>NC_081414.1:116165762-116478262 GCF_030272615.1 Cryptomeria japonica | reverse complement strand
TTTCACTTAGTATTCTCTGCTCCAGCAACCTGTACAGCTAAAATTTCTTGAAGAAATTCTAAAAATCATAAAATGTCCTGAAGAAATTCCTAAAAAATCATAAAATGTCCAACAAAAATAATCTTTGCCATGCAGGTGAAAACTTGGTAAAGAGGCGCCTCTTGTACTCAAGCGCTCCATCTATCAACGCTACGTTGGCATTTCCCGCTTTCCTGCATCTTTTCTTTCACTTGTACATATCTTTTAGTCACTTTCGTGACATCCTGGTTCTTTTAGAACCCTCATGGCTAGAAACCAATCAATGTCCTAGTCTTAGGGTAATAGACTAAGAAATTTACATGTCCTAAGCAGTATTAACCAAGTCATATTTTTGTCAGTGGTACCCAATCATCCACTCTGAGTGAGTCACCTGTCTCCTAACTACTGAAGAGTTTTATCACTAAGTACATAAGCAAAACAAGACTACTAAAAAAAATCACTAAATTGTTTGAGATATGCAGAAAATTTTCTTTGTGTGTTGTCTTTTACATTGGCTTTCGCTTATTATTCCCTCTGAGTAACTCGAGGAAGTCTATCTTGATTAAGAGGAGCAAGGATTGGGGGCATAATATTTTTCTTTATTTTCTGCTTGTAGAAATGAATCTGATGATCTGGAAACATCTAATTAGTTGGGTGTCTATGACAAGTGCCTTCACATCAAGGTGAAATCGCCACACATACCTCAACTCCACTTATTTGTATGCTACGGGGAGGTTGGAGTCATTTCTTTGTCTGTTGAGGGAAATTCTTTAATGTGCAATCCAGATGCATGTGTAATCTGTCCAAGGATATGAACGGACAAAGGATCATTGCGGACAAGATAGTTAATATTACATATGTAAAGAAATGAACTCTATTCTGCTTGTTGTGTTTGTAAAATTCTCAATGATGAAGATTAAGCACTCCAAATCCAGTGACTAGGTTTAGATTGCATTCATTTTAAAATTTTATGCATTTCGAGTGGTTTCGACATAATAACAATGATCTCTTTATCTTCTGAATGAGAGTTTGAAGCATCATCATTTCTCCGCTACGTGATCTCTTTTTCATCATCATTTCTCCAATCGAGTACTTGTGTATTGAGATGTTAGTTGCATACATGAGCATCTTATATAAATCCATATATTTCATTATCACTTATTTGCATTCATATTATTGCATGAAGAAAAATAAACATTTGCATTACTCATTACTCATTTTCATCATTTATTTGCATATGAAAAAGAAACAAAAACAAACATCCATACACATCTCCATTGCATACATCCATGTTGAAAAATATGTGCACATATAGAATAAAGCATATACAAAGACATCTCATAATCAATCAACACAAGTACGATGAAATCAAATCAAGATCTCGTATATATTATCATAAAAGTCTCAGAGTACAAATGATATCAACTGTCATATACATTTTTTCATCGGAGTAAGAATCAAATAAGGCTACAAAAATGGGGTACACAACAAAATCTAGGAGATATAACACATCTAGCTCTCTGCCTGTCCCTCATCGCCAAGTGGTGGAGGAGGAGGTGTCGGCTGACCGACGTCCTGTCTGGGTATCCTGACTTCCTCATATCGAGCCATATACTATGAATATGGAACAACCAGCTGTGCCACTGTGACTACTACGCTATATGTGGCATCATAATAGGTTGCTCGACTCATCTGATGCAAAACCTCTCATTGGAGAGTATCTCACTCTTCTCTAATCTCAACAAGCTATCGGTCCTGCTCGTATGTGCCACTATCAACTGTGACTGCAAACCTGCCAATCTAGCCCTTAGAGACCATGTTGCATTCACTACCCCCTGCTCTCTCCCTCCCCCTCCAACTCCTCCTCCACCACCCTGCTCTCTCGCAGGCTCTACGCCTCCCTCTTCACCTCCTTGCTCATCTCTCCATTGTCTCACCTGCCTCGGAGCTTCTCTCTCCTCCTCCCCTCCACCCTCTGTTGCCCTGGCACTGCCAGCCTCAACCCCAACAGCTCCTAACGATCCACCCTCCCTCTTTGTCGTTGTCTCTCTCCAACTGGTATCCTGCTGCTACTAGCTCCAAGATCACCTCCCGCCCACCTTCATGCATCCGCTCTCGGACCCTGCACCTATCCTCATCCCTACACCTATCCTCGCCCTTGTACCTAACCTGATACCTGTGCCTGTGTTGGTGCCTCATCTATAAGAGGTGTGTTATTTGCAGGATCTGTGAATCTAGGAAACAGATGCTTTTGGACCCAATCCTTGTACTGGGGCAATACCCCCGCATCCGCAACATCCTCCATGTAATCCCATCTCAGTCATTGTAAACCGACTAGCTCCTACATGCTCAACGTGTAGGATAACCTTAGAGCGCATCCTCGTCTCTCCTCATCTCCATATCATGCATAGGCTGTAAACTCTTGTGACATACCTTGTGGTCTGCCATACTACCTCATAACCCTAGAAACTGTGAACCGCTCAATGATGGACATCGATCTGCTAATAAGAGGACGCGTCATAAACATATCTTTCCTCTGCCCTCTCAAGTCATCCCATAGCTCCAGGCCCCTATACGATCTCCATACTACCACGATCAAATCATCGAGCTGTCTCCTCCAGTAATATGTCTTGCCTAGATGGGGTTTAGTGACATAACTTGAATAACAATATACACTAGGCTAGTGAGGCTCTCTAGCATCATCTACTATCAGTTTTTATACTGGGATGTGCTCCCATGCCCATATCTGTAAAACTAAGACTCCCGCTGCCATGCTCTTCCCATCCCTATATGCAACCTTGTGCATCTCATGATACATATGGGCTAACAAACACGATCCCCACCCTACTCTCTCAGGATGAGTCAATAGTCTCTCGAGCATCCTAGCCCAGTCACAGAGAAAGCCCTGTTGTCCCGTGTCCAGCATAACAAAACACCCAATGATACCTGCTAACACACATGCCAGTGAAAACTGCTCATTATACCTAGCCATCATAACATCCCATGTAATGGACCACTCAAGGATAGTCACATCGTGAAATATACGTCTCAAAGCTAAAATACTAGGTCGCTGAGCAGAATCATAATCAACCTTGTCACCAGCAAATGGGATCCTGAGAATCTGGTAAACATCCTCAGGTGTGATAGTCATCTCTCCTACAGGTAAATGGAAAGTGTTATGCTCTGAATGAAACTGCTCTGGTAATGCGGTCAACATCCCATGATTTACACGGATATCTAGCATCTGTAGAAGGTGTCCATAACCACACAAATCAATATGTGCCCTATCTGCGTTTGATAAAATGCAAACTAATCCCATCATAGGTGGATACACACATTGAAACAAGATATCTGGCAACCGAATTTGCAAAATCAACCATAAACACTATCAGCACGTGATCCAAATTGCGCTACAATATGCTAAACATGCTCGCAAAGCCAAATATATAAAATGTAAAATCAAAATTTGATATTTTGACCCTAAAACATGCTCGTTGTTTTTTATACGAGTTTTCACAGAAGGGCAGAATTTCGTACGAAACAGGATTACAGTTTGTACGACAAACTAACTCCATACAAAAAAAAATTAGATATCGCACGACAAAATGGGCACTCAAGCACAAGTTCGTACGAGACATGGGCCCATTTCATACGACAAACCCTACATGCCCATACGATACACCACCAAAAGATAGTTTATCGTACAAGAAACAGTGTGTCGCCACACGATAAACCGTGAGACTTAAACGATTTCAAAATGTGAAAAAATCAATCAAAATTCAAAATTTGAGAAATAAAAAAGACTTAAGATAGATCACTTACCACCGGGTCGTAGTTTCGTGGTCAATTATGTCGTCTCTGGCACTTGAGTCGATGCTCTTGGATTGGAATGGCCATTTTTCTTCGCAGAGAGATTTTCAAATTTCAAACTTTGGGAGGTGAAAATGAATTGAAAATGACACATGAACCCCTTATATAGCCTAAACCCTAATTTTCAAACTTGCTTCAATGGACGTGAAAACTATACCCTAAGCTAATTTGACCGTCCTGATTCCATTTTCGGGATCGAAATCAAAATCTGAGATCATCCTCCTAGTCAATTTTGCACAACTGAGACCACTTAGCGCTTTCATCACCTGCTCATTCTCTTCTTCAATTTGCGCTTAATTTCTCGTTAATCAATGCTAAATCTCAATTTAATTCTCACATCAACTCTTATTTTAATCTTAAACATTAATCTTTATACTTAAATAACTTATCATCGCTCAAATAATTGCTTAAAATCATTGCACAACCCTTGCTATCTTTCGATTTTGCTCCCGAGGGAGCATACTCATGACCTCAAAGTCGAGAATTTCTTTCAAAAATCTTCGTTACAAGTTGAGCAGCTAAGCTTCATCAAAGCAATCTCTAGGGGCATATCAGTTTCATCACTTCAAATCAAGTTGATATTGTCTTCATCTAAATCAGACTCTTAACTTTAATCAGTTTCATCGCTTTTCATCAAGCTGATTATTCGTTTAAACTAAATCAAGGGTTTAAAGAGTATCTTTGATCACGCTCAATCTAAGCAGGTGTTTAGTTTCATCGCATCGAATTAAGCTGGATAGTTTATCTTCGCTCATTGGATCTTGATCCATCAAGTTCAAGATCGGTTTTATCTTCGCTCACTGTGTCTAGTTCAATCAAGTTCTAGATCAGTAAGATCCACTTCTTGATCAATCAAGTTCAAGTTCGGTCTCTTTTCTCTTCATCGATCCTAGTTCAATCAAGTTTGGGATTGGTATCACTTGTAATCAACTTTGTTCAGTTTCATCGCTTTAAATCAAATTGAATACCTCGCTCTTCATCTAGTTCGTGATCAATCAAGTTCAGAATTGGTATCTCCTAGACATCAACTATTCTTTGAACCAACGCGCTACTCGGACATTAATTCAAAGAGGGGAAAATGTAATACCCTAAAATGGTCATCTAAACCATGGGCCCCTAATCTCGACAACGTCACCAAGGTCCTAACCAAAGACAATTTAAAATTAATCTTGAGCACACAATTAATTTCTAAAATCACTAAATGTCACATGGCAAATTAATCAACCAATATTAATTAAATATATATTTAATTAATTGATCATTCCAAGTAAATCATTTTTAAACAATTATCCTATTTATTTTATTGAATATCCTAGCATATTTAATGAAATAAATCGATTTGCCATTAAATCATCAAAAAAGGAAATTAATTGACAAAAAAGAATTAAAAATTGAGAAAAAGAAATCAATTGGAGATAATCTTGAAAATCAAATTAAAAATTGAGGAAAAATATCAAAGAAAGCAATTAAAACATTTAAATATTAAAATTGAATGAAATAGAGAATAAATTAGTTTTTTCTGATTTTATCTTAATTTTAGTTCAATTTCCTTTAAAACTGAGAAAAATAACCAATCACATCAATTCACTTGGATTGTGCTTCCTCTTGGAAAATCTTGACCGCTCATCATCATTTGATCTCAGCCATTGGTTTCTTTTTGAATTTTCTATAAATTCAGGCTCTCATCTCTCATTGAAGGATCCTGGAGAATATATTGTTATCATGTTGTTTTTGCTCTAGGTTCACTAAGATTTTGCATTGAGATATTACATGTTAGTTATTGCATCCTTATTAAATCATCTAGCTTAATATTGCTTAAATCATGTTAGATTAATCATGCATATCTAGCTTAAATTTTGCATATCTAGCTTAAATCTTGCATTCATTTAGCTCAAATTCATGCTCATATAGATTAAATCCTTCGTTTAGGTGTTGTCTAGTCACTGGTATTGCATATAAACGTCTGAGAGCAAGAAACTTGTATCTACTAGAAGGCAATAGGTTGCTTTGTAATGGTTTATTGTTCATTATTGATTATTGATTTACTAACCATGCATCTAATGACTTAATTGAAGTGTTGTGTATTCAGATACAAGTCCACTTTTCACACACAAAATTATTTGTTTGGTCTTAGGCCGACATGGTTTGTAATTATGTAATTGGTTTATTATCTAGTGGCTGACCTAATTGTTTATGATCGAGGGTTTGTATCTATAGATGTAAGATCTCATTGTAGATCATCATGGTCATTGTTAGAGTCATGGTAAAGGAATGTAACATGCGAATAATGTAATATCATTCAGGTAGAGGAGTTGGTCGATCATTGGAGATCAAATTAGGTTTATGTAAGTGGATTTAGTCCTCCGGTATTGAGCTTAACCGGAACTGTACTCGGGCATAAGAGATGCTATCTTTTGCAGTTCAACACTTCTCCGAATTGTAGTATGGATTTATATGTAGTCAGTGAGGCTCCTTTTGTGATGAGCAGTGCGATCTAGGCTATTAGTCTTCCTACAAGTGCGGGCCCCTCAATTGTAATTCACATACTTACTGCAGAAGTATTATCTAACTGTGGGTAGGCTTCCCACCGTGGTTTTTCCCCTTTACAGGGTTTTCCACGTATAAATCTTGGTGTTATGTGGATGGCTTTTATTTTGTGGTTATTGTTTATGCTTAATTGGATTAACTGTTATTCTAGTATTAATGTTTTGGGTTCTGATATTAAGTTTAAAATGCTAATGGTTTCGGTACTCTGTGACAACTGATTCACGACCCCCTCTCAGTTGTCTTTTGGTTATTTGAATTGTCTAACACATACTGCATCATTGGGCCTATAACCATTAGGAATCTCATCCAAAGTTTTTGCAAATCTGTGATTGAAAATAGGGACCAACTCATCTTCTTCCTTTTGAATACCCATAAATCCTTTGATAACTGAACTTGGATTAACTCTTTCCCCAAATTATTCCTTGAAAGTTGCACTAAGTTTATCGCATGAAGAGATAGAATATGCTGGCAAATATGAAAATAAATCTCTGGCATCTCTTTTCAGAGACTGAACAAAAAGATTCATGAAAACATCTTCCGGACTAATTTCAAAATCTCCCATCAAATCAGAAAGCTCTTGCAAGTGTTGTCATGTTGATTCTAAACCTTTCCCATTGAAACTTGGTAAATTTTCCCTAATCCTAATAGGAATAGGGCTCAGTAAACCTTGGATACCATTAAGATTTAATTTTCTATATCCTTCAACAGAGAACATTTTATTGTGATTCGGAAAAGGTTGCATACTTTACATGTTTACATTTGATATTTCATGGGGATCTATAGGAAAACAATACATCTTCTCACTTATTTCCCTACTTCTTTCCTTTATCACAATCTTAAAATATTACAATGCATATCTCAAAACATACTTCATTCAACTTAATACAAAGTCTGAAAATTATATCTCCAAAGTATGTAAAAACATCACTACCATCCCTTTCTTAGTGCTTAAATCACTTAATAGGGAAACATTTTCTACAATTGACTTTCATGGAAATACATTTGACTCATGAAAATAAAAAATACCTGGAGGTAGTGTAGTGGCTAGAAATCATCTTTCTGACTTGCTGTAGTGATAAATTTGATACTATCTTTGCATTTTCTCTGGGTTCTCGGGTCAGATTTGTTCATAAACCAGCACTGCAACTCCTCCTCTTTTGTCATGTGGATTTCTTTTCTCAAATTTTCAAGGTACTTCATCATAAGAGCTCAAATCTGCTTCATCTCTTCTACAAGTTTTGTGGTTCTTCTTTAATTCTTTCCTAGATAATGCACACTGGTGCAGAGATCTCAGAGTTGCCATTCACAACTTGTGAGATATCATGGAATAATCATGTAATATTGACAATTCTTGACATAACTTACATTGAAAGGTGAATGACAAAAGATTCTCAGGCAACATTCATGAGAATTGACTCACTTGACAAGGAGCTAGAACATTATAAGCTTATGACTCTTGTGCAAATCCCCAACGGAGTCGCCATTTTTGTTGGTGGCTCAAATGGGGTAATCTCAACCAATATAATGATTGGATCTTTTCTAACCAGATATTCTAGACAACTATCCCCAGCAGAGTCGCCATTTTTGGTGGTTCCCCAGAATGGGGTTTGCACTACAACAGAGGCAAAAACCAAGTCGGGCCCTCTAATCATGCATGGAGAAGCCAACTAAAACTGTTTAAAATACTGAGGGACTTGGACCAACATATGACAAGGATTTTTTGCTAATCCTTCTACACTTCGGGCTCTGCAAAACCCGTGAGGGTGATCCCTTAATGCACCTACAAATCTTTGGACCACACATTGCAAATGACATTAAAACAAAGCATAGGATCTCATTCTTAGGAGGGCTCAACAAAGAGGGAGAATGCTATAGAGTGGCTAGCTCTCAATGATCCTCAACTTTCTTTGGAGCATGAGATGCTTTCAACAAGAAGCAACATACATAAAAATGAAAAGGTGTTCTGATATTTGTAGTCTACAGAGAGCTGTCGATGAGAAATGAGTACAAAATTGTCACTGGAGACATTTACAATCCATGACCAGTGTCTTATCCATTGGGTGACTGAAATTGTAATACATAAGATGAAAATATAACAAAACTTTTGTCTAATAGCTAAAGATCCAAGATAATACTGCCTTACAATACCTCTCATCTACATATCCCAACCCCAAATACTTATTTGAATCCATGTATAAGCCCTATCAGTCTGCAATTTTGTTTAAGCATTTAGTTAACCCGTTAGGTCAACGCAAAAAATAGAAAATACATACACCATAATAATGAAATAAATGAGGAAACCCTTTATTCTACTCATTCCAAACATAATAGAGTTACATGCTGGAGAAATGGATTTGAAATATGTTTTCATTTACTTAAAAGCTATTTTCTGTTACAAATCATCAAGTACATATAACTCCTTCAATAACCTACATAAAATATGACACAAGACCCATTTTATTTGCTCTATAAATGACTTTTACAGCCTACTCATTTCACCTAGACTCGACGTACACGACCAAGGATTTGGACCCAAGATTAGTGACCAAATTTCTCGACCCCGTCTCATGGCCTTGAATTTCCTTTTATAGACTCAAGGGAGAAAACAAGATTCGAGTCAGAGGAGACACCTGTCACAAGCCTACAAGACCGCTTGTGATTTTTCACAATCTCCAAAAAATTGTACATATCAGTGCTTCATGACGAGGTAGAGCCAAAATTACTAACTGCATTTTGGTAGAAACAAAACCTTTTGAGTCATGCCACTATCACCCTCGATGCTCCCAGATGGACCGTGAGATGCACCTTGATGCTCTACAGAGCATTTCCCTCCAAGAAGAGGGTTTAGATACCATCAAGAAGTAAAGTCACCCCTCAAATAGAAGAGGAGCTCAAGCCTTCATGCCCAAGATCAGAGAAAGTGGGAAAAGGGACTCCCAGAGGAACATAAAGTGAAGGGAAGGAATTGCAGCTTCCATGTCGTTGCAAAGATGACTGGAGACTGCCTCCTCCCAAACCCTGTTATGCTCCTATTCCTCCGTGAGGCCCTTACTAGAACCCTATGCCAACCAATGGCAGAGGAGATGTAGAGGATGTGTCATGCAGGGCTTGTTTTGATGAAAAATAGATTTCAAGCCTCCACTAACTATCCTCCCAACTTTCAAGGCTCCACTGACTATAAGCATACTCACTCAAGAAGAAATTTCATCAGGTATCACAAAGCTCACTGTAACTCCTTGCATGATATGGCTCAAAAATCTTTCTCATCATTTCAAAACCTTCCTAGAAGATAATAAGATTTATGTTCTTTCTACCAATTGAGAACACCACTTAGCTGTATTTATAATTAAAACTATCTTACTTGGTAGTTCTCATGCATGAAAAATCATCACTTCATTGCTTTCTACTCATCCTACCAGCAAATGGACTTAAGAAATTATATCCTTCAGATCAAGGACATTGTCAAATTCAAACTTTCAATCTGCTACCCTCTGACAAAGCTCATCCTATGTGAACGATTTTATTATGATCGCATTATTTTATTGACTGCACAATTTTTGTTTCAGAATTTATTTTTTGGATATGGAGTCCTTATCCTTTTGAAGTTTTCTCAGAGACAGATTCTTGATTATTACCCTTCAGTGAGAATCCCTGACAGTACGCAACCTATGATCTTGTTGATAGGTCTTTGATCACTTCATTTCCAACTTAGAAAATATCCTTATCCCCTTGTGCCTATAGAAATATCAATCTCTCATTGCCATGGTGATAGAACTTGTTGAAAAGACTCCCAAAAATTGTTAGCATTGCTTGCCAATTCACTTCAACCTATATAAAAACCTCTTGAACGGGTCTTCTGAAAATCAATCAACATCCATGGGTCTCGACTCATCTCGATTCATCTTATGCCGACAAGCTCATTTCCTTTTGTAGTCACATAAATTTGTCCATTTTAATTAAATGAATATTTGTTATTTATTTGATTAAAAACCCACTAGCCATCAGTTAATTAAATTAATATTTAATTAATTCATCTTCAAACATTCTCCTATTAATTAATAAATTATTCAATTTATTTTAATTAATTCATTCAACCAATTTCACAAATCAATTAAATGAATAAATCATATTTACTTCATTTAATCCCCTTTTCCTCTTTTAAATAAATTAAATAAAACATTTATTTAAATCATTTATCCTCCCACTTGCATTTTCCTACAAATGGAACTTGCACACATTTATTGAAATAAATTAATTTTATTTTAATTAAAAATCCTATTTTTTCCTCACCCACCAAATGCACTTGCACTCCTAAACCCCCTTCTAGATTCTTCTAACCCCTTCCTAATTAACCTAATCCATCCCCTAATTATTGTCACATTCCTAAGCAACTTGGAGTCACTTCTCAAAGACTTCAAAGTCTTTGAAAAGCATTTAATGCTTTGTGTGTTCAACAATCTAACCTCTAAAAGTCTTCCAAAACACTCATGGCTCTTACATGACCATTAATGGCTCTTACATAACCATTTATGGTTAATTGAACTTGCACTCATGTGTCTCCTCAAGCATTTATTGCTTTGACCATGGTTATCCCTTTTGTCTTTGCACAAGAGTTTATCCATTGGATAAAGGCTTTATTCTTTGAATAAAGAATTTATTCATTCAGCCTAACCTTGACCTTAACTCCCAAGTTAACTCTCAGGTCATGTCAAGCATTTAATGTTTATTCACTCTCCTCTCAACCTATCTCACATTGACACTTGTCATCCTGGGATTGGGTTGAAAGCCATCACATGGATTGAATATCATTCAATCCTGACCCTTGTTGAGATTACTCAATCTCAACCATCCATTGCTCCATTTTTTCCTATAAATAGAGCCTATTTCTTTATAATCCAGATCCTGAAAACTTGTATGCATCTAAGTTATAGAGAAATTTAGAGAGCATTTAGCATAAATCACTAATATCTTGTTATTTTGGCCTAAAATAAATCATTGTAGCATCATAGCATCTAATATTAGCTTTTATTCACATTTGCATAGCATTTGGAGTAATCATCTACAATCTTGAACCTCCATAAGCATCCATAGTGCAAAAAGCTGCTGAGAGCTACACTAGTTTGGAACTTGGAAAGGAGAGGAATAAAGGAGGAGGAGTTAAGAACATGTTAGAAGGCATTTGGAGATGCCTTGTGATATTTGTTTCTATGGTTAAATCTTCTAGCATGTTTTTAGTGTCTCTTTTGATATGCCTGTTTAAGATAATCTTTTTTTGCTAACACTAACGTTTGTTTCTTGTGCTCTTGTGTGTATTGCCATCAAACAGATTTTCTAATCCTTTTTGCAGAGCATCACCTTCCATCTTTACTTTCTCACATGAGTGATGACAAACAGTCTTAATGACCTCTGTTTTGAAACATGTTCTATCTCCACCATAGATCTTGTCCAACATGACACATCGTGTGATCATCATCAGTCAATATGATATTGACCTTCTCCTGTGGTAAAATAGGTCCACAAAAGTTTGACCATGCATCATCCAATCGTCATCCAATCATCTTCCAGCTCAATTTTGTTAGTGGCCCCACCTTCGCACCTTCTTGGTCTGCTTGGGACATGCGGCATCATCTCGCGATTTCACGGTCCTTAATTATTTGCATCATCTCGCGATGTCACGACCGTCAAATCTGTTTTCTCTTTACAAACCAGCTACAACAACCACTTACATTGATCGCTATCCTTTGTGCATCTTCCCACTCAAGTTAAAACATTATCGTCCATTTGATGCACGTGCAGAATTATGGAACCTTTAGTTGTCCGATCATTAATCATAGAGACATTAGCTAGAATATTTTAGTTGAACTTAGGGAAAATAAAAACTTGCTAAAATAGAAAGGGGGTCCCGACCATAGGAAATAATGACTAGGAAAAAAGACCAAGTCCCCTCGATGATGAAAAAGACCTTCGCGTTTAAGTGAAAAAGGTAATGAAGAAACATAACAAGCCTTGGGTTTTTTTTTAACAAAAGACTTACCCGGAAACACATAAACCAAAACCCTAAACCTTGAGGGTAAGAACAGAGAGTGTCGTTAATTCAAAATGACTAAAATTTTGATAGGGACATCAAATATTTGCAAATTCATTTTCAAAACTATCATGCAACATGATGTGACTGCAATGTACTCAGCTTCTACAATTGATAAAGACACCAAATCCTATTTTTTACTCAACCATGCAACTAATTGGGAGCCAAGGAAAAATGCTCCACCATTGGTACTCTTTCTGTCATCAACACTTCCTGCCCAATCTGCATTAGTATAGGCTTTTAGAGTAAAATATGATCATCTGGGATACCATAGTCCAAAATCTTCTATACCTTTCAAATATCTAAAAATTCTCTTTACTGCAACATGTGACTCTTTCGGATATTGCTGAAATTTGACTATAAGTAAAATAGCATACATCATATCCGATCTGGTAGAATTCAAGTATAACAGTCCTCCAATCATTGACCTACATTTACTTGCATCAATTTTAGGATATTTATCATCATTAGTCAATTTGCATTTGGTTGTCATAGGAGTATATACCGGTTTAAAATTCTCCAATCCAAACTTTTTCAGCAACTCTCTAACATACTTTGACTGAGAAATAAAAATACCTTCACTATTTTTTATTTGCTTGCAATCCAAGAAAGAAATTCAAGTCACCAATCATAAACATTTCAAATTCCTTTTGCATCTCACAAGCAAACTTCTTGCACATGTCATCATTTCCTTAAAAAATTGTCATCTACATATACAACAACAATTAGGATATTTTTTATTCAACTTTAAAATAAATATTATTGTCGGCACAACCCTTTTGAAAACCTTGATTTAGTAGATACTTGTCTAACCTTCCATACCAAGCTCTAGGTGCTTGCTCCAACCCATACAAGACCTTCTTTAATCTACAAACAATATTTCGATCATCTCAAAACTTAAATCCTTCCGATTGTTCAATGTATACATCTTATTTTCATTCCCCATTTAAAAATGTTGACTTCACATCCATCTGATAAACTTTGAAATCTTTACATGCTACAAAAGCCAAAAACATCCTAATAGCTTCCATTTGGTCAATAGGAGCATAAGTCTCTTCAAAATCAATGCCTTCAACCTGATTATAACCTTTGCATACTAATCTAGCCTTGTTTCTTATGACATGACCATCTTTATCTAGCTTATTCCAAAACACTCACTTTGTTCCAATAATGTTCTTATCAGTTGGTCTAGCAGCTAATTCCCAAGTTTGATTCTTCTCAATTTGATCTAACTCTTCCTTCATAGCCTTCATCCAATTTTGATCATTACATGTTTCTTCAACTGTCTTAGGTTTAGTTTTAGAAAGTAAACATGGTAAATCTTATTCTTCAGTAGCTTTACTTCTTGTAATTACACCTCTATTCTTATCTCCTATGATTTGATTATCAAAGTGATTCTTCTTAACATACCTCAGGGTTTTAGATCTAGTTTTTGGAGCAACTTAAGTTTCTTTTTGCTTATCTTCTTCTCTTCTCTTCTCCTCTTCTTTGTCTACAGACTAATCGTATTCATATCTTGCTTGTATATGAGTCTTTACAAATATTTCCATCAACCTTCATATTTGCACTTTCAACAATTTTTTCCATCTCTTGTTGGAACATCGGTAAGTTTTGCTCTTTACGAAATATCCTAGGAATATACCTTCATCCTCTCTATTGTCAAACTTTCCAAGATTTACGTAAACTCTTCAGATATAGCATTTGCTTTAAAAACTTTGAAATACCTTACTGAGGGAATCCTTTCATGCCATAACTCTTATGATGTCTTCCCATACTTCTTTCTAAATATAATTTTGTTAAAGGTATATACAACAGTATGTATTGCTTCTCTCCAGTGGACTTCTAGTAGGTTTGCTTCTTTGATCATAGTTCTTGTTGCTTCTTTAATAGTCTTGTTCATTCTTTCAACCACACCATTTTGTTGAGGTGTCCTAGGGGCAGACAAATGTCTCCTAATCCAATATTTCTCACAAAAAGTATCAAATTCATGAGAAATAAACTCTCCTCCTCTGTCTAATCTTAAGAATTTGATTCTTCTATCAAATTCATTTTCAATTCTAGCTTTGAATATCTTAAAATTTTCTAAAGCCTCTGACTTTTCTCTTAGATATGAAACCCAGGTCATTCTAGAATGATCATCAATTAAGAGCATGAAATACCTTTCACCTTGTAAACTCCTTGTTTTAGTCAGACTGCATAAGTCTATGTGTACCAAATCCAATAATTTGGTAGAAGATTGTTCCTTTCGTCTAAATATTCCTTTTGTTTTCTTTCCCACTTGACATTATTTGCAAATACTGTTATATGGTTTAGTCAGCCTCAGTAAATCTCTCATAGCTCTTGTCAAACTAATCTTCACTAAATTGTCAAAATTGATGTGACGTATCCTTCGATGCCATAGCCAACTTTCATTGATCTGAGATAATAAGAAATTTCTTGAAGCAACTTTCAATTGATACATGTTTCCATTTGTCCTCTTTCCTACAACAATAACGGTTCCAAATCTCTTCTGGATCTCACAACCACCATCTTGAAAAACAACATTGTAACCATTTTCGTACATCGGCCCAACACTCAAGAGATTATAATGTAATCCTTTCACATAGTATACATTGTCAGTGTTATGTTTTTCATCAAAAGTAATAGAACTAATTCCAACAATCTAAGCAGTCTGATCATCTCCAAATCTAACAGAACCACCATCATACTTTTCAAGTTTTACAAACTTACTTTTATCACCAGTCATATGATTTGAACATATACTATCAATCAACCATTCATTTCCATCTCTTCTAACATGAAATCTTGATGCAACAGTTTCAACAAGTTTAGACATCTCCTTATTATTGCTAGGTTTAGATTCATCATTTTCAACCAAGAACAAACAATCACCACCTTCATAATATGACTGATCACCTGAAATACCAAAATCATCTTTAACATAGTAGGCTTTCTTATTGAACTTTCCTTTGTTTTCCTTAAACTCCTCTTTCCGAACATCTAGATGCATAATGACCAATCTTTTGACACTCAAAACATTTAAGGGGTAACATACCTTTATACTTGTCAATTCCTCTCTTTAGCTTTCTCACAAAGTTTGCTTTCATTTCATCCAGGCTCTCATCATTTGAATCTTCATCCGCAGCCTTTGATGCTTTAAATGTTGTCTCAGATTTTTCTTTGTCTTTACCAAACTTCCTCATCTCGAATGTTGTTAAGGTGCCATAAAACCATTCTCTAGTGATTTTGGATAGATCATAAGTTTCTTCAATAGCTGAAATCTTGTCACCGTAACATTCTAGTAAAGTCCTTGTGATCTCTTATATCACATCCTTATCATCCAAGGTACCATCAAGATCTCTGATTTCATTCACTATATTGTCAACCTTCTAAACATAACTTGTTATGTCTTCACCTTCTTCCATCCTCAATTTCTCATATCTACGTTTAGTAGTCTACATCTTAGCTAACTTAACTCTATCATTTCCTTCATAAATATTATTCAATCTTTCCCAAACTTCATAAGTAGTATCCAATGCAAAAACCTTCGCCAATTCAATTTTAGATAAGGCACTTAAATAGCATACCTTGCTTGTTCATCTTCCTCATAAGCTTCAATCTCATTCGAGGAAGTAGGACTATTTGTCAGCATCTCGTACTTTGTCTCCGCAACTTTCTAAGTCTTATAACTTAGAGAAATCAAGTATCCTCACATATTTACTCTCTAGAAATTATAGTCGAATCCTTCAAAGGTAGGAATAGTCAATTTATGTGTCATTTGATCTTCCTCAAGCGATTAGTCTCACTTTCTAGGAACCAAAGCTCTGATACCAATTGTTGAATATTCCAGACAACTGAGAGGGGGGGGGGGGTGAAGCAGTTGTACCAATTATTAATCTTTCATTTAATCCACATAAATAGATCTAGTAAACAAACTTCTAATAACTTAATCATGAAAAAATGTAAGCATGAAAGAGAACACACATAAAACATACACAAGAACACCATATATATGTGGAAAACCCAAGGAGGGAAAAACCACAAAGAATGCTAATTCTCAATTATGAAACACCTATTAGGGTGACACTAGTTAAGGTGATTTTTACAAAGGGTGGCTCACTGCCAAAATGCTCACTACAGGTGGGCTCACCGCCTGGCTACAACCACCAGATAAAAGAGGGGCTCACTGCCCGGAAGAAGAAGGAAAAAGAAAGAATCCACCACTAAAGCACAACTGCTACAACGTTGCAATGTTGAAAGAAACCTTTGGCTCACTACCTCCGATACCAAATAGCAACAACACACAATCTCACTTCTCTACCACAACTTCACAACCTCGCAATATTCACAGAAATTAGATCTTCTTTTTCAATCCGCTTGCTTCCATTATTTTTTCGCATTACAACCATCCTCAATTTATATTGATCTTTTGAATCAAGAATCTCTTCAAGTTGGCCAAAAGAACAATTTACCGAAACACAATTTAAAATAGGTCTACACTAAACATTCCCACTGTGGAAAGGAATGAGAAGTGGACCACACCATAATACAACATCGATCAAATCAACATGTCATTCAACCACAAATATCGGAGCAAAACAGAATCATTCAAGGTCAATCGGACCCGAAATGAACATATTAGCAATCATGACTCTGGAATTCATCATCACATTCTAAACTAAAATATCAAGAGATAAAGTCATTAATAGCATAAATCCAAAGTCTCATCATCAAAATCAGAAATACGAAGAAATGTGAAGCTTTGCAAAATCTACCAGAAAACATCATCGTCAATGCACAGACTTATGGAGCACAACTTCTGGACCACCAAAACACAATAATATCATCTCAAGGAAATATCCACTGACATACCAACACATCATAAACATATCTGCAACATAACAATCAACTCATTGAATCATAGAATCAGTACATTGACATCAATGACAACCATACTAATATACCATCAACTTCTTGTTTGTCACTACATTTATCTTATAGCTAGCAATGAAAATTGCCAAGGTGTTAAATGGCTAGATAAAATTCTTCTTGCCCCTTTTTCATATAAAAGCTCAATTCCCCTTACAATCTATTGAGAAGGCTTGGCATCATGTTTACAATTTAAACTAAAAAAATCACGTTTTCCAACATGGTTTCAATGTTGTGACTTCTTATATCTTGTTTAATATCATAGACAACCTCTAATTGTCTCTTTTCCAATAACAAGCTCACTGTCTATTAAAAACAAGGGGGTGCAATAATTTGGTGATATTTGATATTTCACTACCCTTGATTGGGATAATTGGTAAAGCTCCAAAATCTTGTTTAATTTAAATAATAAGTTCAAGGTATTTGTGGATTTTTTTGAATCTTTGGTTCTTGTTGATTTACTCATGAAGTTGTGCACTCCAAGTTACATTGTAGTTTCTTCAAAGAGTAGTTGTTGCTTGACAAGCATTAGTTTTTTTGGTTTCCTCCGAAAAGATTTATTTAAATCTCATTCTAAATGTCTCAAAATCTAAGACTTGACAATAAATGGAGGTGTTGATTTCAAAAAGGTAATGGGTGAACTCGAGTGCTCAAATTTGTAGGTCTAAAGCTAAGGCAAATGCTCAAATTTTGGCTTGAAAAATCTTACATTACAAACTTTATGTGGGGTATAGATTGATTTGTTTGAATATTTAGCCATCTAAATGCCCTTATTGTCAATGTAATGAAATCTTAAAGGTTATATTTTAGGTGTTTAGGAGCAAAAAAAATGGAATGCTATAGTTGGTCACTCTTCCTATTTTTTATCATGTTTTGGGATGGAAAGAGTTTGTTTTAGGTAGTGATCTAAAACATGATTGTTGATACTATGAGACAAACTATTTTTCTTAATATATGGAAAAGTGGATGTTTGTCTTGATGTTTTCTAACCATATTGCTCATTAGGAAGTAGAGATGCTAAAGTTTTACTTTGACATCCTTTTGCAATTTGCTTTTTTTTATGTTGTCAATTGAAATATGAGAGTTCCAAGGATTATGCAAAGTATATTAAATAGTTGAAAGAAATTAAAGTTCAAATTTTACAACACCATAAAGATGATATTTAATATTCGAGATAGCTCCAAAGCCTATTCAAATTTTTTATTTGATTTGTACAATATCTCTTTTACCTCAATGGTTGTTTCAAGATGATTTGTTGGTTTCTAGAAAGATAAAAGTATGGGTGATTGTTGCTACAATTTTGACCATTTTGATGTTTTGTCAATGTACACTTATAGATATTGTTAAAAGGATGTTAATTATGTAGTATTGCTTATTTTTTCTTTCCCCTTGGTGTTGTTCTTTGTATTTTAGCTATTGATTTTTCTTTCCTTGTACAACTCCATTGTGAGTTTTTATTCTTTTATCGTAATTTTAGCTTTTGTTCAATAAAAAAATAAAATGTGTTGAATAGAAATGGAGAGTTAAGATTTTGTATACTTATGATGTGAATTTATTAAATTGTATGTTAGGATAGAGATTCCATTTTTGATGGATTTCAATTGAGATGATAATATTAAGAAAATGAGGGTATAGAACAAAATTAATTGTGTTATTTCTTACAAGAATTGTGATAATGTATAGTAAAAATAGTGGTCTCATCTTATAAGAACCAAGATCTTGACCTATAAGAATTATGATCATGGCATACAAAATTCAGACCCAGTCCTTTAACATTTGAACTTTAAAATTTGTAAAGGGAGTTGTGATGTAAAAAATTAGCTAGTGTTAAGGACCTATGCTAGAGTGTGGAGGTGTACTAATTTTTCTCTTACACTTTGGTTGAGCTTTAAGACCAAATCAATAGTAAAAAATAAAATGATTACGAAGGTGGATTTCAAGTGCTAGTGTAAATTAAAAAAGGTCATTGTGTTGCAAAGTGGATCAGAATGAGTTGTTTATGTGTTGTCCTTGATTTCAAGATGCTTTGATTGTCATTACTGACTGATTGGCATAAGTATTGCTAAGTTTTCTAAGCAATTGTGTTGAGTAATTTGCTCTGCATATCTTCTATGTTGCATATTTATTCTTACGGTTTGGAAACGTTGTTAAGCTATATTTAGAGGTGTTATATTCTAGATTTGGCGCTTTGGATGGCTATGCTAAGGAAGTTGTGTTTACTAGTATGTTTGACACTGATTTTGTGTGAAATGCATGCTCTGAATTTCTTTGCATTATGGTTTTTGGAATTTTATTTTTGGAGTTAAGTTATTAATGTCCTTATCTTCATTCTATTCAGTTGGTACGTGTTCTTAGGCTTTAGAAGCATGACTTTCAATTTTCATGGTGTTTACTCTAGGTTTGGCCAACCTCGGGTGTCTACACTTTACTTTGTTGCTCTGATGATTATGGACTATTGCATAATGTGTTTAATAATTGTTTTGGTTCTGGCCTGCTAATGGGGTTTTGAGGGCTTATCCTCCTAAGGTTGTTGAAAAAAGTCATGTGTGGATGCCACCGGACAAGGGATGGATCAAAATCAACTTTGACGGGGCATCTAGGGGGAATCCCGAGATCTCCGGTGCAGGGTTCATTGCTCGAGATGAGAAAGGTAGTATTTTAGCATTTGGAGCAAAGAGATTGGTGGATGGAACTAACAATGAAGCTGAGTGTCAGGCAACAATTGAAGCAATTCTTATGGCAAAAAAATTGGAGGTGAAAAAACTACACCTTGAAGGGGACTCCCAGATAGTGGTGAATGGCATCGCTAGGGGTAGGATGGATGCTTGGCACCTGGATAAACAAATCAGAAGAATACATGACCTCCTGAATGGGTTCGAGGATTTTAAAGTAAGGGAAGTGAATGCAGAAGCTGATGTGCTCTCGAACGTAGGTGCAAATGGTTCCTTGGTTGAACATTTTAATTTCTTTGAAGACTTTACGGATTTACATCCCTTAGAATTTGTATGAAGAAGCTTTGAGTATGAAAGGGGAACCCGAGAAGTTGTGAATGCCTATGTGTGAACTATTTTATATATGCATGTTGAGGGGTGGGGAAGGCTCATGTGGATTGAGTACACCGCAATGGTAGCAAGTTGAGAAAATGGCGGGGTAGGTGCAATGATGACAGTGAATGGAAATTTGGGTTTGTTGGCGATGTGTGGTGTGAGGTGGTGCATGCGGTGTAATAATTGGATGGGATGGCAGCGGTTTGTGACATTATGGTCCTCATTTTTGGCACTGTGAAGAGGATTGCAATTTCCTTTGCGAGCGTTGTTTCTTGGTTGTGTGCCAGGGGAACGATGGAAGCAAATTTCTCGCTGCTCACTCTGGGCCAAATGCCTGCATTTCGACGCCCTATTTCAAGCCATCGCCTTAAGAATGTATTTAGGGTAGACGAGGAAGAATTTTGGAAGGTTGTTCATTTGATGTTTGGGGATGAATTCCTGGACACTGACTATCACCCGCGAACTAATTTGGATGTATCGTCCCTGTTTGTGGCATTGGTGCTGATGGTGGGAAGTTCAAGGGAGGAGGCGACGCGGGTGGTGTCTCTAGTTCTAAGACCAAAATGGTTGGGTGGCCTAGCAGAGTTGGTGGAACGTGTAGAGATTGGTGTGGGTTTGTGAATGGAGCAAGGGTCGTGGAGGCCCTTAGGCGGATGGAATGATGCAGTGCCTCTTGCTCGATTGAAATCCAGTTGGAGGATTTAAGGAAATGGTGGCAGAATCTATTGGACTTTGCATGGAATATGGGACCGACGGAGCGGGCGAAACTGCACAGAAAGCAGACCCCAGTGAAGTCGCAGACTCCGATTGGTGAGGATGGGCGGTCGTTGGTGCGTCATCAAATCCCACAGAAGATTGCGAAGACCGTGGAACGCAGCGAGTTGCAAGGTGGATGGCCGAGAACCACGACCAGTGTTGGGATGGCGCAGTCTAATGCAGAACCCAATCATGCCATCCCCAACTTCCCCAAGGAGGAGGCCCTTGGCTGGTTCCATTAGGTTGGTTTCTTGAGTAGGCCGTTGGTTTTTTTGGGTGGTTTTTCATTGATGTAAGGAATGTAACCTTAGTGGTAGGCATAGCTAGTGTGGTTTTCTATCTCAGGTTTCATTTTGAATTTTGTAGGGGCAAGACCCCATATAGTCTTAAGATAGTGGAAAGTTGCAGAGCAGTTGAAGGCATGTAATTTTCTCCTTTCAAGCAATACAAATATTAAACCTGTTACCAATCAAAAAATAATAATTGTTTTGATCCTCATTAAGATGTGTCGTGGTCCACTTTATATTCTTTTCCACCACATGAATTTTTAGTGTCAACCTAATTTGAATTGTGTTCAATTAAGTTGCTTAGCCAACCTTTGAAAGATTTAGCATATGTGAGGATGATATATATAGTGATACTTGGGTATTGAGAATGTAACGGGTGAAATAAAATGAAATGCAATGGTGTATGAAAGAGGATCTATCTTCCAACTGTTTGATAGTTGATGTTGAGTTGGTGAAAAGTATTGAGTAGTGTGAGCTTTCATGTGTTAGCTAGCAGAAGCAATTAGCCGAAGGTATCTACAGATCTTACGATTGTAGAAGTGCATCAATGGTGATTCTTTCTCTTTTATTCTTCTTTATTCTGGTAGTGAGCCTCTTCTTTCTTTCTCTCAGGTAGTGAGCCCTCTGGAAGTGAGCCTTTCTTTGTAAAAATCACCTCAATTGGCGTCACCCTAACAAGTGTTCATATATTGAGAATAGGTTCTCCATGTTTTTTCCCTTAACAGGGTTTTCCACATAAAATCTAGTGTCTCATTGTGTATGGTGTGTTTGATGTTTCATATTCATATCTTTGTGTGCTAAAGTTAAATTGTTGCAAATCTGATTTGGGAAATAGATTTAAGATTATATACAACTGATTCACCCTCCCCCCCCTCTCAGTTGTCTTGTGTGTTTGTATATTCAACACATTATGTTGGACTTGTAAAATTATTGAAAACAAATATGTGTATGTGTTCGCCTATTCGTTAAACAATATTATTCAATGTATAAAATGAATCAGGAATAATTTTTTGAAATATGAACTCTATATGCATAACTCAAGATCCTCTTGAAAACATAAACATATATTCAAGTTGATTAATTCTATGAAAATCCCTTTAAAATATATACATATTTACTTATTAGTTAATTTGAAGACTCTCTTAATAACATACATGTGTGTACTGTAGAGGAGGTTATTTGTCACCTCCAAGAAGATGAATCTCAGAGGACAAATCGATCCGCCACTACCTCACTCAAACTGGCGCTAAGGTGAGCCAGGGGATAAAAATAACAAAGTTAACCAGTTAATCATAATCTGAGGCTCTCAGACAATTTTGTCAAGCCTCTATCCAAAGGATGAGTGCACAAGTCTGGGACACCAGTGCAACGCATTGTCGTCCTGTACAGACAAGGTACAGAGTTCGTATAGAAATTTTCAAGTGCGATTATAATGCAATAAAACACAAAAAGTAATGAAGCTAAAGTAGTAAATGGGATATATGAAATAACTAAGATAAAATGGGAGGAGAAAAGGGAAGAGAATAGACAAACAGTAGGTCCACGCTATGAAGCCTCCAGCTAGATAAATCTTCTCTAATGCAACCCGCACATAAGCCAGAAAGGAAAAATGTTTGAGGATGCTTGGGGACTTGCCTCAGTCAAATCCTTGTTTTGGTGTTTCCACCTCCACAAACATCTAGATAGATTGATGGAATAAAAGATAAATACAAGACAAGATAAATGATAAATGGTAAATGATAAATGATAGATGATAGAAGAGGGATGTGATAAATCCCAAGATGCTCAAAGATAGGATAAATAGAATGATAGAATGATATTACCAAAGAGGCTCGAGAAAGCCAAGAGAGTTGCAAAAGATTATCGTGAGAGCTTGAGATTGTTGTAGCAAGAGAAGGAGCAAGAGAGAGTTGTGAGAGCTAAGAGAATCAGAGAGATTGTATGGAGGAACTAGAGAGCTTGAATGGAGAGAAAAAATCCATTTAAAATGAGAGAAGAGGTGGGAAAGAGAGGGTTGTGAGCCATTTGAAATGTTCGGAGCCATTTCCACCGACATGCGCATGTGACAAGTCGAAAGGCATGCTCAAAACCGGCATTCAAATGTTAAGATGTCACGGGATGAATGTGCGATGCGCTAGTCTCCAAATGAATGACGCTCGAAAGTAGCAAGAGACAAGGGAGACACATGGATAACAAGATTGACGCCACAAGGGATCTACTAAAAAGGGGTTCTTAAGCATCCTGAGAGGGAAAAGGCTGATGCAAGGGCTAAAATGAGCCTACTCAGGTGCTAGGGGAATGGACACCAAAGTGGTTAGAAAAGATGTAGGTCGAATTACAAAGAGGTATGTAATTTCTGACACTACATTTTTCCCCCACTTTAGTGGGCTTATGAATGAACATGAATATGCATGCTAAAGGAAATCTACTGAACATAAAATAACATCATAATACCAAAAGGATATTGTAGAGGAAGCAGATAAATATCCAAGCCAAGGAAGCATGCCCCCAAGCTGAAGACCTACAAAATAGATGCATTAGACAGAAGAACCTGCATGAGAGATCAGGGTTAGAGAATAAGGGAATCTCAAGATAAAAGGGTTAGAACATGATAAAGAAAAAGATAGCACACACACGAAGGAACACAACAAAGAAACTATGATCTTGAGTCTTCAAAGTAAAAGAGAACTCAGTGTAAAAGGTTGTCTCAATACCATGCATCGTCCCCAAAATAACAAGAAACAACAAATAGAGGAATTCTTACACGAAGAGAAGAAAGTAAGGATTGATCACTTCAAGGAGGAATGCACCCAGAAGTCAGAGAAGAAATCAATGTCGAAGAGATAATACATGACCCTGACACTAGCTTGATGCATCACTAGCGGTCATGATGATAAAAAAGATAGACCTAGCAAGTTGTATTATGCAAGATGCTCAAAGGTAGGTAGCACCAACCTCGTTCTGAAGGAAGGCCACTACCAAAAGACAATTTAAAGAAGATAATCACGACAAGGAGACAGATTTTCGTTGATTAGATGAGGTTACCCCCAATGAGATGAAGTTAAGATTCAAAATAGATATTGTTACTCGATATATCATAAACATGCTAGTTGTAGACTAGCATGTCGGATGATAAGATAAAGATAAATGATAAATAAAATAGTGTAACATAAACAAGCCTCGCTTTGGAGGAAAGCCTCTTGTTACGAAAAGATACAAGATAAGCAGTCGTCGTTGGTATGAGATACGCCCGTATGGATAGCAAAGTGCATTATGCTAGATAGCCATACGATAGGGTGAGATGACTGTCAGCATGGGTAGCGATACACTGGATCACCATGCGATAGGGTAGATGAAGATAGATTTGCCGGCATGGGTAGTGACACAGTAGATTTCCATGCAATAGGGAAAATAAATTTGGTAAGTAGTAGATTGGCCCCTACCAAGGTAAACAAGAAAGATAAGTTAAGAATGGTTTGGCCCCCATGTAGGCGATCTTTGGAACAGATCAAGTGGCTTTTGTCCCCACCTAGGCGATCTTGGAAAAGAAAAAGATCAAGTGGTTTGGCCCCCACCTAGGCAATCTTGGAAAAGACAAGATCGAGTGGTTTGGCCCCCACCTAGGCGATCTTGGAAATGAAAAAGATCAAGTGGTTTGGCCCCCACCTAGGTGATCTTGGAAAAGAAAAAGATCAAGTAGTTTGGCCCCCACCTAGGCGAACATAAAAAAGCAACTAGCTAAGGAAACAAATGCAAGAGCTAAAATATAAAATGCAGCTATGATGCCCCCCCTTAGAATGATATGCGTGGAAGGCATGTTATTCTAAGGAGAAGAGTGATTGTGGCACGTCAACATAGCGAGATGTTTCTGTGGAATGCCACCAAGACCAAGTGGCACATAGATATCCACAACATCAAAAGATGCAATGCAAGAGGATAGGGGGCTCCGATAATTTTTCATCAAAACCCATAGCAATGTCAAAAGGATATATAGTATCACTATGAGATGGGTGTATCATCATAGTGCCAAATTTCTCGAATCTGAAGAAGAGAACATGAAGACATAGATAGTATAAGAATAAAATATGTAAAATAAAAAGATAGAGGTAAGCCTCAATATTACTTTTTGTGCAAAGAAGAAGAAGGTGCATCAATAGATAGAGAATTAATGACACCCGATTAATGAAGTTGTTGGATCTTGTCTTTCAAGGCCTTACATTCACTAGTGGAATGGCCAAGAACTTGATGATATCCAGAGAAAGAATGTTTTTCTTTATTATCCTTATAAAACTTCTTACATTTAGGAGGATGGAGAGTAATCAAGCAGGCTTTAAGAAGCCGCAACAAGATAAGCTCTTGATAAAATAAAGGATGAGGGGAAGGAACTAACCCTTGCTCTTGTGGAGAAGGTCTTGACCACTCACAAGAAGGAGATACAAAGATAACAAATGATGGAGATGAGATGAAGATGAATTAGGCTTGTAATCTAAACTCATTGTAAACGAACACGATTTCGACACCTTAACACCTTGACCAAGGCACCCGAAACCATTTCCTTTGCATCCATACTTGGAAGCAATATTTAACCCTGGACCATAACGTGATTGTAACTCCTCTAAAGGGGGAGGATCACCTTTAATGGTGTAGCCAATGGTGTTCAAATGATCGTGTGATACAAAAGAATAATCATCTTTGGTAGTAGGTGTGAAAGATGTTTTTTGAAGTATAAGGTGGATAGGGCCGACCTTGTATTCGTCAACATGAGAATCACTGAAATCCAGGGAACCCCAATCATCACCTAAACATGTATTCACTTTAGATAAGATATTTCGATAGAAGATGTCTTATAAGGAGTAGACTCAGAGCTTTGTGCTTTCAGGAGACCTGCATTAGGAGGATCTACTTTAGGAGAATCTTGTTTCTCAAGTGATTCCTTCTTTGGGACTTCTTCATCCTTCTAACTTTCATTTTTAGGGGACACAATAGACGCAGAAGTAGTCACTATTGAGGGAAATGTTGGAACATAATTTTGAAACGAAGGTGTAACTGAACTCTGACCCATTTTTGCTACTTGACATAGGTACACAACATCAAGGTCAACCTTGATTGTAACTGTATACGGTGAAAATGGATACAACAATGTTGAAAGACTAAATGAATTCAACCACAAAAACCCTAGCCTAACAACAACAAAGATCCACCATAACATATGAAGATTACCTAAGACAATGCAAATCAAACAAAATCACAAAGATTATACCATCACACGTCCAATAGGGTTTGGATCTTCATCCTTCCTATCTCCATTGATCTTGCTTGATATATTTGCTCTCAGATTTTATATGTGCACAAGAGCTCAACAAAGAACGGAAATGTGGTTGCAAGTAGGATCGCATATGAAAGTGCAAAGCGTAGTGTAGTCAATTGATCAAGTAGTTAGGATGCATAGTGAGGGTTTGATAATGAAGAAAGCATCTCCTTATATAGAAGACACTATAAGAAATGGAGGGATAAGATTAAGAGGTGTAAATGATAAATGGTCGGCTATGATTAGAGGGTAGGTAGAGAAAATAAGAAAATAATGAGAGGGTAGGTAGTGTAGGAATTAAGAGATGAATGACATGTGTCATAGGTAGAAAAGGCTAATGAATTAATTAAATAAATAAAGATTAATTTAATTAATAGAGGAAGTGGGATCAATTAAATAAATAAGATATTTATTTAATTTAGGAAAAGGGTAATTTAAATAAATAACTGTATTTATTTAAATGAGAAATAAGGCTAGAAGAGGATAAATGAATTAATTAAATAAATAAGGATTTATTTAATTAATAGAAGAATTAGGTTAAAATAATTAAATAAATAAAGATATTTATTTAATTAGACATGACAATTTTAGGTGTCTACATTTTGCCCCTATTTGAGACAATGCGGTTTGTCGCGTTGTTTCAAAGAAGATAAGATGAACTGATACAAAGTTGCCCCAAGATGGGAATGATATGCCCCCTCAAGAGATTGGATGAAAATGTCTGGAAAGATTGCAGACAATCTCTCGATAAGAAAGAAAGGCTAGAATAGACTGACCAGATAGGATGGAGTGACAGAGTCACGGGATAATGAAGACTGACTCGGGCTAGGACTAGGGCTAGGGTAGTCTATAAGATAGACCACGAGGGGAAAACATCCTCATTGTCATCCACACATCCAAGAGATCAAAGTGCAGAGAGAGAATAGAGTAGCAGCAGTCAGCAGCGATGGAATTGGTGCATAGATTCGATCGCGTTTGCCGATTTTAGAGGCCGGCCGACGCAGGAGAGCTGGTGAGTACCTCAAAACCTCCTTGTACTTTGTCGCATTAATTATTGTCATAAATGCATGCTAGGTAGTGCAATAAATGTGCTTTAGGATAATGTCAAAAAATGTCAAAAACGTGTAGGCGCGTCTGCGTTGGTGCCAGGTGCGTCTAGGTTGGCTAGGCGTGTCTACGTTTGTGTCAGGCGTGTTTATGAATTCAGCAGCGTCTATGTCATATGCGAACGCGTTTGTATTGTGTAGACACGTTTGTGAAATGTGGGTACGTCTGTGTAGGATAGGCACGTCTGTGCAGAGCATAGGTACGCCTGTGTATTTCAAGCGCGTCTGTGTAGAGCAGGCACGTTTGTGTATAAGCGTGTTTATGTCATGAAGGCACGTTTGTGTCAAAAATGTGCATTTATGTCTTCTAGGAAAAATTGGCAATTATGTGATGAACATACGCTGTCGATTGGATAAGCTGCTGAGAGGATACACTCAAGCAGGTCCTCTAGGGAAGACTAGGATAGATCGAGGCACTTTGTGATGAACAGTGAGTACCAAGACATAGTACTTTGTGATGAATAGGGAGTACCAATAGGAGCAGCACTTTGTGATGAACAGGGAGTGCAAATATGAGCAACACTTTGTGATGAACAGGGAGTGCAAAACATGTAGTACTTTGTGATGAACAGGGAGTACCACTAGGAAAAATAGCAACACTTTGTGATGAACAGTGAGTGTCACTAGGATAGAAGAAACACTTTGTGATGAACAGTGAGTGTCACTAGGATAGAAGCAACACTTTGTGATGAACAGTGAATGTCACTAGGATAGAGTATCATAAGCACTTAAGATAAAAAGTAGCATTTTGTGATGAACAGGGAATGCCACTATGACTAACATGATTGCTTTGCTTGACTGCAGGAGTATTTGCCTATGCTAGAGTCACGGGAGAGATTCCCGTCGACTCAAAGGTTACGACCAGAGCTGACATTCAAGGATAGGGCTACCATTGAGGTTATGGGTCTACGATACATTTTGTATGTGCCTGAGTTTCGAGTGAACATGGGTTTGCTGACTGCACTTGCTGAGAGGTGGCACTCTGAGACATGTACATTTCATTTACCGATGAGTGAGATGACAATCACCTTGGAGGATGTTTACAGGATACTGAGGATACCGATCGATGGGGAGCTGATACCCTATGATCGAGATGGTGACAGGGATGCATTGAGATGAGTGTTCTGGGATCCAGGACTGGAGATGAGGGCTAGACACGTGGCATGGGACATGATGACATAGACAGGACTAGCACTACCAGCGGTGTTAGGAGGAGTGATCGATGGGTTCCTATGTCCAGATAGGGCGACACGAGGGTTGGTTGTGGGCTGGGGGAGCACCTTGGAGACACTGGTTACACAGCACACTAGATATGCCTGGGGACCGTGTGTGCTGGCACACTTGTACTATGAGCTGCATCAGTTTGTGTATCATGGATCCATAGGATTAGGCTGCGGAGTTACATTGCTATAGGTGTGGGCACATGAGCATCCGCTGGTTACCCGATCAATACATTTCAGGGGCAGATGTCATGGACACAGCTTTGTTCACTTGTATGATATGATTACATCACAGCCATGGATTGGCAAGTTGGAGCATTGGCGTCGAGTCCTGGATGAGATCGACACTGTGATATGGAGGTCATACCGTGAGTGCGAGCAATGGGAGGATGATGCAATGGATCTACCTTATACATTCCGGAGCAGATATCTGATTGGGTGGACACCCTATGTATTGGAGAGACAGCTAATTGACAGGGTATACAGGCAGTTTGGTCGTATTCAGCAGATGCCACGGGGTTCTGGGATGTATGCTCGAACAGTCAGGGATCAGGCACACTTTGGGCCATTGTTGTCGTATGATCAGGCTGTGATGCAGCTAGTAGAGATGGTGTTGATGCCATGGGATATGTGGCCAGAGATTGAGGATGCAGGCATGGATGCAGAGTACATGGCATATTGGGCTGAGCATCCCTTTCCATGACTGACAGACCCAGGGGATCCTCTAGATGGAGGTGGTGGTGGGGATGGAGATGATGATGGAGATGGTGGGGGTAGAGGCCAACAAAGGAGGCGGGGTGCAGTTGGAGAGAGGAGGGTGGCTCCATGGAGAGAGGGTGGGGAGGAGAGACAGGCTCGGATGGTGAGGGTCGCGGTGGATTGCCACTACAGGTGCTAGTAGCACAAGGTCCTAGACAGGTGCAGGGACAGGGGCAGAGGCAGGTACAGGCAAAGGCACAGGTACAAGCACAACCACCAGTACAGGGGGAGCCATAGGCAGAGCCACAGGTAGAGGCATAGGGGGCCAAGGAGGAGGAGGATGAGCTGCTTGAGCTGAGGGATATCTGCTAGGGACAGGCAGATGAGATCCAGGACCTGGAGAGGGAGACAGCTAGGCTCAAGAGGCGACTGAGGGATACAGAGCATGAGCGGGATCAGGCTATCTAGCGCTATACTAAGGCTGAGATAGCACTGAGGGCTGGGAGGTAGGCAACAGAGGACATAGGGGCTGGATATGCCTATGTTCTATGAGCAGAGGAGGAGATAGGTTACTGGCGAGACCTATACTACGGGGCAGTGCCACCAGAGCAGTGGGCAAGGAGCTTCCCCAGACCATCACAGACAGTGACGGCTACAGGAGGGAGCCAGAGGAGACAGGCATCTAGCGGTGGGGTTATGGGTCCTCCACCACCACCAGATAGAGGGGGCAGGAGAGATGATCCTGGGGTGGGTCCTTCTAGGGCTCAGACTCCGTCGAGGCCAGGTGGCTCCGAGGGAGGGAGTTCATCATAGCCATAGAGGGCTCCCTATGTATCAGTTTTGTACTATTTTGTATGATGATGTAGACACCTTCGGGTGATTTTGTAGCCATATGTATTTTGACATCATTGTATCATGACACTTTTGATTATATATATATGAGATGATTCATCTTTTGTGGCAGCTATATGCATGTGTACCTATGTGATGAGATGATTTATGATGTATGTGTTATGTGATGCTTATGATATGGATGCAAATATGTATATGATGAAATGCAATGTTTTTTGTTCTTTTATGTTTTATATGTTATGCATATGTGAATGTGAATGTATGAAATGTAGATGGATATGATGATGCAAATAACTATTTACATGATGAGAATGTAAAATGTGCTAACATGTGTTTTGTGCAGGATATGGTGCAATTTGATATCTATATGTATATATGAAATGCTAACATGTGCTAATGCAGGTGCAACTACATGAAATGCAAATGTTTTTGGTGTGTCATTATACTCAGTCATGTGATAGCAGGCTACACAGACTCAAAAAGGACGATGGAAGTCAATCAAGAATTGGGGATGGAAGATAGAAGATATGAAAGTGAAAAGAGATTCTTGTGCGTTATCATCATTGAGCTTTATTATGGCAAGTAGGTTATGAAAATCGAGGCATATGTTCGACTCAGAAAGTCATTGTACCTGTTTGCATGGAGATAAGATAGTCGCAAACAAGGAATGCCCCAATTCACACTAGACTCACAATGTCCTCATATCCTTGGACAAGTCATAGCATTACTAAGAGACAATCCACAGACAACAAAGAAAATAGGTGACGATACCCCATCCTCGCCGTTCTAGTCAAAGACATCCTGGAGATATAATCTCTAGTCAAAGACATCTTGGAAAAGCTAAAAGACATGTCACCAAAAAGATAAAATCAAAAGAAAACCAAGACTCGATACCAACATCCATTGTAGTCCTCAAGTTTTAGTGTCTCTTGTCACTTGTATAAGTCTATTTGATTGTGGTCACAATGTTTACTTTCACAAAAAGGATAGATAGCACTGAACCATATGTTATATGAGTCTGTTGAAAGATTTGATTTTTTGAAGCCCATTGTTGCTATTGTGTCTCATCTGAAACTGATTGAATCCATGCAACTGATACTTTATTGTGGAGAAGATGAAACTTTATTGCAGATTGGCGATGCAAGTGTTTCTTTATGCGGATTGTGTGTGGATAGACTGAAGAAAAGTAGAGGAAATTGTACTCAAAATGTGTGATGCTCTCAGTTCCACACCCATTACTAGACGCAGGATTTGCCTTAGCCACAGATAGGAGCTGACTTATTATGAATGGAAAGGAGTGAAAAGGAATGTTTTTATTATGAATGGCTAACCAATCTTGGGTAGATCAATAACAAGCCATGATGGGAATGGGTAAGTTTGTTATGAATGGATAGGTTGTGAGTGTGTGCAAAGTGAAAGGATGAGATGGAATCCTGAAGGAGGGAGGAGCAATGTCTCTACGCATGGCGCTGGTGACCCAGTTTTCACCATGGTACTTGCCCAGGGCGCCACCAAAGTGGTTTTCACCGTTGGACGAAAATGTTTTTTTTTTACTTTTTTGGATTTTTTCAATTTTTTTTGTTGTCACAAGGCGCCTGTTTGCCAGGTTTTCACCAAGTAATGATTTTTTATGTTTTATGATTTTTTTGTATTTTTGATATATTTTGAATTTTTTTTTTGTATTTTTAAAATTGGGATACTCTGGAGAGCTATGTGTAAAACCTGCGAAGGTGCATGCTGTTGATAGGATCCTCCAAGGATTCACCCTCTGTGGTTGAGAGTTGATATGCACCAAATCCATATGCTGCTATGATGATGTGGACCAAACCAGTTTGGTTCAAATTTGCCTTCTTCTCTCTGTCTTGTTGATTTTTAGGATTTTCTCTAAGAACCAAGTCACCTACCTCAAATGTGCAAGGCTTCACTTTATGATTGTAACTGCGACTCATTCGTTGTTGATAAGCCTTGAGATGATTAAAAGTAGTTTGTCTTTGTTCATCCAATAGTTCAAGTTCTTGTAAGCGAGAGACCTTGTAGTCTTCATCACTGATAATGTTTTGCAAAGAGATGTGTAAAGAGGGTAACTCGACCTCAATAGGAAAGATAGCTTCAGTGTCGTAGACAAGTGAATAGGGTGTAGCTCCTGTAGGTGTTCAGACACTTGTGCGGTAAGCCCAAAGCATGGGATTTAGTTGGATATGCCAATTACGGCCAACGTTGTCGACTATCTTTTTAAAGATTTTAAGGATTGTTTTGTTAGATGCCTCAGCTTGACCGTTACCTTGGGGGTAATATGGTGTGGAGAAATGATGGGTAATATGAAAGTAGTCACAGAGTTCACGAACATCCTAATTTTTTAAGGGACACTCGTTATCAGTGATATCGGAAACAGAAATACCGTATCGACAAATGATATAGTTGAGAATGAATGTAGCAATTAGTTTTCCTGTGACTTGCGTGAGAGGTACGACTTCGATCCATTTTGTGAAATACTCTGTGGCAGTGATGATGAATTTATGACCGTTGGAAGATGGAGGGTGAATCTTGCCTATGAGATCGAGTCCCCATTGACAAAAGGGCCAAGGAGTCGCAATTGGTTGAAGTTCTTGTGCTGGCGCATGGATGAGGTCTCCATGAAGTTGACACTACTTACATTTCTTGACAAATTGATATGAATCTTTTTCCATATTGGGCCAATAATATCCAGTCCTGATGAGTTTCTTGGCTAAGGTAGGACCACTAAAATATGGACCACATATCCCTTCATGTACTTCATGTAATGCAATCTGAGCTTCGTCGCTTTCTAAACATCTAAGAAGAGTTCCATCTAGACCTTGACGATACAGGATATCGGCTAAAATGACGTATCAAGAAGATTGATGAATGAAAGTGCGACGTTGGTTATTGGATAGATCAAGAGGTAGGGTATTGTCATGAAGGTATGCGAAAATGGAACCGTATAACTGGGACTCAGGACCAACAACACATATCATCTCAGTAGGAGTGATTTCATATGAGGGAACCAAAAGGTTATCCACCAAGAACTCATAACGGGTCTCATTTGGTGGTAGATCAATTAGTGAAGCAATTGTAGCCATGGCATCCGCGGCTCGATTCTGCTCTCGGGGTATCTAATCAAAGTCTATCTTCGTGAAATGTTGTTTCAGGTCATCCACCATTCTTTTGTAAGGCATTAATTTATCGTCCTTTGTTTGGTAGTCATTAGTTGCCTGACGAATCACAAGTTGAGAATCCCCAAAAACATGAAGTTCCTAGATCTTCCAGTGAACTGCAATCTGTAATCCAGTTGTTAATGCCTCATATTCTACTATGTTATTAGTGCAGGGAAATGATAATCGATATGATTTTGGTATAGAATCCCTTTGAGGAGTTATGAAGAAGATGTCAGCTCCTACCCCATGCTGTGTGTATGAGCCATCAAAGTATAGTTGCCAAGGCTTTGCATGCGACACTGTTAAAATGGATTCATCTGGAAATTCTGAAATTAGAGGAACATCATCTATCATGGGAGCATCTGCTAACTGATTTGCGATAGCTTGTCCTTTTATTGCTTTTTTGTCCACATACTCGATGTCAAATTCACTCAGGATCATCGCCCATTTGGCTAGTCGCCCAGTAGGTGTTGCTTTATTGAGAAGGTATTTCAATGGATCAATCCTTGCAACCAACTTAGTCTTATGAGTTAGCATGTAATGTCATAATTTTTGCGAAGCAAAGACCACAGCGAGACATGCATGCTCAATTGATGTGTAGTTTAGCTCGTATCCCACCAATGTGCGACTGATATAGTTTACTGCCTTTTCTTTGCCCTCAGCAACTTGTGCTAAGAGTGCCCCTAGTGTTGTTGAAGTAGTTGATATGTATAATAATAGAGGTTGGTCTAGAACTAGTGGCATCAAAACTGGCAGATTCAAAAGATAATCTTTGAGTTTCTGGAAAGCCTGTTGACAGTTATTATCCCATTTGAACTTGATGTTTTTATGTAGCAAGTGCTAAAAGGGATTACACTTATCTGCAAGTTGTGCTATGAACCTTCGTATGGACTGGAGTCTCCCTTGCAAAGATCAAATTTGACTGATATTTCATGGTGGTTGCATCTCTAGGATGGCCTTGAATTTTGTTGGATCAGCTTCGATTCCTCTTTTTGATACAATGAATCCTAGGAGCTTCCCGGAGGTTACTCCAAAGACACATTTCTTGGGGTTTAATCTTACTTTATACTTTTCCAACCGATCAAAGATGACTGAAAGTATGTCCAAATGTGTATCTCTGTCTATTGATTTACCCAAGAGGTCATCAACATAATCTTCCACAGTAACGTGCATGAGATCATGAAAGATAGTAGTCATGGCTCTTTGATATGTAGTGCCTGCATTTTTTAGCCCAAAGGGCATGACATTCCAACATAAAGTTGCCCAAGGACAAGTGAATGTTGTTTTGTGTTGATCCTCGAATGTGATTTTTATTTGATTGTAACCAGAGAATCCATCCATCAAAGATAACATCGCATGACCTGTTGTGAGATCGACAATCAAGTCAATATTTGGTAATGGAAAATCATCCCTAGGACAAGCTTTGTTGATGTCTCTGAAATCTGTACATATTCTGATACTACGATCTAGTTTACTGACAGGCACTAAGTTGGAGATCCATTCGGGATAATCAATTGTGCATATGAATCCGACATCTAATAATTTCTCAAGCTCTGCTTTGACTAATAATGTGACTTGTGGATGCATCTTTCTTAATTTATATTTCACTGGTTTTGCCCCTGGTTTAACTGTCAAATGGTGCATTACCAAATCCGGATCCAATCCAGGCATATCAGCGTATGACCATGCAAAGTTGATTTGTCATTCTGTGAAGAAACTTATGAATTTTGACCTTTCTGACTCTGTCAAATATTGAGCCAGGAATATGTTGTGTGGAACTTCTTCTGTACCAATGTTTGTTTTGATAGTCTCCTCTACCAATATGGATGACTTTTCCTCATATGATGCTGGGAGAATGTTAAGCCTTCCATCTTCGGGTGCCTCAAAGAGGTTTTTGCCCTCAAATACGTCCTTTCTTTTTACTTTTTTGGGGTCAGACAGCGTCACAATGTGGTTTTCGCCATAAGACTCTTGGTTTATTTTTATTTTTATATTTTTGTGACAGAAGGCTCGACACCCTCACCAAAATATGCCACGCTATTGAGTTCTATAGTGTATCCCGCTTTATGGTCCCCAGGGGGAAGATCATCTCGTATGCCAAGATAGTCCATAAAAGCTTCATCATTTTGGAATGTGTCAAACTGTGCAGGTCCTTCATGGTCCCAGTCAATAAGTTGGTGGTGAACAAGGGGAAGGCCTTTGATTTCTTCGAAGTTAGCAGGGCTAAGAGTGAAGATGCAGTTATATTCAGGTATGTCGAGGTAGTTATCAAGGTCATTGTTGGCACTCTCCTCATCAGTCTCGATCGTGAACGAATCCAAATTATCATCACTAGTAGCGCATTCTGGGATAGGTGTTCTCATTCTATGTGATTTCAACCTAGGACCTAGAGGCAAGGACCGTATGGGATCCTCTGGGGTTGTTTCTTGACCAACTTTGATTTTTTCATAAAATTCCTCTTCTTTTGTGGGTTCATTTGGCTCTCTGAATGTCTCGGTGAGCTCGTAGTCACTGGAGGATTTGTTTGAACCCCATTCCCATTCGTTGGAGTATGTGGAATAGCGATTCTCTTGTTGAATTTTGGCAGCTTTGATTTGTAATGCTTCTTCTGTCCTTTGAGTGTTGACCTTGGAAGTCATGAAACCAAGTCCCTTCAATCGTTCCTTTTTGAATGTCAATTTAGGTTGTAAAGGTTCAATGATGCCTTCCTTTCTTAAGCCAAGAGGGCTTTTGCCATCATACCCAATTTTTTTTAGAATCTTGAACCCTTTGCCATACTTCTCACATGGTATGCTGATGTGATCTTGTGTATCATTTTCAAGGTCTTTGTAAAGCATTTTGTATAAGTCTTCCTCTTCCAGTTCACCCCATCTTTGAAAGATAGTAGGGTCCCATTTGAGTATAATGATAGATACCTGCTTATTAGGATGTGGTCTTCCATATTCTTTTGGTGAACTCATGACTTGTTGTAAGTACATGGTTTGATTCAAAGTGTATTCACCCATACCCTTGTCCTGGAATTTCCCTTTAAGCTTGCCTTGTTTTGATGTCGAAGGTTTTAATGACTTAGGATCAATGTATGCAAAAGAAGGAACAACTTCCCTATTACTTGGGATGATCATTTCAATTTTTGGTCTGAAGTTATTGCAGTATATGAATGGATTAGGATCTCCATTAACTGTTATTTCAACTCCATTGTGAGGAAACTTCATGCATTGGTGATATGTAGATGGGACTACCCTCATTTCATGAATCCAAGGACGTCCTAGTAATATATTGTATGTGAGATCTAGGTCTAGGACTTGACAAACCACATCCTTTGTAACTGGCCCAACTCTGAGAGGTAAGGTGACTGTGCCTTTGGATGAATGCTCTTCATCATCATATGCCTTGATGGTAATTTTGTTTGTAGAATTCACAACTTTATTAGAATATCCCAATTGTTTAATGGTGTTCAATGTACAAATGTTTAGACCTGCTCCTCCATCTATCAGGACTCGTTTTATTCGATGTTTGTGTATGAAGGCTTCAATGTGTAAAGGTGCATTATCTGGCTGACTTATGGAGGTGTCATCAGCTTCTGTGAATGTAAGGGAGTGTGGAATGGAAAGGTATCCCACCATGGCTTGAAACTCGTCCACGTTCAGATCATTGGGGACAGCAGTGTCTCTCAAGATTTTATCAAGAATGGCTTTATGTGTAGGGGATATACGTAAGAGCTCAAGGATGGAGATTAGCGCGGGTGTCTTCCCTAACTGTTCTACAAGGTCATACTCAAGCTTGGTTGATGAGGAAGCTGTGTTTTTAGCTGGAGCACCTTGCAAAGTGAATTTACCTCGATGGGTTGTAACATGACATTCAGAGGTAGGTTTGGAAGAAGATCCAATGCCTTTTAGGACAATTTTGGGTCTTTGGGTAGAATTCTCAGGCGTTTTGTCCTTGATGATAATGGTAGAGACATAATTATCCATTGAAATGTGATTGATAGTTGAATCATAGTTATAAGATGCTCTTGTATAGTTGGTTTGGTCATCTGTGGCTGTCGCTTTTCCCTTGTCATGCTTTGGGAATGGTTCCTTAAACATCTCATGTTCTTGATTGGATGAGTGTCCCTCGATCTCAATGTCACCTCTATCAATAAGATCTTGTATAATGTTCTTCAGTCGATGACAATTTCCTATCTTATGACCCTTGCTCTTATGAAATTCACAATACTCATCATCATTCCACCAATTTGGTTTGACCTTTGGTTCATATGGAGGAAAATCTGGAACGATGATTACTTTGTTTGCCACTGGCTTCTTGAAAACTGACTCAAGTGGTTCTCTCAATGGAGTGTACTTCCTTCGTGACTTTGGAGTTGTTTGAGTATTCACTTGATTGTTTGTAGAACTTGATCCAGAAAAAATGATTTTTGGTCGTACCGTATTGGCATCAACAACACCATCATTGACTGTGTTCTTATTTTTGTTCCAAAATCTTGGCTTATCTTTTCCTTTAAAGTCATCTTTGTTTTATTTGAATATCTTAATGACTCATTGCTCAATTAGGACCTTTTCTATCGCTAATCCTTTTTCAATGACGTCCTTGAAGGTGGACAAACAAGCTTTCCTTAGGTCATAACCAATGTCTTTGTTAACATTTTGGGTGAACATATCTACCATTTGTTTTTGTGGAATTTCACAAGAGCATCTGCTGGCTAGATTTCTCCATCTTTGTAAAAATGATGAAAAATATTCTCCATCCTTTTGTTTGGTGTTGCACAAGGTAGTGATTGATATATCTGTCTCTACGTTGTATGAGAAATGTTGGATAAATGCCTTTGCTAGATCACCCCATGAATTAATTCCGGGTGGAAGTTGAGAGAACCATTCCATAGCTTGATCACCTAAGCTCTGTGGGAATAATCTCATCAAATATGTCTCTTCTGCTGCTACCTCAATGCAAGCTGTGAAAAATTGTCTTATGTGTGCCTTAGGATCCCCTTTGCCTCTGTACTTATCAAACTTAGGTGTCACAAAGTGTGTAGGAAAAGGAGGCATTGGAATGATCTTGTCAAATGGATAAGGACATATGTCTCTCATTGTGTACATTGGCTTCAGTGTATTTATGTCCTCCATTTTCTTTTGTAAGTCCTTGATTTGTTGCTCCAAATTGTTCTTCGGTGGAGACCGACTTCTTGTACCATACCCCATGCCTGAACCACCGAGTGGAGGAGGAGCATGTTACATATATGGATGATATTGATCATACATGTTCATATGGAGGAGGTCTATAATGATGTTGCATATAAGGACCACTTGGTATAGAGTCATGATGAGGAATGGAATATCTTCTTTGTCCATGTATACCATACTCTATAGGCATTTCGTGAGTTTGCTCTAGTGTGTTGCCCCCAAATTTGACGCGGGGTTTCCTCGTGTCCAAATTTTGAACATGCCTTTGAATATCCAATTGCTTTGGTGGTTGTTCCTTAGCATTGGTATGTGATTGAGTATATTTTTTTGCATAAGACTTCCATAATGGTCTACAAAGGTGAGTATCATATGCTTGACCATGTGTGTATGGGACCTCTGGTTTTTGAAACAAAGATGATGGTGATTTAGGCACCATATGTGGTCCTCTATTGCCTCCACTATTAGGCCTCGTTTGATCCATGTTGGAGTGAGTTTGTTGCAAAGGTCAATTTTCCATTATTTGAGACATGTCGAAATCATGAGGGATCTTGGCTCCACTTTGTGCCATCACTTGTAAGAAATATTGTCTATCCCTCCTCATTATATCCTCAACCAATCAATTGAAACGGGGATCCATAATGGAGTCTTCCACTTCTACTGAATGTATTGAAATGTTGTCCATATTGTCATTGTGTGTATCATTGTTGTTTGTAGTGTCCATGTTCTCAACATTTGGAATGTTTCTATAGGCATCCATGTCAGGTAATGTAGTATGATCAGAATTGAAAAAGATATCATTGTCATACTCATAAGAACTCATGTTTGCGGACTCTTGAGCCTCTTTAGCTTCTCTCCTAGATTTTTGTAAACGGGTTTCAACCATGAACTAGGTATTGACCAAGATGTGTGAGACTAGATGAAAATGGAAAGAGTATGGAAGACCAAGAATTGGATGGAATGTAAATGAATCTGAAGTGTACTTGCAATGTCCAAAGTGTAAGACCAAGTATGTATGTAGTAGAGTGGGTGTGGCTTCCAAAGAGATGATAGTTTCTCTTGATGAGGTAAGTTGACCTTGACTCTAAGTAAGACCAAATGAGACCCAAAGGTGATAGATCTTGATGAGGGACCACTTAGCAAAATGTTGTATGTATGTAGTGTGTTGACAAAGTATGATGAGGACAAGCAAGTGACCTTTTGACTCAAGTTTAGACAAATGTTAATGTAATGCAAGGTGTAAAGCAATGATGGACTTTGTGAGACCCAAAGATAGGTTGGATGCTAGATGAAAACTTGAGAGAGATAACCTAGGAAGCTCAATAAGTCTGAAACTGACTGTTCTTATTTGCTGAATTATGAAAGTTTTCAATCCTAAACACAAACGTGCCTGTATACTTCACAGACGCACTTAAATGACACAAATGTTATTCTGTCTGACACAGATGCGCTTAAATGACACAGACATGGTTCTATTAGACACAGATGCATTTCTAAGATGTTGTGATGTTGCTCAAAAGACACAGACGCATTTCTGCCCTTCACAGACGCAGTTATATGACACAGACGTGGTTCTGTCAGACACAGACGCGTTTCTACAAAATTTGTGCAATTTTTCCAATCTGTGAAGTTGCTTATTGTGACCAAATCTGAATGTTTGACTATTTTTCGTGACAAGAGGACACAATGTTGATGAGGACTCAAAATGTTTGCAAGTGTTTAGACTTCCCAAAATGACTCAAAGACAAGTGTGTTGTTTGATGTAAAATTGTTTTGCATACACTTGAAGACACAAAAGACACAATGTTTTACTGTTTGGTCTTGAATGTTTGAATGTTCAAAATAAGTCAAGCACAATTCTTATGGCTGGCCAAGACAATAGTTTTTTATCCCACATGGAGTTTCCCCCGAGGCTACACTATTCAGAGCGAATACTTAGATGCTTGACCCCACTGGCTCCACCCTTGGCACTCACTTCTCAGTGCAGCCAAGCATCAGTCCCCACAAAAACTCCTCGTGGTGAACTTTGTATCTCTACAAAGAATCATATGTGTGTGGGCCGCTACCAGAGGTCCGACCTCCTGCCCCAACAACTAGAAGGATTTTGGCTTCTAAAACAAAAAGGTACTAGTAAGGGCATCCGCTCATGTGGCCATACATGTAGCACTTTCAGCTCTGTAAATATAGAAGGCTCACAGCTGGTAGGGGTTACGCCCTACAACTGATCAAATAAATTTGATCAAACGGGTTTATGGGGAGACATAGTGTCGGTATGAACTAATCAGCACATGTTATCCATAGTTTTCACCATGAATACAGTTGTTTATAGTGGTTTGGAAGAGGTGGGTTTTTCTCGCTACCACTTGGGTCGTTCTCTCCTCACTAGTAGTCCTAATGACCACACGGGGAGACAAGCCCTCTAAAGATTGAACAAAAAGAGCCTATTGCTCAAGACACAAAAGATAATGGTTCAATTTTAGTGCACCAATTGAAGTGTTTGCTAGTCTATGAAAACAAGGCACACAATAAAGATCAAAAACCCTTGCCAAGGTCCTGCAACAAAGATTTATTAGTAGTTTGGATTGTTTGAAATAATCACCCCTTCCTGCAAGCACACAAGTTAGGTAAATTTTAGATCCAAAAGACTTTGTGAAATAGGGGCCTTCAGCAATGTGTTTTGTTGACCAAGACAAGTTGCACCACTTTTGTTAGCTAGATCTAAAAATGTTAGCTCAAAATAAACCAGATCTGAAACATTAAATGCAAGACAAAATGGCAAAAAAATGAAAACCTTAAATGAGGAAAAAAAAATTTATTTTTTTTTTTTTTTGAAAACACAGACGTGATTTTACCCTACACAAATGCGATTTAACACCTCACAAACATGAATCCACAACACAGACATGTTTCTGCAAAAAAAAATGCAAAACAGAAAATCCTGCAAGACACAGACGCGATTAAAGTGCCCACAGATGCGCCTATAATGAAAACTTGCAATCTGGAAAATGAAAATACTGTCGGAAACACAGATGCGGTTCTGAGGTTCATAGACGCGATTCGGGAACACAGACGCAACCCTGCAATCTGCAAAAAAAAGTGAGATAATGTCGAAGACGCAGACGCGGTTCCAGATGTCACAGATGCGCAGAAAATAAAAAACGCGATCCGAAAGTGTGCAGACATGAAAATATCAAAATGTTGTCGAAAATGTCAGATCTACAACTTCAAAACAAAATCTGCAACAAAAGATGTCAAATGCAAAAGGGACAAGAGTCCCACCGAGCGTGCCAAAATGTATACGGTGAAAATGGATACAACAATGTTGAAAGACTAAATGAATTCAACCACAAAAACCCTAGCCTAACAACAACAAAGATCCACCATAACATATGAAGATTACCTAAGACAATGCAAATCAAATGAAATCACAAAGATTATACCATCACACGTCCAATAGGGTTTGGATCTCCATTCTTCCTATCTCCATTGATCTTGCTTGATATATTTGCTCTCAGATTTGATATGTGCACAAGAGCTCAACAAAGAACGGAAATGTGGTTGCAAGTAGGATCGCATATGAAAGTGCAAAGCGTAGTGTAGTCAATTGATCAAGTAGTTAGGATGCATAGTGAGGGTTTGATAATGAAGAAAGCATTTCCTTATATAGAAGACACTATAAAAAATGGAGGAAGAAGATTAAGAGGTGTAAATGATAAATGGTCGGCTATGATTAGAGGGTAGGTAGAGAAAATAAGAAAATAATGAGAGGGTAGGTAGTGTAGAAATTAAGAGATGAATGGCATGTGTCATAGGTAGAAAAGGCTAATGAATTAATTAAATAAATAAAGATTCATTTAATTAATAGAGGAAGTGGGATCAATTAAATAAATAAGATATTTATTTAATTTAGGAAAAGGGTAATTTAAATAAATAATTGTATTTATTTAAATGAGAAATAAGGCTAAAAGAGGATAAATGAATTAATTAAATAAATAAGGATTTATTTAATTAATAGAGGAATTAGGTTAAAATAATTAAATAAATAAAGATATTTATTTAATTAGACATGATAATTTTAGATGTCTACAATAACCACTTGATTATTTGCCACAAACTTCACTGAACCATGAAGCGTAGAAGAAACACCTCCTAAAACATGAAGTCATGGTCTACCCAAGAGGATATTATAAGTTATAGGACCCGACATTACATATACTAGAGTTGGAATAGTGACAAGACCAACCTTCAAAGGCAAGATAACTTTTCCCAAAGCACTTTTTCCACTGTTATTGAAACCATGAATAAACAAAGAAGATGTTGTTAGGGAGTCTGGATCAACCTTAATCTTTGGTAATAAATCCACACTGCATACATTAAGTGTGGAACTTGTATCAACAAGAGTTCATCTAATTCCAATGCCATTAACATGAACGATTATCATTAATGGATCAGCCAAGTTCCTCACTTCTGGAGGCAAAAGTTCATGGGGATAGAATGTAATATTCAGCGAGTCTACATGAATATGATCCATCAAAACATTTACATATGTCAGCCTAGCAGAAGAAGGCAATAAGATCTTTTACAAAGCTTCCTGTAACATACCTTGATAAATTGGAGTAGTCTGAAGCAAATCCAAAAGTGAGATCTTAGCAGGAGTAACACAAAGTTTCTCAATAAGATCATAATCACTAGATTGCTTAACTGAAGGCTTAGGTGCTTGAGGAAGATCTGGTTGAGAAGGTGGTAGAGAAGGTTGTGGATGCTCAAGATGTGGCTTATTTCTTTGAGTATTATAAGTATGGGCTACCATTCTATAAGAAGGAGCCTTAGAATTTACATATCTTGTAAAAAGATATAGTGAGTCATTTTCAAAAGGGACACCATGAATAGATTTTACCTTCTTTGGAGAAGGGCTAGTTGCAGTCACATGAATGATTGGTCTCTTAAGCCTTTTAGAGGTAGTAGAGGCATAAATGACATTCATAGGCTCATTATGATATGTAGAAGATTTAGATGAAAGAATTTTCTCAACATCGACCTTTGGAAGATCAGATATGGATTGAGACTCATCATTCACTAATGCATCATCTCTAGAAGAGGTTGCACTAGAATGAAGAAATGGTAAAGTAACATTAAGAAAGGTGTCAATGATTTCATCCTCTTGTAACAAAATATCCTCTGAAATAGAAGATATATTATGAGAGGGATCAAAGCCATAGAGTGACATAGGCAAAGATAACTCACCATCACAAGCATGAAAAGGAACATCATTAGCACTTTCAATAAAGTTGTAAACTAAGTTAATAAAAGAAGAAAACATATGCATTTTGAAATTAATAAACTTAAACTGAAGAAAGAATGCATAAATTAATTTTTTTTTGAAGAAGGGAAAAATTTAGAATTGTCCTTTTTTTTTAAGGGGACATTGAATGAATGAAGGAATGATAAAGAATGCTCTAAAAATGTTACAGAAGAAGTGTTCACGTCAGGTTCACCAAAATGTAGAGGGGGAAAAGTGAACCTCTTCGACAAGCAAATGACAACCTCTCAAAGATTCACTAATCGACCTCTCCACTCAAGATGTAGTGTCTCTGTACATCCTCTGATAACTCTCTGCACAAGGATGCGTGCACGGATTATGGACAACAGCACGACGCACTAGTGTCCTATACAGACAGAATGCAGAGTTCGCACAGAATGGCACAACATAAGAGATATGTGTTCTAGATTAATTTAAATATGATAAATATATATAAAAGAAGGTAAAATGATTATATAAATGGAATGAAAGCCACAAAGGAAAGTAAGGAGATAATCTCACAAACGGTCCACAATATGAAGCCTACGGCTAGATAAATCTTCTCTAATGCAACCTGTATACAAGCCAGAAAGGAAAGATGTTTGGGGTTGCTTGGGGACTTGCCTCAATCAAATCCTTGTTTTGGTATTTCCACCTCCACAGACAACCAGATAGATTGATGGAATAAAAGATAAATGCAAGATAAGATAAATGATAAATGATAGATGATAGAAGAGGGATTTGATAAATTCCAAGCTTCTTAGAGATAGGATAAATAAAATGATAGAATGATATTACCAAAGAGGCTTGAGAAATCCAATAGAGTTGCAAAAGATTATCGTGAGCTTGAGAGTGTTGTAGAAAACTAGAGACTGTTGTAGCAAGAGCAGGAGCAAGAGAGAACTGTGAGAGCCAAGAGAATCATCGAGATTGTATGGAGGAACTAGAGAGCTTGAATGGAGAGAAAAAGGTCCTTTTAAAATGAGAGAAGAGAAGGGAAAGAGAGGGTCATGAGTCGTTCAAAAGGTTTGGAGCCGTTTCCACCGACATGCGCATGTGACAAGTGGAAAGAACACTCAGAACCGACATTTGAATGTTAAGATGTTGCAGGACAAATATGCAGTGCGTTAGTGTCCAAATGAATCACGCTCGAAAGAAGCAAGAGACAAGGGAGAGACGTGGATAACAAGACTGGCGCCACGAGGGATCTGCTCAAAAAGGGGGTCTTGAGCATCCTAAGAGGGAAAAGGCTGATGCAAGGGTTGAAATAAGCCTACTGAGGTGCTAGGGAAATGGACACCAAAGTGGTTACAAAAGATGTAGGTCGAATTACAAAGAGGTATGCAATTTCCAACACTACATGTACAAAATTGTGCAAAATAAAATTAAAATGTATTAATATATTATATACACAAAATTTAATTTAAAAAGAAAATAATATCAAAGATTCAAGAAAATAGAAAAAGCTAAAAAGGTAGTGTTAGGCTATGCAATTTTTTGTTCTATACTAAAAATATAGGAAATAGATATAGATGTTCAATTCAAGAATATATAGAAACATGTGCAATCTTTACATAAAAATCCCTTAAAAATGTAAAGATATTTACCTATTAGTTAATTTGAAGTTTCTCTGGCCTATTAATGGGCCTTCTTGTGTTGATCCGAAAAGGGAAGACAGGTCTATCGTGGAATGGAAGAAACCAGAGTAGGGTGGATTAAAATAAATTTTGATGGAGCATCAAAGAGTAATCTAGGTCCTTCTGAAGCTGGATACATTGCCCATGATTGGAAGGGTGATACTATAGCCCTTGGGGTGAGATGACTTCTGAAAGGATTAAATAATGAAGTAGATGCTCAAGCATCTCTCTAGGGGGTTAGAATGGCAAAGAGATTGAATGTTGCCAAATTACACCTGGAAGGGGATTCGATGATCATTGGCAATGCAATCATCAAAGGTGAGGCACACTCATGGAGGCTAGATAAATTTATTAAATTAATTTTAAAAGAATTGAATGAATTTGAAAATTATAAAATCTCCCACACCCTACGAGAGGGAAATCATGAAGAGGACACTTTGTCCAAAGTAGGGTCGCTATTTAATAGTATGCATTGTAGGGATATATGAGAATTTTTTTGTATGAATGAGATGGTGTACGAGGAGGAAGGTACAATGTAAAATGAGGGAGGATTATGTTTTTGAGTGGTCGAGTGTAGCGGTGAGATTTAAAACGGTAGTGCCAGATTTTTTTCTTATTTTTTCTCATTTTCAAAACAAGGTCATAAGGATATTAGTGGAGGTTTGAGATGGTGGTGAATTGACTTCTAGTAGGAGCAAATGGAGGCAAATTTTTCTTTGTCGTCAACAAAATAGCTCGCCTTCTTGGTTAAGATTTTGAAGAAGCGCCTATCTAGAATTTTTACATTTGAAGAGCCTATTTTTTATTTAAATATTAGATTTTCTTTTTGGGGAGGAATATATGTGATTGGAATTAAAATTCCATACCAATGTGGATGTGGTTTCAATGGTGGTCACTTGGGGTTTAGAATTGGGTTCCAAGGAAGAGACAGAATGGATGCTCTGTGCATGTGTCCTGGAGGGATACCTTTTTGGCTTGAATTCCAGTTCCTAGGAAGGGATTATGGAGGTGTATGAGTGAGGGTATTTGTATTGGGGAGGAGAATGATGATTTTAGGCCCTTCGTCTTGTAGAAGGATGCAATGGACAAAATGGAGAGGCAGGAGGAAGCTCTAATTAGGTGGGAAGGGATCAAGGATTTTGTTTGAGAAAAGGAAGTTGAATGTAGTGGAGGATGTGGGAGGAGGAGGAGAAGCAGAGTGATCAAGGGTCGAGTTTCTAGCTTGAAGACTTGTGGGTGAATGACCTAGGGAAACCATGATGCAGAGGACTAGGTAACCAGTGGAAGTGTGGTAGGGGCAAAATCCTATACGCCCTATGTCCAATTTTTGTATGTTTATAAATGTGATAAAATATGTATCTGGGTATAGACAGACAGTTTTTTGTTTATTACAATACTATAGAAGTCCTTTTTGTCTCATGACCTTGACCACGAGGGGTGGTAGTTTATAGTTATTTTTTAATATTGTTTATGGCATTCAGAGATTGGAAGTGTATAGGGTAATGGCGGGTTTTTGTTTTAGTCAAGGTAGTAGTTGGACAGATATTTTTTGAAGCTCTTTGTAATACCTTACTTTTTGAAATATTAATAAAATCACATATTACCAATAAATAAAAAATTGAAGTTTCTCTTATAGAAATTTCTTTAAAATATAAACATATTTACACATTAGTTAATTTGAAGACTCTCCTAAGAACATAAAAATGTGTACAAAATTGTGTAAAATAAAAATGAAATGTATTAAGACATTATATGCACAAAATTTAATTAAAAAATAGATTATTAATGATTCAACAAAATAAAGAAAACTAAAAAGGTAGTGTTAGGCTATGCAATTTTTTGTTCTACACTAAAAATATAAGAAATAGAGTTAGATGTTCAATTCAACAATATAAAGAAAAGTCTACAATATTAAGTTTGGTGTATGGGCAAAGTTGATGCACGAAGATCATCAATTTAGTCAACATTTCTTAAAAAGGATTTAACATAAAATTATAGTTATAAATCTATATAGATTCTAGATAAATATCATTGTGGTCTAGAAAGGCATGTAGTAGGCTCAACGATATCATCAAAAAGCTCTATTCCTAAAAATTGATTTTGCTAGGGAATATGTTGTATTGAATGATCTTTCTTTTGAGTCATGCTTCAAGCTCTAGAATTTGAACCTTATTTCATCAAATCTATTAGTATGATCTTTGTTCACACTTCCACTTGTATTACCATCAATGGACATTCCAATACCTTTGTTCTCTCATGCTCTATTTGTCAAGATTGTGCTTTGGCTTCCACCTTCTATGCGCTTACTACTAAAGGCTTTGGATACCTCCTAACCCATTATATGTCTCAAGGGTTAGTCAAGGGCATTGTCTTGTCTGATTCATTGACTTGTCTTGTTAATGATCATTTGCCAAATGATTGATTCCTCACTTTCATTGAATAGGAGTAAAATATCAAACAAGCACTCAAACATGTGGATATTTTTGGTAAAGCCTCTAGTTTGGCCAAACTTCATAGGTATCCTTATGGCAAGTGATTCTTTCCAAATTTGAAAAAATATTACATACTAGATCACAAAATATCTTTTAAAGAATATTTCAAGATTGTTCCAAGATTCTTGCAACTACCCACATTTATTATTATTCATATTAGGCTCATTCTAAAGCCTCTTACATGAAGCTAGAAAATCTTTGTTGTGATTTTCTTTAGTCTTCCTTATAGAACCAAAAGGTTTTCCATTGGGTCAGTTGGGAATGTTATTGTGTCTCTCATGATTATGGAGGTTTGGGGTTTTTATCACATAGTAGTGATGTTTGGTGTTTTATTCCAAATTGATTATCCATGCCTTTGCTAGTTGTGAAAAATTATAGTTTAGCATTATATATCTTCTAGGTATCTTGTTAGATAGCCTACTTGGAAGGGGATTCATCTGCAACATTACATACTAGACCATTATTTGTTAGATTATTCACATATCACGAACCAACAACATTTTCATTTCCCTAACCTCAAGAAAGATAATAATTTTGTTTTCCATGTTAATCTAGGAGAAACTAACCATTAGGCCTTCCAGTGGCAATGGAGGTGTTCATGTGCTTTTGGAGTAATCGATTAGCTTCATAATTTTTGCCCTATATAGTTAAGCTTGCGAGTGCGTTTAGATTCAACCCAATTATAATGAACAAATAATGTATCAGTTTAAAAATATTGAATGAAATTTTCAATTCATTTGTATCTTGTGACATCTTTTGCAAGTATTTAGGAAGTTTTTAACTGTGTAATTTTGATTCAATTTATATTCGTTATATTATGATCAATAGGAATCCAATTTTTTTAATAAAATTCTCTTTTTGCCTTATCTTAATGAGATATGAATACTAATATAATATGAATTGATAAAAGATAGTAATTGGAAAAAATTGAGTGAATGTGGAATCATAGACAACGCACCTGAACTATTTGACGGAATGCCTCAAAGAGATGTCATGTCAAAGAATGAAAGTTCCCCATGAGAGTTTTGTTTGACAAAATTTGTTGCAAGAAAACTTTGAGGGTTTTCAGTAAGATAAATTCTTTGTTATGCCTCATCAGAAGAGAGAAAAGGATTATGTTAAGAAAGATGACACATAATCATCCAAGCCTTTCTTTCCACCACTTGGAAATGTTGAATCAAGATGACTTAATAGAGCTTTCAATAGTTATGTTGTTGCTTCAACTATCATGGAACGTACAATGCCTGTGGAATTTATCATAAAGTATTTATGATAAATTTACTATACAACTTGAACATCATTTTTCCATCATCAATTTTACAAATGCATGCCCACATCCTCATATCTAATTTTTCTTGCATTTACTCTAATTAATTATCTAACTCTATTTAATCAAAATCAATTTATAATTAATTACATTGGCCTAGAATTATAGCATGACTTTTTCATGCAAAGGGTTGCATATCTTGTGAATAAGATATTGTAGCCATTTAGGAGGTTGTAGAACACATCTAATTTCAAGAATTTGTGTTATTTAGTTGGCCATGAAATTGAAACGACACTATTAAAGTAAGGATTTTCTTGTGATGAATGATGTAATGCACTATCCATGCTAGTTTACGAATCATAAACCAAACTTGTTCAACAAGAAATTTTTTTCTTTCCATGGCTCCTTTAAAAGAAACCCTAAAACATGAGAACACTAAACAAATTTTGAAAAAATGATTACACGACAGAAAAATGCAATAAATAAATCAATAGAAAATGAGAAGAATGCTACAAAACCATACATGTTTTATTTACTATATTATTTATTAAAAATTTTACCTATTTATATACACATAAGTATTTAATAACTATTAATTTTAATGTTAACTATACATTTTATTTATTTTATATTATAATTATAATTATAAATTTAAAAAATAAAAATAAAAAATATTTTCTCCTTCTCCTTTAACCTACCTATAAATTGAAACGAAAACCAAGCTTTAAATTTGGATTAAGAGTGTATACCTAACGAGTTTACAAATCCATAATATTTTGGATTCAGTTTACATAAATTTTTGTGCAAAATTAAATTTTTTGCAATTCATCATAGATGACAAACAAAACCATTAAGAAAACATCAAGGCAAAGTCGAGTAACAGAGCAAATGGTACCACTAAAAGATGATGGCATGATACCATTAGATATAAATAATCACAAAATTACCATCATATCCTTTAGAATTCTTGCATCACCTTCCCCTAATAGAAACATAATTACAAGGTTATTTCATGATTTTTTTATTTAGAACATTACTAAAGGTTATTCAGATACAAAACATGTAATGAGTTGCTATTGCTAATCATCACAATAGGAGATAAAGATTAAAAGCAAGCACACTCTTTGAAATATTGTAGAAAGCCCACAAAAACCTGTGGTGGTAAACATTACAAAACTACAAATTCTTAAAGGGGAGTAAAAGATGTCCCGTTCATAACACTATAAGAGAAAAATAGACATTTACATATGAGTAATTTTTGCATGTGTTCACTCCATTTTGACTTGACAGTCCAAAGAAAAAAGGAAAAAAAAAGAAAAAAAGTAGAAGTAATTTTTGGATTGAAAAGGGATTTGCTAGAAATAGAAGTTATACCTTATACTTCTTAAAATATTTTTCATTCTTTTTGTATATTTTTTGACAATGAATATCATTTTTAAAATATCAATTGAAAGACACACTAAAATGACCAAACTGTCATAAAATTTTGACATGATAGGTATGGGTGACTATCAAATTTTAGACTTGGATAAGGTTCTTTGGTGGAAGATTTATTTTTGATAACTTAACTTTGGTTTGGAAAATTAGGGGATGCGCTTAACATTAAGGATAAAATGTTTTATTAGTTAAACTTAATTTTGATAAAGTTTATGAGAGAATGTAGTGGAGATTTATCATTTAAATGCTACAACGGTTGGGTTTTAAATATAAAATATGTAGCCATGTTCAAATGTTATTTAATAATGTTAATGTCCAGTTGGTTATTAATAATAGGAAAGATTGCTCTTTATCACCATTCTTTTGTGTTATTGCCACTGATGCACTTGATTACCTACTATGAAAATACAATCAAATGAACTTGATTCAAGGTAGATCTATCCCTAACAATACTATTGTTCTTAATTCACATTTTGTTGATGATAGCATACTCTTCATTCAAAATTTTAAATAAAAAATAACTAACATTTTGGAGGTCCTAAATTTATATTACTCTATATCGAGTTCCGAATTGGCACATAATAAAACGATTTTTTTATTATTCAAGTTGATCCAATTTGTCAATGGAATCTTAAGAAATGGAAGTAAAATTAAACATGGGTGGATTAACTGATAGCTAGGTATCCCCTCTGGTTTGCATGTTACTCTTTTTTATATGTGGAGTTGGTTCATAACCAAGTTGAAAAATAAACCATGTTCTCAGGGAAACAAATTTCTATCATTAGCTAGCAAAATTTAAGTTCTAAATCGGATATTCTTGGCTTTTGTATGTGTACTACTACTCATGTTGGATGCTCTCCAAGAAAGGATGTGATGACTTAAATAAAATTATTTGGCATTTCTTATGGATTAACTAGGATGGAAAAGATGGTTTTAGATCCACTTCATTGCTGCATAGTATACAAACAAAAAATAAAAGTGGGTGAAGCTTTCTAGATCCCGATAAGGGATTTGTTTATCATCTAAATGGATAACTAGAGTTGTGTTAGATGATAAACAATGAAATATTTTAGTTTGTCGGTGTATTGATCTTACAACTAGCAATGGTAAATGCCAAGGAGTTAAATGGCTAGATAAAAAAATTCTTGCCCCTTTTTCATATAAAAGATTCATTTCCTTTACAATCTATTTGGAAGACTTGGCATCATGTTTACACTTTCTTACATTGATAAAATCACTTTTTACAACATGGGTTTAGTTTTGTGAATTCTTATATCTAGTGGAATAAGCTTGTTCAATATCATAGGAACCTCTGGTGGTCTCTTTCCAAAAACAAGCTCTATCTATTAAAAAAAGATGTGTGATAATTTGGTGATATTTGAGATTTCAATGCCCTTGATTGGTCTAATTGGCAAGTCTCCAAAAGCTTGTTTTAATTTAAATAATAGGTTCAAGGGATTTGTGGATTTTTTTGAATTTTTTGTTCTTGTTGGTTTACTTATGAAGTTTTGCACTCCTTTATAATGTAGTTACTTCAAGGAGTGGTCATGACTTGACAAGCATTAGTTTTTTTTGGTGTCCTTTGAAAAATATTTATTTATATTTCATTCCGAATATGTTTTGAAATCTAATACTTGATATTATTAAACAGAGGTGTATATTTCAAAAAAGGCAACATGGATGAATTTGAGTGCTCAAATCTAGAGATATAAAGATGAGATAAATGCTCAAATATTTGCCTAAAAGTTTTTACATTACAAACTTCATGAGGGGTATAGATTGATTTGTGTGAAGATTTAGCCATCTAAATTCCTTTATTGTCAACATAATTAAAGCTTAAAGCATATTCTTTTATAATTTTTTAGGAGCAAAAAAATAGAATGCTACTTTTCGTCATTTTCCTACTATTTTTTATTGTGTTTTTTGATAGAAAATTGTTTTACGTAGCGATCTCCATAAAATTATGGTTATTTGAATACTATGAGACAAACTATTTTGCTTAATATATGCTAAATTAGATGTTTTCCAGTGTTTTGTAATGATGCAGAGATAAGGAGTAAAACACAAACATGCTATAAAGACACAAAAAATTCATAGGTTCAACCCCAAGCTCTCGAGACATCTAATTTTAAACACCTAGCCATTGGGCCTATTAGGATAATCAAATTTATTTCTTGTCCAAATCCATTCAACATTGGATATGCAAGCTTCTTGGACTGCACAATGAGGCCCTTAAACCATCCCTTCCATTCCAATAGTTCAAACCATCCTTTGATTCAAAATACCTTTCTCTAGATCTAGACTTGAGTTTGCCCTTGTTGTCCTAATGCAAGTAACTTCATAAATCTTGAATAAATTCATCCAAATTAGGTTTAACACATCTTATATGATCCTCTAGAGGACTATGGTATTTATTCTACCCTTTCTCCAAGCCAAAACAAACTTCATTTGATGGAATCCTTCTTGATCACTAGTTTTTGGAGTGTGAATGCAACAAATGAAATATATTGTCAACCATTTTCATATACAAATGAATGAACTAAGGTCTCCCCTTTGGAGGTATTGAATACCATGTAATTATAGTCCCTTCCACCACTTTTCACAAATTTCCAATAGTGGAAGGTCGACTTATGAATTATTCTTTGTCTCTAGAAACCCTAGTTTCTAAACTGTGTTGCTAGGAAGATTGGCTTATTAGACCAATCAAACAACCTTTCCTTTAGGATTGGTAAGAAAAAAAAACATCTACCATACAATTATATTTCCATTCATATAAGTTTTATACCCGTACCAGGTCGTACCAAACAAAAATACACACTATTTAAAAAAATAAACAAGGTAAAAATGTGTCAAAATGATGTTTCTTCTCATTCAATCCTTCTCCCACCTTGGCATTCGGGTTTTGGTTACATATTTATGTAATTACAACCATTTTCAACTTTTGAACCGACCATTAACTACTTTTTTAACACTAATGACAACATCTGCAAGTTTTTGACAACATTGACAACTTTTAGTAACATTTTCATTTAAACACCTAAGCATACTAAAATGGTCTTCGAATTACCCCAAATGGTCTTGATTGACCTTATTACCCCAAAACAATTTAAAATAACTCAAAACACACAATGTGTCAAATGACATAAAATGCACTTTCCAGGATGCCCTTGCATCATACTCCCGAGGGAGGGAGAAAATTTGAGTTCCATCTCAAATATGAATCTTCTTTGTTGTCTTCCAATTCCTTTGCATGCATGCATTGTTACCTTTTTCTAGATCTCAACTACATTTGTTTCAACTGGTTCACTTGTGTTTTTCCATCCCATAATAGGCTTCTTGAGCCAAGGCCAACTTGGCATTATATATCCATGATTTTTTGCTTGTCTTCTCATTCTAGCTCTATTTTTTACTACAATTGGAGATTTATCTTCCCCTTAATCCAATTTGTCTTCTGTACCTACATAGGGAACAAACATTTTAAAGAAATCATATTCTTTGTTTTCATACTTCACTTCTTCATCCACCTCATGTGGTTTGCCATACATTCTTTTCTCCTCATTATTTTCCAAGATCTTTGTCTTCACCTCAATCTTACTCAACCATTCATTTGTAGTTTTGAATTGCTCATATATTCTTTTGTTCTCCTTAACATCTATTCTTTTGTTCTCATCTATTCTTTTGTTCTTATGTTGAGAACCATGCTATCTCCTTATCCTCCATGACTATCTTCTCTCTTTGGACTTGTAATGGTGAAAAAATAGTGTTTCCACCATTAGATGTATTAAGATCGCTAATTTGCCATTACATTCAAAAGAGGGAGGAATCCAATAGATCCATTGGGATCTACAAAATCTTTGAGGTGATCTATACATAAAATACATTTTCCTAGAAATATCACCATAAAACAACATGTACTATATATGAAAGCTTTGAGATCAAATTGATTGAAAGGAAGGAGTTTTGAAGTTACCCTAAAAACACAATATGCCAAAGTGTTATGAATGAAAAGAATCAATGTGAAATTAAAGAAGCCATTATCCAACACATAATTTTGGTAAATATAAGGGAAAAGAAAGGTAATCATATGTGAAATGGCAAATAAATTAGATCTATTAAGTGCCATAATGAATGTTGAAAAGTGAAGCAATCCACAAATCAAATTAACCAAAATAAATTAGGGTTTTTTTATAATTTAAACCTCTAAATTTATATAATTTGATTAAAATGAGACCTATGAATTGGAATTTTAACTTTGAAATGTTTCTAAATTAGATCTGAGATCATTAATCCAAATTACGTAAATTACAAGCTCAAATTTAGAATTAAAAATTAGGGTTTTTGTGAAATTAACCTCTAAATTTTTAAAATTCAATTAGAAATTAAACTTGTAAACGTAAATTTGAATTTTAAATTGCATAAATACTCAGATATGAGAACATAAATTAAAAATAGAGGTGTAAGGAGTCAGGTTCGCCAAAATGTAACGGTGAAAAATTAAAGGTTCCACCATTAGATGTACAAAGATCGCCAATTTGCCATTACATTCAAAAGAGGGAGGAATCCAATAGATCCAATCCCAAATCAAGAATGATAAGGGTTGAATACTGAATGGATTTAAGGGGAGGTATGAATTGATTGACCCTCTTTTGTGAGTCGAAATGTTGAAATTAGGAAAAATTATTAGAAATGAATGTAAAAATGTGGAAATTGTGAGCTATAGTCGTCAAACTTTCGTGCACACCTGGATATGAGAAGTATATGTAGATTCAGACCTGATCCCTAAAAAAGCTCCAAAAATGTTGGGACCGGTGTGCCTGTCACCCTGGTCCTCCTACTTTTTTGCATGCCAAAGAGGGTTGATTCGTCTCTGCAAATAATGCCTATTTTGAAGAGTACAACTTCATACATGTTTCCTACACACAGAAAGAAGGGGAAATAGGTTGGGAATAGGGGCTTGCCTAAGTCAAACTCCGGTTTAGGAATTAATCTTGATAGAAATGAGGAGGACACAAATGATAGAAAATAGGAACAAGAATCCTTTGGGAATTTCATGATGAAGCATTTTCTCCTTGCACGTTTTTTGACAATGGTAAAAAACCCTGCATCAAACATAAGATGAATTTGAAGTGTGTTTCCCACCTATAATAGTATATTGGCTAGTAAATTGATCATGAACTGAATCAATTGATGTGTTTCCCACCTATAATGGTCTATTGGCTAATAAATTGATCATGAACCGAATCAAGCTCTCTAGACATCTAATTTCAAACACCTAGCCATTGGGCCTATTAGGAGAATCAAATTTATTTATTGTCCAAGTCCATTCAACATTGGATATGAAAAATTCTTTGAATGCACAATGAGGCCCTTAAACCATCCTTTGATTCAAAATACCTTTCTTTAGATCTAGACTTGAGTTTTCCCTTGTTGTCCTAATGCAAGTAACTTCATAAATCTTGAATAAATTCATCCAGATTAGGTTTAGCACATCTTATATGATCCTCTAAAGGACTATGGTATTTATTCTACCCTTTCTCCAAGCCAAAACAAACTTCATTTGATGAAACCCTTCTTGATCACTAGTTTTTGGACTGTGAATGCAGCAAATGAAATATATTGTCAACCATTTTCTTATACAAATGAATGAACTGAGGTCTTCCCTTTGGAGGCATTGAAGACCATGTAAATATAGTCCCTTCCACCACTTTTCACAAATTTCCAACAGTGAAAGGTCGACTTATGAATTATTCTTTGTCTCTAGAAACCCTAGTTTCTAAACAGTGCTGCTAGGAAGATTGGCTTATTAGACCAATCAAACAACCTTTTCTTTAGGATTGGTAAGAAAAAAAAACATCTACCATAGGGTAAGAGTTGAAAGTTGGGTCCCAATCCTGCAGAATTCTGCGGGTTGGGAAAATTACCCACTAGAAACGGGCGCCCGATTTTTACAAATTGGACACCCGTTTCCATTTTGGTTCGAGCCCCCGAAGCAAAACGGGCACCCGATTTTCTGATTTGTAAAAAACGGGGGCCCATTTTGTAAATGTATTTAAAAAAAAAAATTAGACATTTTTTCCTCATTTTCACTATTTAGAAAATGGGTAAGCGATTTCAGGAAGCACGGGTGCTCGTTTTCAGCTTGCCAGCCGACCCCCCATACCATTTTTTTCCTCATTTCAGGTACATACCTTTGTTTTTTTGTTTTTGTTTTTCAAATTTTATTATTATTTTTCTAAAACATGTTAATTTATTGTTATTTTTTAATTGTAGCGAGTAGGTTAAAATTTTAAAGTTTGAAAAACGTTTTTGTTTAATAGTGTAAAAATTTAATTTAATTTTATTTTTAAAATAGTTGTTTTTAGTTTTCAAATATTGTAGAAAACATGAAAAATAAAAAATAGTTAAAACTTAAAACCCTGGGTATAAAACAAAAACAAAAACGTAAATGAACAATAAACCCTAGACAGAAAACAAACGAACAATAAACCCTAGAAAAAAAATGAACAATAAACCCTAGACAGAAAACAAACAATAAACTATAGATAGAAAATGAACTATAACCCCCTCTCTCTCTCCCTCCCTCCCTCCCTCTCTCTCACACACATTACCTACTCTCTCTCTCTCTCTCTCTCTCTCTCTCTCTCTCTCTCTCTCTCTCTCTCTCTCTCTCTCTCTCTCTCTCTCTCTCTCTCTCTCTAGGACCACTTAGTACATCCTAGGACCTCTTAAGACATTATACGATGCCTTAATACATCCTAGGACATCTTTTGACCCTATAAGAAACCGAGAACCCTTTAATACATCCTTAGACCCATTTTCACCCCAATGCTACATATATTTAAATGTTATACATGTGTATAGTTGGATGTTTAAATGTTTAAATTTCTTTTTGATATGTTGAAATGTTACGTTCTATATGTTTCTAATGTTGTGTATAAATGCTAAACATGTACAGTTAGAAGTTAAAATGATATCCTAGGACGGTCCCTTAGTATTACCTAAGACCTTTTAAGATACTTAGGACCCCTTAAGATACCTAGGACCCCTTAGTAGGACCTTTTATGACATAAGATTCCTTAGACCCATTTTCACCCCAATGATACATATATTTAAATGTTATACGTGTATAGTTAGATGTTTAAATGTTCAAATTTCTCTCTATATCTCTCTCTCACATTCACACACTCTCTCTATCTCACTCTCTCTCTCATTACCTACTCTCTCTCTCTCTATCTCTCTCACTCTCTCTCATTAGCTACTCTCTCTCTCTCTCTCTCTCTCTCTCTCTCTCTCTCTCTCTCTCACATTACCTACTCTCTCTATCTCAGTCACTGTCTCTCATTAGCTACTCTCTCTCTCTCACTCACACTCTTTCTATCTCGCTCACTCTCTCTCATTACCTTCTCTCTCTCTCTCTCTCTCTCTCTCTCTCTCTCTCTCTCTCTCTCTCTCTCTCTCTCTCTCTCTCTCTCTCTCTCTCTCTCTCTCTCTCTCTCTCTCTCTCTCTCTCTCTCTCTCTCTCTCTCTCTCTCTCTCACACACACACACACACACATACACACTCATTGTCTCTCAAATTACCTACTCTCCCTCTCTCTAGCTCTCCTTATTTTAATCGTGCGTAAAAGTTTGAATGTTTAAATTTATATTTCTAAATGTCGTATTTAATTACGAGTTTCTTTTTGGAAGGTGAAATGTAAATTAAGTAGAAATTGTAAATTTTCATGTTTGTATATACATGTGTATAGTTAGATGTTTAAATGTTTAAATTTATTTTTGATATGTTGAAATGTAATGTTCTATATGTTTCTAATTCTATGTATAAATGTTAAACATGTATAGTTAGAAGTTAAAATGATATCCTAGGACCCCTTAGTATAACCTAGGACCTTTTAAGATACCTAGGACCCCTTAGTAGGACCTTTTATGACATAAGATTCCTTAGACCCATTTTCACCCCAATGCTACATATATTTAAATGTTATACGTGTATAGTTAGATGTTTAAATGTTTAAATCTCTCTCTCTCTCTCTCTCTCTCTCTCTCTCTATATATATATATATATATCACTCACACTCTCTCTCTATCTCACTCACACTCTCTCTCTATCTCACTCACTCTCTCTCATTACCTACTGTCTCTCTATCTCACTCTCTCTCTCTCTCTCATTACCTACTCTCTCTCTCTATCTATCTATCTCTCTCTATCTCGCTCACTCTCACTCATTACCTACTCTCTCTCTATCTCACTCACTCTCTCTTATGAACTCTCTCCTCTTTTCTATCTCTCCCTCATTCACTCTCTCTCACTCATTGTCTCTCAAATTACCTACTCTCCCTCTCTTTAGCTCTCTTTATTTTAAACGTGCGTAAAAGTTTGAATGTTTAAATTTATATTTCTAAATGTTGTATTTAATTATAGGTTTTTTTTTGGAAGGTGAAATGTAAATTAAATAGTAATTATAAATTTTCATGTTTGTATATATATGTAGATTATATTCACATAATGGATGAGTTTGACATAGATGATCTGTTAGGTCAGATGTCACCTCCACCTACTCTTGAGTAGTTGAGGGAGAGCATGAGGAGGGATATTGCTTCCCTCTTGAGGGATATTCATACTAGTAGACATGATCCTCATCCTCCTCCGTAGCTACTACTCCTTGCAAATAGTTTGCAAGGCGTTGTCCATTCTGTATAGACATTGGATGGGGAGTTAGATAGATATCGCACGTTGAGGGAGTCCATGCGTTCTTATTATTCTAATGGTATGTCTTATAAATAGGTCAATTAGTTGAAAATAACAAAAAATGATTTGAAACGTTATTTTGTGAACCCAAAAACGGGTGAGGAGATAGATCCCAAGAAGCCACGTAAATTTATTAGATGGTGTAGGCACCCACAGATAGTTGCACACTTTTTGGAGCATTGGTGGATGGTATTTGACCATCCACCACACTCTAATCATGAGGTGCCAATGTATTTTTTGAAAAAATTATGGGCTGAATTTGATTTGGGTAAAAAACCCAATTACTTTGACATCAGATCATTCCAGGGGGTTGGTCGAGGCATGCCATAGGACAAGCCATCGGCCAAATTGAGTGATAGAGTTAGAAATCATGCACGTGATGATCCCCTTGTTCCTCTTCCCACACCAGTTGTTCCAGCACCCATTCATCATCGAGCAGTTGAATCTGCTCTTGGTTAATTGAGTGTCGTTTAGGGCAATTTGTTAGAGTTTTTGCACCAGATGAGGGTTGCCCCTAGCATAGCACATGTTTGCATGAGTTGTGGGGGTATATGTATGGGTCCCTAGAGTGATGTTGCCCATGGAGTCATTTTAATTAGTTGAAACATTAACTGACATTGAAACCCAAATTTCCTATTATAAAAAAATTGTCTAAACAATCTATTTGCATGTGTCCTAATTTGTCTCCATGAAACCAAGCCAGTAAGATTGTCTAGCACATCACTTTCAATTTAAAAATATTCATTCATTTCATTATCATTCAAACATGCTTCTTTTTCAATTAGCGTTTCCATGTCTACATCCACATTATTGATTTCAATTGCCGGTTGATTTTCAATTTCAATTGGGGTTTCAATTTCGGTTTCAATTTGAGTTTTTCTTTCATTTGGGGTTTGATTTTCAATTGGGGTTTGATTTAATGAGTAACCTGCTTCTACTAAATGACCAATTTGTTCATGAGAATAAACACAGGGTTGTGAAGACATACCTGTATCCAATAATGGATTAGAAGATGCACCTAAATTTGGTTCTATTGTGTTTGCTTCTTCAACATTTATGGTGTCCTTGATGTTCTCCTCTTTTGAAACGATTGTTGAACTTGAAGCTCCAACATTGTTCAATTGTTTAATTCTTGCACTTCTTTCTCGTTGATGTTTTGCCTCATTCTCTCTATTTGTTGCAATGTCTTCAGCTGTCAGAACCTTCCTCTACCTCTTTGTGCGTTGATTTGATCCCATGGCTGCACCAAAATTCGAATTTGAATGGATCTCCTTGTCAAATCGATAACAAGACAAGAAAAGAGAATTATTTAACAAAATATTCTCTCTGCAGATCAAACATGTTGGATGATGATTGAATAATCGGTCAATCATTGGAATTTGTCCTTGTGGGCCAATTTTTTGCCCAACAAATCTTTTAAGTAACGGGCACCCGTTATTTGAATGAAACGGGTGCCTGTTTTCAAATCGATTATACATTTCTAAAAAACAGGTGCCCATTTCGCTTTCAACGGTACAAAGCAAAACGAGGGCTCGTTTTTTTAATTTCAAATAATGGGCGTCCATTTCATAAAAGGTGGAGCAAGAAACAACCCTCTACCTTAGTTTTGGCTTTGGGTTAGGATTGGTCGGACCAAGCCTATGCTTGGACCTCCAAAAAAATGGCTAAGGCAAAAGGATATCAGATTTCTGCCTTGGCCTAATTTTTTGAGGGCCTTCCTAATCGAAGTTTTTGATGAAACAAAAACCTATTAGAGTTCTCAATTTTTTTGATTTCAAAAATGTAAATTCTATAGTGATAAGATTATTTTTACTATTTTTGCATAATTTATTAATCAAGTTTGGCACCTAAACCTAAAATACTAAGGTTCAGTAAAAAATTAATAACTTTTTTTTTTAGGGTTTTAGAAAAATAAATTATATGACATCAATCTACATAAAATTATTTTAAATATTAAAAAAAATTAATAAAATATGAAATTTTCATCAAATTATGGTGGTCGTACACTCGATGTTTTGAAAATGTACTTTATTGTCAATTAAAAATTAATAAAAAAATATATTCAATAAAAAAGTAAGCAAAAATATTATCATCAATATTTGGTGTCTTAGACCGTATCGTTTCACAAAAGGATTTGTAAAAATTCATTTATTTACGTCAAAAAATGGTGGTCGTACACGTGTGGTATGGTCCTGATACAGGCATTTCGAAAAAGTCATTTTTAAACATTCCTACTAAAAAACAATTTCTACCATGTGGGTATTCAAATAAATTATATATTTGAAAAGTAAACTCTGAGCACTACATTTTCTATTACTGAAATTTTATGAGATTCAATCTCTAAGTGCCTCAAATTTTGACATCAATCGACATAAAATTTGAAAAACAGATAAAACACTTCCACTTTTTACCCAAAAGTGGGACTCAACTTCTTGCAGCCACGCCATACAATTATATTTCCATTCATATAAGTTTTAGACCCGTACCAAGCCGTACCAAACAAAAATGCACATTGTTTATACAGAAAAACAAGGTAAAAATGTGTCAAAATGATGTTTCTTCTTATTCAATCCTTCTCCCACCTTGGCATTTGAGTTTTGGTTACATATTTATGTAATTACAACCATTTTCAACTTTTGAACCGACCATTAACTACTTTTTTAACACTAATGACAACATTTGCAAGTTTTTTACAACTTTTAGTAACATTTGCATTTAAACACCTAAACATACTAAAATGGTCTTTGAATTACCCCAAATGGTCTTGATTGACCTTATTACCCCGAAACAACTTAAAATTACTCAAAACACACAATGTGTCAAATGACATAAAATGCACTTTCCAGGATGCCCCTGCATCATACTCCCGAGGGAGGGAGAAAATTTGAGTTCCATCTCAAATATGAATCTTCTTTGTTGTCTTTGAGTTCCTTTGCATACGAGCATTGTTTACCTTTTTCTAGATCTCAACTACATTTGTTTCAACTGGTTCACTTGCATTTTTCGGTCCCACAATAGGCTTCTTGAGCCAAGGCCAACTTGGCATTATATATCCATGTTTTTTTGCTTGTCTCCTCATTCTATCTCTAGCTTTTACTACAATTGGAGATTTATCTTCCCCTTAATCCACTTTGTCTTATTTACCTACACAGGGAACAAACATATTAAAGAAATCATATTCTTTGTTTTCATACTTCACTTCTTCATCCACCTCATGTGGTTTGCCATGCATTCTTTTCTCCTCATTATTTTCCAAGATCTTTGTCTTCACCTCAATCTTACTCAACCATTCATTTGTAGTTTTTAATTTCTCATCTATTCTTTTGTTATCCTTAACATCAACATTCTCAACTCTTGGTTCTTATGTTGAGAACCATGTTATCTCCTTATCCTCCATGATTATCTTCTCTCTCTTTGGACTTGTAATGGTGAAAAATTAGGGTTTCCACCATTAGATGTATTAAGATCTCTAATTTTCCATTACATTCAAAACAAGGGAATCCAATAGATCCATCGGGATCTACAAAATCTTTGAGGTGATCTATACATAAAATACATTTTCCTAGAAATATCACTTGTTTAGGGGAAAAGTGAGACTAAGCAAACAAGCCCTAATCCCACTCTCATGTACACATTGTGGAATACGAAAGAGCCTAGGGAGGTAACACACTTTGGATACTTATTGTGAGTAAGAGAGAGCCAAGGATTACCTCTTAGGGTTTCTATTCCTTTGCTGCAAATGAGAGGAAGAAGAGATGCAAAGTGCAGATTTGAATGATTTAATCTACAATACAAGTATGCATAAACAACCCTAATTTGAAAATGAAGAACTGAGAATAATTGATATATTGTTGAAAATTATAGATTAAGAGACAAATTCAAAGGTGCACCTATACCAGAAATCTGAGAAAAAATGTTTAGGACCAGAGTGCTATGCCCTTGTCCTGATTCTGCAGACTGGAAGTTGTACCTGACAGAATGAGATCTCTGGATTCTAAACTGCTCATCTACCAAACTTTGCTAAAAACAGGGAGGACTAGGGTGCCACACCCCTATCCTAGGTAAGACCAGGGTGCCACACCCCTATCCCGGGGGTTTTTGACCCTCAAAATAGTCTATGTGCGCTCTGTCGGTCCTGAAAGTTGCAGCGACGCGGAGATCCCGAATCTGCCCCTGTAGCTGAAAATAGGGTTTTGGGTGGCTATATGGGGTTTTGCCTTAGTCAAACCCCTGTTTTGGTGATTTCCACCTCAACAAATAGTCGATTTGTATAGTAAAATAGTGTGTGCAAGAACCTTGTGTATGCGCAAGATCCTAGGATGAGAGTAAACAATCTAGAGCAACCCTAAAGAGTAAACCCTAATTGCTTATAATTGACAAAGTAAATGCTCTAAATCAATGATGCAAAGTGATCTAAAGGATGAATCTAAATCAAATTAAATTAATGAAGCTCATAAAAATACATAGAAACAACATGAAATCATACCCAACCCCAAGGGAGAGATACAAGACAATCTTCAGTCGGCGATCTCCTATTGCTTTCCTATATCTTCAAAAGCCCCTAATTGATGAAAGAATGCTTGATGAATTATTGATATGTGTTTTTTAATGTTGTTGAAGACTCAAAAGATCTACTCTTTTGCTACATATAAGGCTCCTCGTAATTGCTCCAAAAGCTTTTTCCTAGATTCGATTAGATGCCTTCAAATGAAGAAAGAGAGCTCTTATGTATGAAACCCTAGATCTTAATTTCATCTTTAGGCCAACCTAGGATTTGAATTTCCCGCCAATCTTTTATGATTAAGCATTATAATATCATAAAATTGTGCTCCCAAAATTTTGAGAAAAATGTCAGGGACCGTGTTACATTTGCACACGGTCCAACCAACTTTTCACCAAATTTTTAGGGCTATTAGATATGATGATATTAGAATGGATGCCAAAGTTATAGCTGATTCTGAGATGTTTTGATATGTGAAATCAGACCTTAAAGATCAAAATAGGACATAATTAGGGTTTTTGATTTAATGATTAATTGAAGGAATAAGATGAAAAGGGGCACGCTTAGGGTAAAGGGCCCAACTTTATAATGTGTGAAGTGATGAAATATGAATTTAGATTAAATTAAATTAATTAATTAAATGCTTAAAGGAATTATAAATTCAAGATGCAAAACACACTAAGGCGGGTGCCAAAACTAGGCGTGGAATTGTACCACCCTAGCAAGGGTGTACAATTTACGACGCTACATTTAGCCCCCACTTTAGTGGTCATATGACACTGTGTGCATATGCAAGATAAAGTACAGAAAAGTAAACATCATTTGAAAAAAAAAAGATATATCCATAAGTTGTCGAATGAAGCCCCCAGCAATATCTGCAATACACAATTAGGTACCGCACCCTACAAAACCACATCTTATATCACAAAATGACCTAATGCTTACTAAGGAAAGTGATGAAATTTGTGGGTAGCTATATGCCCCCCTATTTTGGCTTGCTTATTAGTGAGGTGAAACAGGGTATCATGTTTATCATAGCGAATTGTGATGAAGACTTTGATGAAAACATGTTCTCAACAAGGCTCGATTGTACTTCCAAGCGCTTTATGGAGCGAATGTGGAGCAAGAGAGTGAATTCACAATTCTGACGTCACTGACAACGCAAAAATAGAAGCTCCCTAGCTCAAGTTATGATAGATTAAGTGAAAAGAACAAAATTGGGGTTTTTAACCTAAGATCATAAAATGAAAAAGTGCATACCTCATAAATATGAAAGTGACACTCTCATTTGTCACTTTTTGACTTTTGGCACTATTCACTGCAAAGGAGCCCATGCATCAGTCATCATGCCTCGATGTTGACACTCGAGCGACCCACACGGATGGAGATCCTATTCCAGGTTGTGTTGACCGGTAGACCACTCGACGAGGTGAGTTGATTGACCATTGACTCGTCATTGACTTTTCCTTTTTGTATTATTTTTTGTTTCGATAATGTCAACGTCTGATCATGCAAATGCCCCCCTGCCTGGACACCATGGTCCCCTAGGGTGCCCTAGTCCCACAGGGGTGCCTTGGTCCCACATGGGCACCTTGGTCCCTGCTCAAAGCGACCAAGGATTGCACGGGATCAGGCGTCGGATGCATAGAATAGATGCAATGATGTTTTAATTAGATGATGATGATCGATGAGCAATTATTGATGATTTTATTATTTTGTTTTGCAGATTCTTCCCTACATCCGCGAGCATAGTGTCGGCCACACCTTCCGGAGCCTTCAGAGTAAGATTTAGAGGCTTTCACCAGAGGATAGGGAGTCTCTACATTCAGTAGGGTTATGGTGTGTGATGACCATGCCCACCATCAAGTTCCATCTTGTGATGCTAATGGCACTGATGGAGAGATGGGACATGGATACCTCCACTTTTCTTCTACCTGTGGGGGAGATGACGGTCACACTCAAGGATGTATATCGCATACTTTGTCTTCCCATCATAGGAGAGATAGTGAGATACCAAGCAGACCGCACCGCTACCGATTACAGGAGGGAATAGGTCTACTGCATTGGGAGAGAGATACCCGGTGAGATGAGGGGTCACATCATGATTAGTTGGCTCTTGCATCCCATCAATGAGGTTCTTCTAGTGAGATGGTTGATGATTTATACCATTTCATTAGCCATGTGCGCTAATGGGCATGACACTCACATGCATGGAGGTCTTGCTTATGCAGTTAGAGAAATGGAGAGACATAGGAGGGTATTCTCCTGGGGGTGGAGCACGTTAGCCCACCTCTATCATGACCTAGGAGAGTATGTGTTTGGACAGGGATGCAACCTGATGACCTACACACTACTACAGATCTGGATATTCGAGCATATTACGTGCACTAGACCCGTTGGAGTAGCCATTGATTTGGTTCCAGAGTAGCCTAGGGTGTTCGCATATCCTCTCACCCGTGAGTGGCGATTCAGATATTTGGTGCATTGGAGAGTGATATTTGATAGACTGGCAATAGAGGTTATCAGATGGAGACCCTACCTTAGGATGTACATGTGGGTGGATATACATAGGCAGTTGTTTTGCATGCAGAGGAATTGTCCACTAGAGGGACGGTGCAACCACATTGTAGTCCCATTCTACTTTGACCGAGTCTGATAGCAGTTTGGGTTTGAGTAGTGTATCCCTATAGATGTACCTATCTATATCTGGCACTCACATGTGACTCCTAGGTCAGAAGCCATTTCGAGGCCTACTAGCGATGAGATTGATATCATGAATTCAGATGGGTCAGATCAGGATATCGTGACCGACTATAGAGATTATGTGGGCGCACACTGATGGTACAACACATGGTGGGGTAGGACATACCCTGGAGCCATCTTTCCATCAGACTTCCCTAGAGGGAACCCCAAACCATGGAGACACGTGGGTGATGAGAAGGATCCTGATATATCTAAGGACCTTGGTGAGGACGACACAAATGATCAGGATGATGATGTAGGAGAGTAGGAGATTGGTGGTGATGGAGATGATCTTGATGCAGGAGAGGGAGATCAGGATGGTGATGATGAGAAGGATTGAGAGGAGGATGAAGAGGATGAGGAAAAAGAGGATGAGGAGGATGAGGAAAAAGAGGATGAGGAGGATGAGGACAAGGAGGATGAGTCAGATGCAGTTCCTCATCACTCTGAGGACAACACCATAGCCCTAGATCCACCAAGAATTCCATTGAGAGTGGAGAAGGACCCTATAAGGGGTCCTAATCCTAGTCCCCACACTCTCGTACCCACTGTGCAAAGACATTATGAGCATAGAGAGCCTAGCGGGTCCTAGTCACAGGAGGTCCCTTTCCACGACCTTTATTAGCAAGAGGGAGATCACAGTAAAGTGTTTTTTTATTATTTAATTTATGCATCTTAATTATTAGATTTGATGATATAGAATGATACTGATGACAAAACTCCTTCTATCTTTGTAGTTGGCACCGAGGAGTGGCGCTCCCTTATCCAGAACGCAATGACAGATCTCATCACGATCGCACATGTTCCCATCTCCTCGAAAATAGTGCATAGACCACAAGGGAATGTCGAGCGGCATGAGGACCTATTCACCCCCATTTGGGTCGAGATGGAGGTCTGGAGAGAGAGGGAGAGTACTTTGTTAGAGAGACTAAAACGGACAGAGCAAGATCTAGGAGCATCTTAGGTAGAGGCAGCCACATATCGCGGCATCATGATGGAGAGGGGTTGCCAGAGCTCCTCATGCTCCACATCATGATACACACCCATGGGTGCACCCACACGGCCAGATCAGGAGGAAACATCTAGTCACCATCCTCCAGCTACTAGTCCTAATGATAGGAGATGATTGTATTGTGATACTTTTTTGATGTACAATGATATACATGTTATGACATTTATGCTTGCATTTTATCTCAAACATGTTATTTTAATTCTTGATTAATTTAATTTCCATGTGATTGATTTCTCAATGCTTCATGATTAAATTGATACATGTGTGATTTAATTAAATAGCTACGTATTTAATTAAATGCTACCTTGATGATGTAGAAGAAAAATGTGTCAAGCTTAAGAATTATATGAATAATGTGATTTAATTAAACCCAATTAAACACAACATGATATAATCCTACTTAACACATAACAAATTGTATAACATGCTAGCACATATAAAAATGTAAATCAATTACAATTTACATAAATGAATCCAAGACAAACTATCAAGTGAAGAAACATGCTTGTCAAGAATGAAGTAATGTAGACTAAACAATACAATATCATTTAATACCACATACTTTAATGAAGATATGCTAACATATTATCCACTTTGAAGAAAGAAACGACGCAAGGAGAGAGAATAAACTAGAAAGAGAGAGAGAAAGAGAAAGATTAGGCATAGCATCTACGAAGATGCATAGCATTTATGGGTTCCTTGAGAGACGTACCTTCCACATTTGCTATCTTGTAAGCACCTTCTCCATAGACTTCAATGACAATATATGGACCAATCCAATTAGGGCTGAATTTTCCTTTTTCCTTAGGTAAGGCATTCATGTTGCGCTGATTTTCATAGAGTACTAAATCACCTACTAAGAAGGAACGTTGAATGACCTTATCATTGTAGCTTCGTTGTAAAATTTTATGATACGCTTGAATATGCTCAAGATCATTATACGTCATTCATCAAGCATCTCAAGTTGTTGGAGCCTTTGTTCTCTATAAGAATCATCATCCACTATACCTTTAAGAGAAACCCTTAAAGATGGAATTTCTAACTCCAAAGGCATAATAGCATCAGCACCATAAACAAGATTATAAGGAGTACAACCCTTAGCAATACGCACACTCTTTCGGTAAGCCCAAAGAGCATAGATCAACTGAGTATTTCAATCCTTACCATGCTTGTTCACAATCTTATGAAGGATTTGTTTGAATATTCTATTTGAAGATTCGGCTTGACCATTTGATTGAGGATAGTATGGTGTCGATAATTTATGTTGAATATGATATTTCTCAAAAAACTTCTTCACATCTTTGTTTTTAAATGATGTTCCATTATCTGAAACCAAAGCGGAAGGTATTCCAAATCGGGAAATAATGTTATCTGAAATGAATTGATAGATTACTTCAGCGGTAGTGGATTGAAGGGGAACTACTTCTACACACTTTGTAAAGTAATCAATAGGGGTTATGATGAAAGTATGTCCTTGAGATGAGGGAGGAGATATTTTACCAATGAGATCAAAACCCCATGTGGAAAAGGGCCAAGACGCTACTTGAGATCGAAGTTCTTGGGCGGGAGCATGGATCAAATTGCTATGTTGTTGACACTGATGACATTTCAAAACAAACGCAAAGGAATCCTTTTCCATAGTTTGCCAATAATATACCATTTGGAGCAATCTCTGAACTAAGGATCTACCCCCAAAATGCCCCTCGTAAGCACCCGAGTGCGCTTCCTCAAGAGGAATAGGGATTCCATCTTTGTTAAGACACCGAAGGAGAAGACCATTATAACCCCTTCTATAAAGAACATTAGAAAGGATAATGTATCTAGCGGCCAAGTTGAGAATCCTAGCCCTAGTATTCTTTTTCATAGAGTTGAGAAAGGTACCATCACTCAGATATCTCACGATATGTGAGTACCACTCATCAGAATCTATAATGCAACAATATGCCACATCACTAGGATTATCAGCAATAGCCAAGGTAGTAAGGTTGTGAATAGTGAATTTGAGATCTACCAAGGGGTCATCTGAAGACACAAGAGAGGCTACACATGCCATTTCATTAGCATATTGATTATATTTTCAAGGAGCAAGCTCCATGGTATAAGAATTGAACTTTTACAACAAGGATATAGCTAAATCTCTATATTGTGATAGTTTATCTTGTTTAGCTTGATAAATCCATGTCACTTGCCTTATGATTAGTTGAGAATCCCCATAGATATGTAGATGTTTTATATTTAATTCCAGGGCTGCTTTAATTCCAACTATAAGAGCCTCGTACTCAACAATGTTATTGGTACACAATAAATTGAGATGATATGATAAAGGGATAGGTTTCTTTTTAGGAGAAATAAAGACAACCCCTGCCCTCGATCCTATATGACACCTAGATCCATCAAAATATAACTCCCAAGTCTCATCAACCTCAATAGGGAGAATTCATTCATCGGGAAAAGACTCCAAGTTAGGTAGGGAGAAGGGTGAAGGAGCCTCAACTAAGTGGTCGGTCAACGCTTGACCCTTTATTGCCTTCTGCGAGACAAACTTAAGGTCAAACCCGGTCAACATCATAACCCACTTGGCTAAGCGTCCAGAAAGATCAATTTTGGACAAAAGATGTTTTAGAGGATCAAATTTAATGATAACATGGACTTCCTCATTCAAAAGATAATGCCTTAATTTCTGGGTTGCAAAGACCAAAGCTAGGCACTGTCTTTCTATTGTAGAATATCAGACTTTGTAATCGAGCAGAGTGTGACTTATATAATAAACTGGACATTCTCTACCATCTTTATCATGTTGTGCCAATAAGGTCATAAGAGCATGAAGGGAAGCAGTTGTGTATAAAAGAAAGGGTTTAGAAGGATCAACAGGTTGGAGAATAGGAGGATTGGCCCAATATGTTTTTGTCTTCAAATGCTTGACGATAATCCTCATTCCATTGAAAGGTGATATTATTTTTAAGCAATTGAGTAAAAGGAAAGGTACGATCTACGAGTTGAGAAACAAACCTACGAATAGCTTGAATCTTTCCTTGTAAACTTTTTAGTTGGGAAATATTTTTAGGAGGCGGGATGTTGACAGTGGCATCTATTTTCTTCGTATCCACCTCAATTCCATGATGTGAAACTATTAATCCTAATAGTTTTCCATTATCCACACTGAAAACACACTTTTGGGGATTCAATCACATGTTGTACTTGTGAATTCTCTCAAAGACTTGACGAAGGATCTTAACATGATCTATTCGATGGATGGATTTAGCTGAGATGTCATCAACGTAATCTTCTAATATTTTATGCATGTAATCATGGAAGATGAGGGTCATAGCACATTAATAGGTAGCGCCTGCATTTTTCAATACAAAAGGCATCATAACCCAACAAAACGTGCCCCAAGGGGTGGTAAATGTAGTTTTGAATTGATCTTGAGGATTAATGAAGATTTGATTATATCCTGAGAAACCATCCATGAAGGATAAAAAAAGCATGGTCTGCTACGAAATCCACTATCATAGCAATATTTGGAAGAGAGAATTCATCTTTCAAAGAGGCTTTATTAAGACCTTGAAAATCGGTACACATCCTAATATTGTTATCAAATTTAGCCATGGACACAATGTTGGAAATCCATGGGGAATAATAGATAGGACAGATGAATCCAGCATCCGATAACTTTTCAATCTCAACCTTAACAAGCAATGCTACCTTAGGATTCATCTTTCAAATCTTTTATTTCACAGGTTTAGCATCAGGAACCAAGACAATGTTATGAGTGACAATCTTAGGATCAATGTCGGGCATGTCAAAATATATCCAAGCAAATATTTCAGGGAATTCATGTAACAATTTAGAATATTATTTTTGTTCTTCTTCATCCAAGCATTTCCCTATCTTAATAACTTTATCTTTGATATGAGCATCCATCCAGATATCAATAGTGTCACTTATGAGGAGATTACTTTGTTGAGGAGCGTCTTTCAATTGAGGAAATTCTTTAACTATCTCATTGTTATTTCTTTCTTTCCCAAAGTAAGATTTTGTATTCAAACAATAGGGAAGACCGTGATTATGATGATAATGAGGAAGGTTGTCACAGACTCCTAGGAATTCAGCTAAGGAATCATTAGTGAGAAAAACATCCAAAGAAAAAACACTAGAAGAGTCACAATCAATATACTCTGGATATTTTAGTGAAAGAGAAGTAGCAATGACATTAACACTAATAGATGGTCTCTTAGAAGCTTTAGTACACTCAAAAGGATCATAGCCAGGTCCAAATGTTGTGTCACAAAATTTATTTTCCAAGGGAACCTTTATCCCTTGTTCTTGGGCACCGCAACCATTACCATTATATCCACACCTAGCTAGGAGGTGAAAACCAGGACCATAAAGGTTAGCCATTTCTGAAAGAGAAGGAGGATTGAGGACTCTCATAAAGTGAAGGATCAAAATCCTCTAGATCAGAAACCAAGGGAGACAAAGTCTGAGAAGCTTCCACAAAGTTATTGATGAATACTAAGAGGGGGGGTGAATTAGTATACCAAAAAATACTGTAATCAATCTTTTAAACAGTTTAGCAGATAACCAGTGCAATAGATTCACTAATAAACCGGTTAAGATAAGTGCAAACCAAATAGAAAACAAAGCATTCACCCATAAAAGCACAATCACCATAACACAAGATATTTGATATGGAAACCCAAATGGGAAAAACCACGGTGAGCAGATCCTCACAAGTAACTATCTACAAAATAGTAACCAGACCGGTTAAGGTCATATAATGTTCTTCACCAAAACAAATCCTGTTAGGAATCTAGATCTCTGTTAGGAGATAAGTCATGTTAAAGACTACCTGTTAGAGGATTTAAGATCCATAATTGTGAACCACCTTGTTGGAGGATTTACAAAGGCTTTGTTGGGCCTACCCGGTTAAGGGTTTCAGACTTGTTGAAGATATTAGTAATCAACAAGTGAATGATCTCGAGAATAGCACAGTATGCTTAATTAGATCCTTGACAGCTCATTGTTAATGCATTTCAACATTACTTCAGTCTTCAATATCTCCACACTCTATCTCTTCACACAGACCTAATCTTCTCTTCATTGATTGCACATAACCTTTTCTATTCTATATCTCACGCATGCAAACCCTAGACATGATGTCCTTATAAAGGAATCTGATTTCATGTCGGTCCAATAGAATTAGACAACAAGTTCCTAGGTACAGTGCCTCTAGACACATTTGGTAACACGACACAAACACACCGCCAAAGTGTCAGTGGATGATAACTCATCACACATTACAGTAATACCGGTTGGTAACTCATCACAGATATATATCGGTTAATACAATATATTGATTATCGGTTGTCAAAAATGAAGACTGGGAGATCGTAGTGTTTCGATCAAAAGTTAACTACCACTTGGGTCCTTTGCACCGCTTGAGATCCTCGAACTGCTTGAGGTCTTCAGTCAATCTATGACCGTTAAACCATCTTGTGCAAAATACTGATAGTCTAAAGACTATACATTCAATAATACACAATACCGGTTAGAACAATTACCGGTTGAGCATAACTCATACATCAAGAAAGTGTGTGTCCATCAATGACAATCAAAACATCATCAAAATACCAACAATCTCCCCCTTTGGCATTGATGGCAGCAGTTAGGAAAATTTTGACATCCAAGTGTTTTACAACAATAACAAAAAAAATGCTACAATCAAAATTACTCCCCCTAAGCATATATACTCCTACCTTTGCAAAAATTACAAGTAAGTGCATAAACATTCACCAAAATTTTAATGTATGTACACTACTCCCCCTTTTCCAACAATGACAAAGTAATGCAAACTATCCTTTTTATAAAAAAACATAGAGTATATGTTCATGACAATAAGGAATGAAATTTCTCAAAAACAGATTTAAAGTTTTGCACAAAAATCTTCATTTCCAATGTCCATGACTCAAGTAATGAGGTAGCAACCTCACTTTCAGTCTTCATCTGGAATGCCAGTTCTTCCATTGCATCGATGGTACTCATCTCTTGAGTTACCGTGATAGCTTCCAAGTTGAGAAAACATCTTTGAAGAACCTGCAGTTTAGGTAATAGGATCCGTTGAAGCTCCTACAAATCTTGAGTTCGGTTGCTGATCTCTAAGTCCATCTTGGTAGTCTGATGCTAAAAATGATGAACAGTTTTGTAGCATCCTAAAATTGTGACACTTGCAATTTCGACTGCATTTGGGTCTTCACGATGGCGGCGCAACGTTGAACCTGAATGGAGACCCCGAAACCTGCTTGTGACACCAAAAACTGCATTTTTCTGCACCTTGGCATGATCCCTCCTTGCACCCTATTGTCCCGGGAGGTGGGACCATGCTGCCCAGCGCCCTGGTCCCTGGCCCTATTTTGGGCCCAGTCTCTTTTGGGCATCGGGTCTTTAAGTTTGCAAATTGGAAAATAATGTTTCCTGGTCGGCCTAAGGTCGGGAAAATCAGTCTATCAACCCTAATTGACAAGTATATAAACTACTTTTCCTCTCCTAGAAAAAGAGAAGAAAAGAGGGAGAAAATAAGCAAGAGCAAGACGCGGAAGCAATATTCAAACATGCAAACATTCAAGCATTCAAGCATTCCTTCAAGCAATTGAGCATTCTAAGTCTCCATTCAAGGCTAGGTGTTGCATTCAAGACAAGGATTCAACCATTGGAGAGGAGATCACATACAACATACAACATACAACATACTACATACGTTACACCTTCGCATGTAAGAATACAAACATTCTTACAACAAGGTATCAGTACTTGTTTACATTACAAACATTTACATTTACAGCATTCTCATTTCTTGGTTAATTCCAAAACCAGGGTTTGACCTAAAGGCAAACCCCTCATCCCTAACCCCCCAATCGTCCTCTCTTTTCTATGTGTAGGTTGCAGGTACACGACTGTAATTGAAGATCTGGAATCCTTGTGCAGAGACGAACATATCCACCTTTGTTTCGCGGATTTTTCGGAGGACCGTGTGCATGCCGAGCGCCATCGTCCTGTCAACTTTCGCTCAAATTTGCAGAACAGCACCATCTTGACATTTTACTACTAATTCCAGGTCCGCAGCTTCATCCTGTATCCCTATCTCTGTTTATAAGCGAATCTTTCCTACTTTACATGCATTCTTAGTCCAATCATCCTATCTACATTTCTTTACAAAAGAGGGTATCCTTGATGTCTTAACCCTTGAAACTCATTTAGAATCCAATCCTGCATTGTGTGGGATTGGATCTTGTGGGTTTCAACCCCTCTTTTGAATGTAAAGTCCCTCCTAAGTGAAAACCATCAACCCTAGTGACCTCCCTTCTCTCTCCTCGGAGTTGGGGAGGGGAGAACGACCAGGGTTCGATTTTTCCACTTTACATTTTGGTGAACCCAACGTGAACATCCTCATTCTGATTATTCACGGTTAGATCTGAAAAATTTGCTTCCTTAATTACATTTCCATGTTTGATCTTTTGCAAAATTTAGAGGTTGATTGCATAAAAACCCTAAAATTTTCTTTTTAGTAATTAAGCTTGTGAAATGTTTAATTATTAATTCTTGTTTCAGATCTACCCTTCTATTGCAAATTGTCAATTCATATTTGTGCTCTAATTTTGAAAATTAAGTGGTTAAGTGTCAAAACCCTAATTTTTAAAAAACCTTCTTGATTCAACCTTTGACTAATAATTTCACTAATCAAAACACCTCCAAATCGGCTGTAACTTTGGATTCCGCAACAAAATCACAATATCTCTCATCCCTGAAAATTTGAAAAAAAGTTGCGAGGACCGTGTGCACCCCGAGCGCCATCATCCCCGACATTTTTTCCGAAATTTCGGGAGCTAGATCTTACTGTATTTTTCTGCTAAAATCCAGAATTTTGGCTGATCTTATCAATTCTAACACTTTCAAAATTACAGTCAAAGTTGGTCTAGCGATTGCTTGGATTGAGGCTTATAATCATTCAAAAATTGTTGAAATTGAAATTTGTGTCAAAATTGTGTTCCTTACTGTCCTAAATCTGAAAAGTGTGTTGGCATTCATTCGAAATTTCAGTGCTTTATTCAAATTTTTACAATTTGTGACTTTTGAAATTAAGTGTCTAATTGCGATAACTCTGATTTCCGCTTTCAAATCTGAATTTTGCATGAAACTGAGTCAACTTTTAAATTTCAAAGCCTGCATTGCTTTCAGTATTCCCTCTAAAATCATAAAATTCAAAATTTTAGTTTCCCCCTCTTTTTCAAAATTCAAATTTTGCAGTTTTTCAACAATCTTGGTAGGGTTCAATTTTGAGATTGCAACTTTAATTTGGCCTATCTACAGATCGTAAAATCACTCAATTTTTTCAGATTAGCTTTAAAATCATCATAACTTTCATCCCTGAAAATTTTGAAAAAAGTTGCTAGGACCGTGTGCACTCCATTCGCCACGGTCCCGGACATTTTTTTCCGAAATTTCGGGAGATTGTCCTGATTGTATTTAACAGCTTAAATCTAGGAGATTGGCTGATTTTATTGAAATTTGCTACCTATAAAATTCAAAATCTTCTCTCTCTCTTTAGTGCATGAGTTTTACAACAATAAGCCCTACTTACACTATTCTCGTTAGACGAAGCCTTAGAATTAAGTCCTTCCAAGGTTTAATTACTGAGGAGATGGAACCTAATTTGAATGGCCTTTTTAACGAGGACATGGGTAATTCCTCTAATCCTCTTAATGATGAAGAAGCTCTCCATGAGGTTTCTGTAGAACAACTTTCAAAATTGGATAACCAATTTGATGATTTTCGACAATGGATGTCTCAAGAATACCCCGATAGCGAAGCTCTTTCATTAATTGAAGGTCTAAAACGTATGGTTCAAAGTGATAAGAATGGAATTGATATTTTGCGTTGTATTGCACACATTGTGGATTCGAATGTGATGCCTATGAAAAGTTGTGCTGAAACCTTAGGTTATACACAACCTCCTACTCAAGTCAATCATTCTATTCCTTTGACGACTCCTATTGCTAGTATACCTACTTTTACATCAAACATAATGACTACTTCAACACAAGACATTCCACCTATGTTCACTAGTCATGGGGGCAATCCCTCTTCTTCAATCAACCCTCTTCCTTCATTCAATCCGACTTCTTCATTCATTCCTTCAATGAGTGTTCCTATTATATCACCACAAATGAACATGGCGCAAGGGGGTAATTCATTTAACCCTTCCTTTCCTCCTTGTAGTGTTCCTCCTTTCCAATCATCTCCTATGACTAACTATCATAGTGTCCCACCACCTTACTCTCAATCAATACCTTCTTTCAATAACATAATACCTCCATCACAATCTAACACGTCTAATATGAACTCTTCGACTGAAGCAACCATTAACAATCTTGCACAAACTGTCTCTTCTTTACAGCAACAAATTGCCTCTATGAATCAATCTAAGTTTAGTGTGCCCACATTTGATGTTGCGAGCCCACTTTCTCTTGACATTGTTCGAGCTATCCCCCCTAAACATGTTGAAATCCCACATTTGGAGCTTTATAATGGTAAGGGTGATCCTCTAACACATGTTAAGACCTTTCAAACAATATGTACCGATTTTGCTTATGACCAAAGATTGCTTGCAAAACTGTTTACTAGAACATTAAGAGATAAAGCCCTACAATGGTATTGCTCGTTGCCTTCTTATTCTATTTCTTCTTTCGAACAACTTTCAAATGCTTTTATTCAACAATTTCAAAACAATATAAGTCCTAAAGTTACTTTGATTGATTTAATGCATTGTAAACAAGGTGTTAAAGAAAAAGTGACTGATTTCATTGGTAGATATAAGCATTTGTATGCTCAAATTTCTTTTCCAGTACCTGACAATGATATTCAAAGAATCTTTATTTCTAATTTACAAAAAGATATTAGAGAAAAACTCCTGTTTTCTGAGTTTACTTCTTTCCAACAGTTGTGCGCAACTCTTCACAATTATCAACTGACTGTGAGTCAAATGGAACAAGCAAATCCTATGGCTCCGAGTGATAAGGGTGATAGTAGTCAACAACCATTTGGGAAGTTTAAACCGAACAGAGAGTCCATTAAATTCAATGAAAACATCATCAACAACAATGTGAATGCAGCATCAGGTGTGCCTCCTATTTCTAAGTTTTTCAAGAAAGAAAGAAAGTTTACTCCTTTGAATGAATCATTGCATAGTATTATGAATAAGTTATTGGAACAAAATGTGCTCACTCTTCCTCCTATAAGGCAAATAGATGCTACAAAAATTAATTCACCCTATTTTGATAACAAATCTTTTTGTCAATTTCATCGTCAACCTGGGCATGATACTGAAAAATGTTTGGCTTTAAAGGGTAAAATTCAAGATCTGATTGATAATAATACTATCTCTGTTTCCGGTGTGAATGATAAAGGCAACACATCTGTAGCTCCTTCTAACCAAAATCTTAAGATTTTTACCAATCCATTACCTTCTCATACCTCTAATGCGATTGATACTACTGATTCCTCTGTCTCACCTAATGATCTTGTGTCTATGACTCCGAATGTGATTAACTTTGAGGAACAGCAGAAAATCCCTAAAGAACCTTCCATCACATTTGATTCCAGTGAAACTATCAGGGCACCTGATGGTCCTTTATATATAGTTGCAAAAGTCAAGAATACACCTTGTCGTGGAGTGCTTATTGATCCTTCTTGTATGATTAATGTCATTACTGAAGAATTTCTTTTTACTTTGCAATTGAATCAAGTGATCTATGATGAAACAAATGTGGTTGTGAAATTATTTGATGCATTTTCTTCTCCTACAATTGGTTCTATTACATTACCTATTGAGGTCCATAACAAATCCCTTGATGTGGACTTTGCTATTATTCCATCATCCGAACAATTTCATGTGAAGCTAGGCTATCCTTGGCTATCTTCCATGAAAGCTATTTCTTCTCCTATTCACAAGTGCTTGAAATTTCCCCATAATGGTGAAGTTGTTACTATCAATCATAGTCTCTTTAAACCAGCTGAAAGAACTTCTAGCATTCCTATTGATTACTTTTGGCCTAAACAATTCCAATCTCTTCCTCCGTGAAGTGATCATCTTTTCAAATCTTATCAAAGGTGGAAAAAATATATGATCCTATCTCTAAGTGAACCTAGAACACCCAAACTTGACATTCCTATCGTTCTTGAGAAGGAAGTTCTTCCTTTAAAAGATAAAACTAATGTCTTTCCTCAAGAAGATTCCCAACCCATTCCTATGAATGTGACTATGCCTATATCTAATAAACTTCCTAAAAGTAGACCTATACCTCCTCGTCATGATGGGCTCGGTCTCCTTCCTAAACCAAATATTCCTCCTTTGTATGGAGCAGTTCCTCCTCCTTCCTCTTATGGAGAGAAGAGACCTTCCTCTTCTCCTATTATTCAACCTAAGAGACCACAACCTAAACACCCAAGTGAAAAGGATGAGAGCATTCCTCCTCCTCAATCTTGTCAACTTCCTGCTAAGACTAGACAAAATCGTTCTGCATGTGAACACCGACAAAAGCATCGTCTTAGAGCTCAGACAGCTGCTTCTCAAACTTTGCAATCCCCAAAAACACCTTCAGCTAGTATTATTCCATTTTCTCCTCAGCCAAAAATTGAGCCAAAATCTCCTAAACATAAGATGCATGATGGTCTTGACCCTGTGCGAGTTAAAGATCCTATTTTTATAAATCTTGATGATGATATAGATGAAAATGTTATTCATGATGAAAATGTTACTCCTGTTCATTCTGATAGTGAATATGAATATGTTGATGTTGATAACCATTTATCTAACGAATTTTCTAAAGCACTTATCCTAGCTCCTAGACAAGAACAACGTGGCTCGGAACATGAACATAGCCCTTGTTTGGATCTTGTGATAGCTCCATCTGCTGTGTTGGATGTTCCTCCTCTAGCGTGTTTCCTACCTTCCCGAAATACTGATCAGCAAGATCGGGGGGTAGATGACGTGCTAGACTAGCTCATTAGCATAGCAGATTCTCTCCTCCTCTCTTGATCTTTTGTTACTTCTTCTATGTATTAGTCTCATTCTTCTATTTTTTGCCCTTAGTGTTGTCTACTTGAGGACGATGCAAAGCATTGAGATCTCTTTTGGTCTCTCTCATGTTGACTCAAAAGACACATGTGTTCCCTTCTTCTAGGTGACCTTCCTTGATTAGGGAATGAAGAACAATTATGCATACATACATATGATATACATGAATTATCATACAGCATACTGACCCCGATGAAAGCGAAGTCACCTTGTGCTTGGTGTTTTGTGTCTATTATCCTTGGGCTTATCTCACACTTGGGGGCTAAATCCTTGTGATAACGTGCTCCTTTCCCTTCTCATTCCTTATATGTATCACTACCTTAAAGCAATCACCCCCGATGAGGCGTGTGCGATCACTTTAATGCAGGGGGGCATACACCCCGTCCATATCTCTTCAAGATACTTGAAAGTTTCTTGGCGAACTTAGCTTTGCCTTGAAAATTTTTGGTATTTTTCTTACATGACTCATAGTGAGGGAACCTTACTACTGACACTCATGGTTCTCCCTCGTGATCTTCCCTTTTACTTTGTCAATTGAAGTCGTAAGATCCTTAGTCCACTGGGGGCTTGGTGTATCTTGCGTCCTTGACGTGGTGAAAGTTTTTCAATGTTGTTTCCTTGTACTTTACCAGAAGTATGGGCGTACGCTTATACTCCTGCTAAAGTGGGGGCTAAATGTAGCGTCCTAAAATTGCGACACTTGCAATTTTGACTGCATTTGGGTCTTCACGATGGCAGCGCAACGTTGAACCTAAATGGAGACCCCGAAACTTGCTTGTGATACCAAAAACTGCATTTTTCTGCACCTTGGCATGATCCCTCCTTGCACCTTGTTGTCCTGGGAGGTGGGACCATGGTGCCCAACGCCCTGGTCCCTGGCCCTATTTTGGGCCCGGTCTCTTTTGGGCATCGGGTCTTTAAGTTTGCAAATTGGAAAATAATGTTTCCTGGTCGGCCTAAGGTCGGGAAAATCAGTCTATCAACCCTAATTTACAAGTATATAAACTACTTTTCCTCTCCTAGAAAAAGAGGAGAAAAGAGGGAGAAAATAAGCAAGAGCAAGACGCGGAAGCAATATTCAAACATGCAAACATTCAAGCATTCAAGCATTCCTTCAAGCAATTGAGCATTCTAAGTCTCCATTCAAGGCTAGGTGTTGCATTCAAGACAAGGATTCAACCATTGGAGAGGAGATCACATACAACATACAACATACAACATACTTCATACGTTACACCTTCGCATGTAAGAATACAAACATTCTTACAACAAGGTATCAGTACTTGTTTACATTACAAACATTTACATTTACAGCATTCTCATTTCTTGGTTAATTCCAAAACCAGGGTTTGACCTAAAGGCAAACCCCTCATCCCTAACCCCCTAATCGTCCTCTCTTTTCTATGTGTAGGTTGCAGGTACGCGGCTGTAATTGAAGATCTGGAATCCTTGTGCAGAGACGAACAGATCCACCTTCGTTTCGCGGATTTTTCGGAGGACCGTGTGCACGCCGAGCGCCATCGTCCCGTCAACTTTCGCTCAAATTTGTAGAACAGCACCATCTTGACATTTTACTACTAATTCCAGGTCCGCAGCTTCATCCTGTATCCCTATCTCTGTTTATAAGCGAATCTTTCCTACTTTACATGCATTCTTAGTCCAATCATCCTATCTACATTTCTTTACAAAAGAGGGTATCCTTGATGTCTTAACCCTTGAAACTCATTTAGAATCCAATCTTGCATTGTGTGGGATTGGATCTTGTGGGTTTCAACCCCTCTTTTGAATGTAAAGTCCCTCTTAAGTGAAAACCATCAACCCTAGTGACCTCCCTTCTCTCTCCTCAGAGTTGGGGAGGGGAGAACGACTAGGGTTCGATTTTTCTGCTTTACAAGTTTGTCCATAGGTAGCGAATAAATCATAGGGCATCTTGAAGTTGCTGATATATTCCTGTAACTCCGATTGGAGTTGAGCTTTCTGTTTGAGCACATCTTCACAAAACAGATGGGGTTGGCAGATTTTACTCAAAAGTAATTTACCCTCACCCATAGCAACACTGATATCATTATGTTGCTTCAGTAGTTGTGTCCTGAGTTCATTCATTTGATTGACTAAGGCAATATTGAGTGCCTTTTCATGGTTCTTTCTTGCAGTTGCTTGAGCAATATCTTCCAAGCATTGTACCTAGTCCTCTACTATAGTACAAAGAAATTTGAGCTTGGATAGAGAGGAGTCCGTATTGGGGAGGTTAGTACCTGGAATTAGACTGGTAAGGGTGTCAATTGCAATTTGTATGACATCCTATTCTTTCTTCTTCCACAATTCTTCTAGTCTCTCCTGTGCAAGTTTGATGCCTCGAAGTAGCTCAGACTCATCTACAGATTGAGTCAGACATGCAAGAGTTAGATCAATAGGACTGATGGAATCAACCTGCTTGGTTTGATCACTGGTTGCCTTAGGAGTCTGCCCTCCTTCTTTGGTCTTGATCTCTGCTTGTTTACTCTTCTCTGCTTCCTTCTCCTCTTCCACTCTTTTCTTTTCTTCTTCTTTCTTCTTCTCTGACTCTTTCTTTTTCTCCTCTTCTTGTTTCTTCTCCATATCTTCCTTCTTCTTATCCTCTTCCTGCTTTTTCTTCTCTTCCTCCTTCTTCCTTTCTTCTTCCTTCCTCGTGTCTTCTTCTTTCTTCTTCTCTTCTTCTTTTCTTTTATCTTCTTATCTCTTCTTCTCTTCTTCTTTTCTCTTATCTTCTTCTCTCTTCTTCTCTTCTCACTATCATTAAAGTCATCAAGCAATTTCCTCATAATATTCTTTATTGTCCTCTGACAATGTGTCATTGGTTTATAAGAAGAAATATCTATATTTATCGGTGCAAAAGTTGTTGGTACATTACCAGTAGACTTTGGCTTTTTGCTTGATTGCCTTGACTTCTTTATTTCAACCTTCGGTTCAGTGTCCTTTGATTCCGGTGAATGATTCCTGGTTTTCCGCTTCCTCTCGAATTCTTTTGTCGGAATAATCTCAGGTTTCTTTTTGGCTGGTGACCGCTTGGTCACTTTCAGACTAGGAGATGTAACCGGTGCAGATACCGATGGCACTGCTTTGCCCTTTTTCTACTTCGGTTCCTCAATCGGTGTGACCCTCTCCATGTAGGTATCAGTTCTTTTCTTCTTTGAATTCAGTGGTGAGGCAAGTAGGGTAGAGGCATACCCGATCAATGTCATTCACCACTTCATACCCCATAGGACCAACTACTTCCTTTCTAGGTTCCACAGCTTCCATTATGCAGTCATCTATCCTTATTGTGAAGCAGATGTCATCTTCATACTTCTTCACTATATCACCAGATATCCTCATTCTCTGGCTCATATTTTGTTTGAATTCATCAAAATACTTACCTAGAACCTCAGGATATGCAGTTCCCACTACTTGTAGACTCTCCTTAATATGTCTAGAAACTAGTAGGTCAATAGACCATTGAACATCACTGACTCCAGGGAAATAACCTTGAAAGTAGAAGAATAGATCGACCAGAAGTTGGCCAAACTTGAACCTCAGTGATTTGTCTTGTTTGATGGATTTCAGATTCGCCAATAATTGCTTTTGTAAGCTGGTACATAGGTCATATTTAGTATCTTCCTTGATCATCCTGTAAGCAACATTCACCACAGTAGTAGGGACAAAATTCATTTTGCTGGCATAAAATATCCTGTAACCAATCACCATGCAAGCATATTTTACCAGATCATCAAAAATGGCATTAACGGTCATTGCCCGTTGGTCACTCACAGAACCGGTGAGCTCTATCATTTTAGTTTTGGTGACCTTCCGTAGAGCTGGTACTTCTCCAATATTGCAGAATCTGGTGATGACATGAATCACTTCCGGTGTGATGTCATGGGTCCGCTCGAGATACATCTTGTCACTATGCACTCTGCTGAGGATAATGTGAATATGTTCTTCTGTAAATTCTTCCAAAAAGTATACTGCATTGTGTAGTTTCATCTTCTCGAGGATGCTATACTCTGGTTTGATCTTCTTGTCATCTCCACAGAACAGACTTAGCTGGGAGTGAATTACTAGGGATCCTAGGTCTTCCAACTTACAGTCTATATACCCTGAAATATCTTCCTCCACAATAACTCCGACAGGAATTTGAGATAGGGCATTGTATCTCATTTTCTTTTGAAGAAACTCAGGTGTATCTTCAGGTGCACTAGAACTAGAATGCGATGCAGAAGCCATAACCAAATGATAAGAAATAATTTTTGGAAAATACCTTCACAATCTGAAATTTAGGTTTTCCAATATCGCGCACAGTTCACCACTTCGGTTGCTAGTTCACCACTTCGGTTGCTAGTTCACCGCTTAGTGTTCTTCACTGGTTGCTTGAAGATGATTGCAAGATTTTGCACACGATTTCTCCAAATTCTAAACAAATTGCTCTGGTTGCTCTGCTCTTGAAGATTCTTCTTTTGAAAACAGATATGTGAAAATGATGACGAAAACCCTTTTAAACAAACTCTCACCAACCATAATAAATGCATCACTGCTAGGGTACAGACCCTAATTTTGCCTTTTACAGCTTCATATCTTCTGTCGACTGACAAGTAAAATATACCGATAAAGGTGTTTACCGATATAAACCGAGGGTTCAAAATATTTCACCAATATGTTCCCCCTAAGCTTTTCTGAAGCTCAATTTGTCGGTTCAGAGACTTCCACACTAGGTGCAAAAGCAGGTTCATCCTGCGACTCTTCTTCTGATTTCTTTTTCCAAGTTTTATTCATTTCCACCTGAATAGTTTCAATAGCAATCTTCCCTTATGGAGTGATCGGTATATCACCTGATAGGTTCTTTCTCAGTCTGCAAGTTTTGGCAATGTGTCTCGGTTTGTTGCGATGGTAGCATACCATTCCAGGTGTTCTCCATGGTCCGTTATTCATACATCCATTCTTCCTTCTGCATGTTGCAGTAGTGTGACCGCTACCATGAAAGATCAAACAAGTTGCTCTCCAACTAGTTGCCACTTGATAACCAACTGACCGATGGTCATAGGTATTGTACCAGTTGGGATTCTGGTTCACAGGAAGTTCCATAATAACTCCTTGAGTCCTTGGAGGATATCTCCCAGTGTTGTGCAAAACCAACCTGCATTCAAATGCTCTATGCCCAAACTTGTTGCATGCATAACAGTTTCCATTGAATCTATTGGATCTAGGCATATTGTTTTGAAAATAAGGAAAATTGTTGTAGGGCTTACTTCTACACACATTGGCAGTATGTCCTTCTTTGAGACAATTAAAGCAAACAGGTTTGAATTTTTGCTTACCTTTATCCTTGGATGTCAGTTGCTTCTTTGATGCTTCAGCTTTTGTTCTAGAGGTCTCACCTTCCTCATACCTAGAGAAACCAAGTCCAGTGGTATCCTTTGTTGGCTTTGTCAATTCCAGCTTTTGCTCTAGCTTAGCAGTACTCTGATCTAATTTGGCAAGTATCTCCTTTGACTCAGTAAGTTCCTTGGAAATAGCAGCATTGGATTCCATCAAGGTTGCATTCTCATAAATAGCCATGTTTATTTCACCTTGTATTACTTCTTTTTCCACTTTACTCTCCTGGAGATGAGCGGTAAGGGTACTGATTTCTCACTTCAGCTTGGAGATCTCATGATCTTTGTCTTTTACTAGATCTTCAACTTTCCTTCTATTCTCAAGCTCTTGACACATTCTGATAGTCAGTCCTTCCAACTCTCTTCTCAGGTTGGCTTTAGATTCATTCAGTTTTTCAACTTCTTCAACTAGGGCATCCATGTCTGCTTCATCAGAAGAGCTATTTTCAATGAGTTCCATCAGTTTCTCAACATGCTCTCTTCTCTTGGCCAAAGAGGCTTTATACTTGACTTTGAGTTCATCATAGGCTCTCTTAGTCCGAGTGAGATGATGAGTAAGTTCCCTCACACCGTATTCCCCCATATCTTCTTCCAAGTGGTTAGACTTATAGAAAGGTTGGCTCTGATACCAATTGATGAATACTAAGAGGGGGGTGAATTAGTATACCAAAATATACTGTAATCAATCTTTTAAACAATTTAGCAGATAACCGGTGCAATAGATTCACTAATAAACCGATTTGTAGACCAAATAGCAAACAAAGCATTCACCCCCCCCCCCCCCCCCCTCTTAGTATTCATCAGTTATTACTCAATGGCCTAGATAAAGTAGATTGCTTTTTAGGTTCTTCTTCTTCTTTTTTATTTTCGGCCTTGGGTTCTCTATGGGGGATTTTATATTCTCCTATGAAAGTAGGATTAAAGTCAAGGGATCCCCAACCGTATTCTGTAAGAATCTCTTCAGGATAAAAGACATCTTTAGTGGTAGAACCAGGTTGAGAAGGCTCTTCTTCAGGGACCTTAGGTTCATTTGAGGAATCATTAGATAACAAACTAGAAATAGGAGATGAATTTGCGGAAATAGAAACACTAGTAGGAGCAGAAGCTTTGGAAGAATCATCTAAGATAGTTGGGGAAGAACTAGTTGAAGAGGATTTGGATGTTGATGTTTGGAGACAAGCCTGGAGATTGGTATCACCTAGCAAGGTATATGTCTTATTTTTGTAAATGAATTTAACTTGCCTATGCAATGTAGAGGGGTCAGCTTGCAAGCTATGAATCCAAGGTCTCCCTAATAACAAGTTATATGTCAAATTTCCAAGTATGACATGAATAGGTGTGAGAAAAGTAATAGGACCTACCTTAACAAGTAAGGTGATGATACCTAATGAAGATTTAGCAGCATTATCGAAGCCTCGAATAGTGAGAGAATCAGGCTTATGAGAGATGTATCGACATTGATTTTATGCAACAAGTTAATGCTACAAATATTAAGGCCAAAACCATTGTCCACTAGTGTTTGTCTTATTGCACTATCATTTATGATAACCACAATCATTAAAGGTTCATATTGATGTTGGATCTCACTAGTAGGTAATTCATCTTGGGTAAACACAATTTGGGCCTTAGGAGATGCGATAGAATCAATCAAGGAAGCCATATTATTGAATGTCGTTGCGGGTGGGACATTCAAAGTTTTTAAGGGATCTTGTAACATTCCATGATGGGTTGAAGAAGTTTGAATCAAGTCCCAAAGGGATATCTTGGCAGGAGTAGCTTTGAGTTGTTCAATAAGATCATATTCCTTACAAGAGTTTGTAAAATGTGAGGTGCTTGAGGAAGAATAGGTTGAGTATCGGGAAGAGAAGTGGGAATAACCAGAGGAGGATTAGGTTGCTTATTGTTTCTTGTGTTATAAGTGTGGGCAACTTCATTATGACTCTCCTTTGTTAGTTGTTTAGCATAACTATAAGGACTCTTGGTGGGATTTCCTCTTTGCACAGTAATGACAGGTTTGTTAGGAGTATTAAAGGAATCATGACTATATCCACCTTGAACAGTGAAAAGAGGTTGATTGGGAAGTTGTGAGGTTGAGGAAGGATATGCACCTTGGACTACAAAAAGAGGCTTGCCATGCTCATTCACATTTATCATATTGATTAATCTTTTATATGTATTGTTCTTGTTTGAATATGTAGGCAAATACATAAATTCATCAAGGACATCATCCAACAAAGCATGGTCATATCGATTGAAAGGTTTATCTTTTGATTCAAAGGGAGACATATCCTCCTAAAGGGAATTATTGTGGACAACCATGTTTCTATATTTGGTGGAGGATTTGATAGGAATGTACCCATGAGAGGAATCATTCAGCTTATCTTTCTCATCACCACGAAATGGCATAGTAAGAAGGTTGATTAGTTTTTGGCAAAATGAGGGTTTAGAAGGCTTAGGGTTCAAAAACTCATCTAGAGCTTCATCTAATTCATCCTTACTAAACTCATAATCAAAATAATTGCATACATCATCAAAAGCATGAACATCTTGCAAATAAAAAAATTGACATTTTGAAATGGAAATTGAATGAAATTTAAACACACAATGCAAGCAAATAAAGGGAAATCTCTCTTTTTTTTCTTTTTCTTTTTTTTTTCACTTTTTTGAGAATTTTATGTTTATAAAGAAAAATGAAAGATGCTAAGTCTAGATTTAACAATGCAATGTAATGAAAATGAGATTGGATTCACGTCGAGTTCACCAAAATGTGTAGGGGAAAAGTGAGACTAAGCAAACAAGCCCTAATCCCACTCTCATGTACATATTGTGGAATACGAAAGAGCCTAGGGAGGTAACACACTTTGGCTAGTTATTGTGAGGAAGAGAGAGCCAAGGATTACCTCTTAGGGTTTCTATTCCTTTGTTGCAAATGAGAGGAAGAAGAGATGCAAAGTGCAGATTTGAATGATTTAACCTACAATACAAGTATGCATAAACAACCCTAATCTGGAAATGCAGAACTGAGAATAATTGATATACTGCTGAAAAGTAAAGATTAAGAGACAAATTCAAAGGTGCTATGTACCAGAAATCTGAGAAAAAATGTCCAGGACCGGAGTGCTACGCCCCTGTCCTGATTCTGCAGACTGGAAGTTGTACCTGACAGAATGAGATCTTTGGATTCTGAACTGCTGATCTACCAAACTTTGCTGAAAACATGGAGGACCTAGGCACCATGTCCCTATCTTGGGTAGGACCAGGGCACCATGCCCCTATCCTAGGGGTTTTTGACCAAATCTGACCCTCAGAACAGTCTTTTAGCGCTTTGTCGGTCCTGAAATTTGCAGCGACACTCGGATCCCGAATCTGCACCTGTAGCTGAGAATAGGGTTTTGGGTGGCTATATGGGGTTTTGCCTTAGTCAAAACCCTATTTTTATGATTTCCACCTCAACAAATAGCCGATTTGTATAGTAAAATATTGTGTGCAAGATCCTTGTGTGTGTGCAAGATCCTAGGATGAGAGTAAACAATCTAGAGCAACCCTAAAGAGTAAACCCTAATTGCTTGTAATTGACAAAGTAAATGCTCTAAATAAATGATGCAAAGTGATCTAAAGCATGAATGTAAATCAAATTGAATTAATGAAGCTCATACAAAGACATAGAAACAACATGAAACATTACCCAACCCCAAGGGAGAGGTACAAGCCAATCTTCAGTCGACGATCTCCTATTGCTTTCCTATATCTTCAAAAGTCCCTAATTGATGAATGCTCCATAGGTGTTGTTGAATGTTTTTGAAGACTCAAAAGATCTGCTGTTTCACTACATAGAAGGCTCCTTCTAATTGCTCCAAAAGCTTTTTCCTAGATTCGAATAGATGCCTTCAAATGAAGAAAGAGAGCTCTTATGTATGAAACACAAGATCTTAATTTCATCTTCAGGCTAACCTAGGATTTGAAATTCCTGCCAATATTTTGGGGTTAAGTGTTATAATATCATAGAATTGTGCTCCCGAAATTTTGAGAAAAATATCGGGGACCGTGTTACATTTGCACACAGTCCGACCAAGTTTTCACCAAATTTTTTAGGGTCGTTAGATATGATGATATTAGAATGGATCCCAAAGTTATAGGTGATTTTGAGATGTTTTGGTATGCGAAATTGGGCCTTAAAGATCAAAATATGACATAATTAGGGTTTGTGATTTAATGATTAATTGAAGGAATAAGATGAAAAGGGGCATGCTTAGGGTAAAGGGCCCAACTTTATAATATGTGAAGTGATGAAATATGAATTTAGATTTAATTAAATTAATTAATTAAATGCTTAAAGAAATTAGAAATGCAAGATGCAAAACACACTAAGGCGGGTGCTAAACCAAGCGTGGAATTGTACCACCCTAGCAAGGGTGTACAATTTTAGGATACTACTGGACTATTTGTGAATCCTCTACAACTTCCTGTTGTCTCTTCTTCTTCTTTCTGAACATCACCCACTTCAACATCAGTGTTACTATTACTTTCCTTAGTTTGAGAAAATTCAAAAGAATTTTCTTCCATTTCTTGTTCAACTAGTTTTCCAAACAACATGGTGTTTTCAAAAGTTGTTACCTCAACCATTTCCTCATTTGTGTTTGCTTTATTTTGTCGTATGTCTATCTTCTCACTTAACAACAAGCTTTCAATTCTTGTGCACTCGTCCTTCAGGGCTGCTAATGCATATTTTGTCCCATCTTTGTCCAACTCATATGTGTTGTTTTTTCCGTTATACTTTGCTATCCTACTATAATACCACAAGCTTCCAAACATAATGTGACATACATGCAAATGCATAATATCACAAACTATTTCATCCTTATAATTACCTATTTGAAACTCAACTTTGCATTGCTCGCTTATGGTTACCCAGGTGCCTGTTTGAAGCCAACTCGTAGAATAGGGCGTGGGGTGTTGTATTCTTTTCAAACCTAATTTATCTACCATATATATTCAGAAACAATATTATCCATGTATGTATAATAAATCACAACTTGACAACATTTACCTTTGGACTTGTAGGTAGTCTAGAATAATCTTTTCTTTGGCAACTTGCTTTCTTTATTGGCTATCATTTCTTCCTCCTATAGCTTCTTTGCCACTTTGAACAATGTATTTAATAATGTTGATGCCCCTTGCCCATCTTTCTTTGTATTGAGAGCCATCTTTTAACATCAAGTCTCATTGAACCACATTGGCCAAAATAATAAATCATTTCCTAGAGAGCTTCTAGCTCTGATACCAAAAATGATGTAGAGATAAGGAGAAAAACACAAACATGCTATAAATACTCACAAAGATTTTATAGGTTCAACCTCAAGCTCTCTAGACATCTAATTTCAAACACCTAGCCATTGGGCCTATTAGGAACATCAAATTTATTTCTTGTCCAAATCCACTCAAAATTGGATATGCAAGATTCTTAGACTACACAATGAGTCCCTTAAACCATCCCTTCCCTTCAATAGTTCAAACTGTCTTTTGATTCAAAATACCTTTCTCTGGATCTAGACTTGAGTTTGCCCTTGTTGTCCTAATGGAAGTAACTTCATAAATATTGAATAACTTCATGCAAATTAGGTTTAAAACATCTTATATAATCCTCTAGAGGACCATGGTATTGATTCTACCCTTTCTCCAAGCCAAAATAAACATCATTTGATGAAACCCTTCTTGATCACTAGTTTTTGGACTGCGAATGTAGCAAATGAAACATATTGTCAACCATTTTCCCATACAAATGAATGAACTAAGTTCTGCCCTTTAGATAAATTTAATACCATATAAATATAGTCCCTTCCACTAGTTTTTACAAATTTCCAACTGTAAAAGGTCGACTTATGATTTATTCTTTGTCTCTGGAAACCCTAGTTTATGAACAAGGCTCCTAGGAAGATTGTCTTATTAGACCAGTCAAACAACATTTCCTTTAGGATTGGTAACAATGAAAAACATCTACCATACAATTATCTTTCCATCTATATAAGTTTCAGTCCCCTACCACTCTATTCCAAACCATACCAAACAAAAATACAAACTATGTACATGGAAAAACAAGGTAAAAATGTGCCAAAATTATATTTCTTTTCATTCAATCCTTCTCCTACCTTGGCATTTGATTTTAGATTACATATTTATGCAATTACAACTATTTTAAACTCCCCAACCAACCATTAACATTTGTTAACACTAATGACAACATTTACAAGTTTTTGACAACATCGACAACTTTTAGCAACATTTACATTTAAACACCTAAACATACTAAAATGGTCTTGATTTACCTTATTGCCCCAAAACAACTTTAAAAACTAAAAAACACACAATGTGCCACATGACATAAAATTCACTTTCCAAGATGCCCCTACATCATCTAACCATATTGTTCATTAGGAAGTAAAGATGCTAAAGTTTTACTTTGACATCCTTTTGTAATTTGCTTTTTTATGTTCTCAGTTGAAAGAGGGTTTCAAAGATTATGCAAAGTATACTAAATTGTTGGAATAAATTAAATGTCAAAATTTATAATGCCATGAAGATGATATTTAATGTTCAAGATATCTTCAAAGCCTATTCAAAATAAGAATTTGATTTGTACAATAGCCCTTTTACCTTGATGATTATTTCAAGATTGGTGTATGAGCACCTAGGTGATCAATGGAGTCTATGAAGGATTTTGAGTTGTTTTTTGTGTTTCCCAATGTCTCAAGGATGTAATAAGGTCTTGTGGACCATTCTACATTGTTTCATGCGTGTGTTGTAAGGCTTTGGTGCCAATTGTTCATTTGTAACCAATCAGGACAATCAGGACCTGATTGGTCAACCTTGGTCAAAGGTCACCCAAGTGTGCAAATGGGTGAAAATCAATGTATTTCATTTTTTTTAGCTATATGTGGCCTATTGGTGATTATTTGATATAATTAGGAAGATTGGATAGGTTGGAGTCAAAAGTTGCAAAAAGTTGCATGACAACTTTTGTTGTCAAAATGCAAAATGTGTATGCCAACAGCTGACTGATTTGAAAATCAATTATAGAAATTGGGGTGATTTTAAGAGGGCTATATATGCCTCCCACAACCCGGGGCAAGTTTGGTTATTGTGACTATTGAAGATTGGCAATAAGATTTATGTGTTTTGTTGTACAAATTAACAGTTTTATGAGAACATTTATTTTATACGAACAGAGGATGATCTAATGTGGCATGCTTGGATAGATACATGAGTTATATTTAATTTGTGCCTGGTTTGGTTTCATTTAATTTATATTTGATAAAGATATTGTATTTCTTCTGACTAGCGGTCTGAAACCCTCCATTCCTAGGGTTTTGGCACAAACATGCCTATAACTTCATACTCCATTAACAGATGGTGATGAAAGTTGGTGAAAGTATGGGGTTAGGGGTCTGGTGTAATATTTTTGGGGTGGAAGAGCAGACAAGGACATTGGCCAATCAGAGGAGTCAATAATCAGTCTGACATCTCTATGTGACAGACTGTGAAAGTGTATTAGTGACTACTAAATTGAGCATGTGAGTCAATTTTAAGAGGTTTAGGAACTATTTGAAGGTGGAATGTGTGGTGGTTGAGTGAAGAGTTTTGAGGGCACTATCTTTGGAAAAGTGACCTAATTGGGGTATTAGGTCTAGGCGAGTATTGTGGGTTGACACCATTGGTCCAAAGCATCATAGGTTGGTTTTGGGATATGTTTTGGGCAGTCCAAAGGAGTGTCAAAAAGTGTGTTTGGTTTGTGTGATAAACCAAGTGGTTGGAAGTTGTGATCCAATTTCACCCAGAGTAGGGCTACTAGGCCTAGAAGACTAGTATTGCACTTCTTACCAAATAGGGGTTTGTGGTCAAGGTTGGGGTCATAAATTGATTTATGGAAGTTGTCTTGAGTAAGAAAAAGAGTCTTTGAACCACTACCACTTTGTTGTCATGAAATACCCGAAGTGTCATTGGTGTGTGTGTAAACCTTAGGAACAAGGTTGTGTCCCTTGTTGAGTAAAGGATGTTATGAAGGTTTGTTCCTTGTTTGGATTGTTTAGCTAAGGTCTTTGGGAGCTATGCATCAAATATGCCTTGATGGTTTTTGAAAATAATATTTTGGGTGTTTGCTATGATGTTTTGTAAATGTAACTTTCAAAACTTGTTGAAAGAATGTTAATTATGTACTTGTAATGTGAGGGAATTAGGACTCACTAGTCTAACATGCAAACTAGGAATCAAAACCAATCCCATCAATTACATTGGAAAATAACCAGTAGACCCAACTACAAACCCTTGGGAGAGTTGGGCACTTTGGTTTTGATTGTTCTCCTTTTGTGTTTGACTGATTGGATAATTTGAAAGTAATAACTAGGCTAAAGGGTGTAAAATTGATAATAAACAACATAAAAAAGAAAATACATATTTGGAAATGAACTAATACAAGTATAGAACTAGAAAGGGGATGTAGAGAGGAACTTGTGTCTAAAATCTAACCTAAAACTAGGTGGACATTCTTGCTAGGTGTCATAGTCCGGACAATTGTCTAGGTGTAAAAGATGTATCAAACTGAACTCATGAGCTTCCAACCTTCTATCTAGTAACTTTCAAGTCAAACCACCTAGACTATCATGCTCGAGACCTTAGACCTTCTATTTTCTATTGAACTAGATCTCATTGATCTCATCTTTATCTTCATTGTGCTCTTGTGTACTATGTTTGAACCAGAAACCTATTCCTAATCTTGGATTTGTACACAAAGGAGAAAATTAGTGTTTAGGATGTATAGGGGCTTGCCTTAGTCAAACCTCAATTTGGACTCAACCTTAATAATAAATAAATGTGAGTCTAAAGTGAAATGATTTAATGAAAATTCTTAATTGAAATGATTATACCTTTAATTGATGATGCAATGCTCTTAGGATAAATCCTCCATGTGTTGATGCAATAACCGTTACAAGGTGTGCACCCTTTGTCCCTTTGTGTTGTGCAGCGTAGTGCTTGGGTTTGCGACATGGCTTAACTACCTCTCGTGGATTCATTAAATCTCATAGTTGAATCGAACATTAATAGGTCAATCTTATGGTGCAACGACAACCGTGTTTGTAACAAGTGGTATAAGAGCCTAGCTCATGGATTCAAACCCCTAGCTTGTGTTGGGGGGGAGGGGGGATGGGGGGATTGTTGCAATGTGTGTTCCCTTGGTCCCCTTGTGTAGCACAATGCTTGGGTTTGTGACATGGATTAACCGCCTCCCATGGATTTTGTAGACACTTAAATTTGGCTAATCAATTTAGTCAAACTTTCCTTTATCCATTTAATTAATTAAATACCTTAATTAATTAGCCCATCCCTTGAATTAATTAATCTAATTAATTAATTCTCCTCTTCCAATCCCTTGAATTAATTAATCCAATTAATTAATTCTCCCCTTGGATAATTAATTAATCCCCCTTTCATCCTATTCTATTAATTAATTTCTAATTAATTATTCCCCCAATCCTATTCTTCCAATTAATTAATTCCTCAATCCCATCCTCCTAATTAATTAATTATCCTTGTTCTCCCCCCCCCCACCCCACCCCGTTTTGATTAATTATTTTAATTAATTAAATATCATCTTTCCAAGCCCATGGATTATTCCTATTTGAGCACATGGCTCCTAACTTTTCTCCCTAACCTCCTTCCAATCCTATCCTAACCAACCCTATCCTTCCAACCTTATTCCCTAGCTTATTCATCCCTCCAACCAACCTTATCCTATCCCTTTTAACCTCTCACACATGTGTGCACATCCTAACCAATTCCTAATTTTGGAGAAAATATCCTATCTTGGATGGCCTTTTCCAAAATGGACATATGTCCTTAAGGACACATGTCACTCTTCCTATTTTTGGGTGGCTTTGCCCAAAATAGACATGTGTCCTCATGGACACATGTCATTCCTTTTCCATCTAGTCTAGCCACTTGTCCTTTTTTGGAGAACAAGTGTCTCTTCTTCACCTCCCCTTCCCTTCCTCATCTTGCCTATTTAATACCTCCATTTTTAGACCAAACCCTCTCTGATCTGCTTTCACTCAATCGTATGATCATTACTCTGCTGAAATTATCACTCAACTCACACTTCATCTTTTATCACTCGTCATTCATTATTTTGTATCAACATCATGGAGCAATATCGAGCATCCAAAGCTACGTCATGAGCACACATAGAATCACAGAATAATCAAATTAAAGTGGGAATTATGGTTTGCATTGTTTATCATTTTGTTCTCCATTTTAGTTTTACCGTTCTAATCTTGAGGTGTATGATGTATTGTATTTTCTTGATTAATTATCTTTCTTTTAAGTCCTTAGTATTCACACACATGTTTTTCATCGCATAGATTCATTAATTCTCACAGTTGTATCGAGCATTAACAAGTCAATCTTTTGGTGCAATAGCAACCATGTTTCTAATAATAACATGACAAATCATAATAAAATCCATCATAAATTCATCATGAAAAGATAATTGAAGATGCCTTGTTGTAGCTTGATGCTCCTTGAATTCAAATCTACTCTTGAATCATAACAGTTGCTCTTAGAAGGAAAGAATAAGGTAGTATAAAATGATGGAATGAATCGCGAGTGATGTCTTATACAGGGATATTAAGGTAAATTCACCTTTTGGCGGATTTAAAATAATCATTTTCACATATTGGGGATGGATTTAGAAATGGCAAGGTCGTCATATTATTCTCTCGAAATTTTAGTCAAAAAGCATTAGACAATGTGGTTAAGCGACATTGTCCTGACAAAATAGGACCAAATTTTTAGGGTCACAAGATAATAGGGACCTAATATTAGATTTGTAATTTATATGAAAAATGATAATATTTAAGTGGCCCAAAAAAAGTGCATTGAACTTTAAAAATGACATAATACCCATATAAGCTTAAAATAAAATAAGATAAAGAGCACACTTAAAATAAGGGCCCAAATAAGAAAGTGTTGATGTATTAAAGTAAAATAGGATTCATAATATTGAATTATATATTAATTCAATGAAATAAAAGGTCCTATAATGCATAGAGGAATGAGAAAATTAAAATAAGTGCTAGGAGAGTGTGAAAATGGACTCATTAATTAAAGGAGTATAATTTATCACTACAATACTATAACTTATTTTGTCTTTCCCCTTTGGTGATGTTCTTTGTATATCAGCTATTTATTACTCTTTTCTTGTACACCTCCATTGTGAGTTGCTATTCTTTTTGTAAAGGGGGAATTAAGGTGACTTGGCAATTTGCAACATGGAAGGAGAAATCACCAAATCACCTATTTTCACTTGGAATGGGGAGATGCCTTTACATTCAAAAGAGGGGGGGAAATCCACTAGATTTAGTCACTAATCAAATTAGGACTGAATACTAAGTAGATTTATTGAAATGGAATGTGTTTGACCCTCCTTTGTAAGTTGACTAGTTGAATTAAGACTAAGTGCAAGAAATGAAGACAAATCTGAGAAAATAGTGAGTTAAAATTTCGGTATTTCGTCATGCACCTAGATCTTAGAAGTATGAGATGATTCAGAGCTTCTCTACAAAAATTTCCAAAAATAGTAGGGACCAGGATGCCCCCCTCTTAGTCCTCTGAGATTTCCGATCGTCGAAAAAGGGTTTTTTTGTCCTTCTGTCTGAAGCTTATCCCAAGAGTTACAACTACACACCTATTTTTCTACATACAAAAGGAAAGGGAAATGTGTTGGGGATAGGGGCTTGCCTTTAGGTCAAACCGTGGTTTTGAAATTAACCAAGTGGTTGAAATAATGTAATTGAAATGACTGAAAGTATAAATCATCCTTTTTGAGGGGATGTTGAATTGACTGAAAATGAAATACTTATACCTCTTTGTAAAGTTTTGCTTGGTTCCAAATGGAATTAGAACTTCATGAATTAGGACGATGATCTCCTCTTCAATGCTTGAAATCTTGACTCTATTGTTGCTCCAAAGCTTGAAGGAAGACTGAAAATGTTCAATTGCTCTTGAATGCTCAATATCTTGAATGTTCAATGCTTGTTCATGAATGTCATCTTATGATCAAATGAGAGGGGAAATCCTCTTATATACTTGCCCAAAGGGAAAATGATTTAATTTTTTGACATGAGCCGACATGGAGGGGGTTTTTCTCACTCAAATTTGAGAGGATCAGGGGGTCCAAAATAGATACCCTTTAGAGGGGACCAGGGCCTGGTCCCCACGCCCTAGTCCTGCCCTATTTTGGGGCAAGATCAAGGTGGCATGAAAAGTGAACTTTGAGCTAGATGTTGTTTATGACATGTATGAGCATAATCAGGTCTCTAATCAGGACAAGGGGTCAAAACACTAAGACGAAGACCCAAATGTGACTAGAAATTGCAAGGGGGTGCAATTTTAGGACTCTACATTTAGCCCCCACTTTAGCGGGAGTACGAGCTTACACAAATACTTGTGGTAAAGTACAAGGAGTTCAAATTGAAAGACTTTCACCATGTTAAAGAGGAAAGATACACCAAGCCCCCAGTGGACTTTAGGATCTTACGACTTCAATGATAAGGTAAAAGGGAAGGTCATGAGAGAGAAAGAGAGAAACTTTACTAAAACTAGTAAGGTTCTCTTACTATGAGTCATGAAAAGAAAAATACCAAAAATTACAAAGCAAAGACAAAGTTCGCTAAGTAACCTTAAGTAACAAGAGAGAGAATCATGAGTGGAGTGTATGCCCCCACCTTAAAGTGATTACACACGCCTTGCCAGGAGCAATTGCTTTAAGGTAGGATACACCCAAAAAGACAAGCACGTTATCACAATACTTTAGCCCCCGAGAGAAGACAAATCAAAGGATAATGAACACAAAATAAAAAGCATGGGGTGGATTCACTTAACTTTGGGGTTAGTGTACTTTTTATGATAACTCATGTATATCATGTATATATATGTGCATAGAATTGTCCTCATCCCCCAAAGAAAGGAAACCACCATGGAAGAAGGGAATACATGTGTCTTTTGAGTCAAAATGGGAGAGACAAAAAAGATCTCAACACTTTACACCATCCTAAATTAGACAACACTAGGGACAACAAATAGAAGAATAGGGAAACAAATAGAATAATAGGGAAACAAATAGAAGAAGGATCACAAACAAGCAAGAGAGATATGGAAAGAGAATATACAGTGCTAATGATGCTAATCAAGCACATCATCCTCCCCCCAATCTTGTTGAACATTGTTTCAGGAAGGTGGACAACATGCAAGAGGAGCCACATCAAGCACAGTAGATGGAGCTATCACAAGTTCCAAACAAGGACCATGCTCTAATGATGAGTCACTTTGTTCGTTAGTAGGAGCTAGGATTAATTCCTTTAAAAATTTGTAGATAAATCATTGTCAACATCAACATATTCATATTCAGCATCAGAAATATTAGGATCAACATTTTCATCATTAACAACATTTTCACCCATTTCTTCATCAAGATTAATAAAGATAGGATCTCTAATAGGAATAGAACTTGAACCATCATTTGACTTAAGCATTTTGCATCTTGGAGAATTAGGTTGAACACCTTATTTAGGATAAAATGGAATCATGTCAACAATTCATGTTTTAGGAGATGAAATGGTTTGGGAAGCAATTTCACGGGCTCTAGCACGATGTCTCCATCGGCGTTCTCTCACACAACGGTTTCGTCTAGTTTTGGTTGAAATTTGAGGAGGTTTAGGTTCATGAGGTATAGGATTCTTCTTTTATTTTATGGAAGGATGAATGGGTTGAGGTATTTTGGGTTGGACAAGAGGAGAGGTCAATTGCTTCTCTTTGTAAGATGAAGAGGAACCTCGCCATATAAAGGAGAAATAGGAGGTGTAGGAAGGAGATCGTGTCCATCATGAGGAGGAGGAATAGGTCTAAACTTAGGAGGAATATCTTGAGACTTGGGAGGAAGAGCGTTTTTATCCTTGGGAGGAAGAATGGACTCGTCTTTAGGAGAAGGAACAATTTTTTCCCTAGGAAGAAGAATATTTCTTTCCTTAGGAGAAAGGATATTGTTCTCTTTAGGAAAAGAAATAGGTGACTCTTTGGGAAGAAGATTATTTCTTTCCTTTGGAGGAAGAATAATCTTATCCTCAAGAAGGGTTATATGATCATCAAGAGGAATGCTAAGTGTTGGATTTCTAGGTTTACTCAATGACAAAATCATCTCATTTTTTTAGTTTTGATATGATCTAAATAGAGCATCACTTCTAGATTGAAGAGGCTATAATTGTTCGGACCAAAAGTAATCAAGACAAACCATCTCCATGCCTCACTGCAGGTTGATACATGCTATGATTAACAGATGATTTTATCATTATGAGGAAATTTCAAATACTTATGAACAGTATAAGTGATCGCTTTCATGGAAGAGATCCAAGGATATCCCAACTTCACATGAAATTGATCGGATGTAGGAATAATAGAAAATTTAACATCTAAACATTTAGAGTTAACATCAATATGAAGTGTAATAGAACCAATAGTAGGACAAGAGAAGCCATCAAAAACTCTAACTACTATATCAGTATCATCATATATCACTTGGTGTAATTGCAAAGTATAAATAAATTCTTCAATTATCACATTAACCAGGCAAGCAGGATCAATAAGCACTCCTCTAGAAGGTATACCTTTGTTTTTTGCACTTATGTATAATGGGCCATCAGGTGCTTTAATGGTCTCACTAGGATCAAATGTGATGCACAGATCCTTAAGAGGTTCTTGTTGATCTACAAGGTTCACCACATTATTAGATTCAAGGCCAACATCATTGGGAGAGAAAGCAAGATGATCATTATCAATCACATTAGTGGAATTGGATGGTAAAGAATCAGTGAAAATATGAAGGTTTTGATTAGGAGGAGCTACGGATTTGTTTACTTTATCATTCATGTCTGCCATAGATATGGTATCGTTATCAATCAAATCTTGAATCTTATTTCTCAATGAAAAACACTTTTCAGTGTCATGACAAGGTTGACGATGATATTGACAAAAGGATTTAGCATCAAAGTAAGGTGAAGTTGTCTTAGATTGATCAAATGGTTTGATTGAGGGAATTTTTAACACATTCCTTTATAATAACTGAGACATAATGCTATGCAAATATTCATTCAAAGGAGTAAATTATTTTTTTATTTTAAAGTATTTAGACAAAGGAGGCACACCTGTAGTGGTTGCTACTTGAATGTTGTTGTTGTTGTCATTGAATTTGATGAATCATTTGTTTGGTTTGAACTTCATAAATGATTGTTGAGCACTATCACCCTTATCACTCGGAGCCATGGAAGGAGATTGCTCCAATTGACTCACAATCAGTTGATAATTGTTAAGTACTGTGCACAACTGCGGAAAGGAAGTAAACTCAGTCAAGAGAAGTTTATCCCTAATTTATTTTTGCAAATTAGCAATAAAAATTCTTTGGATATCTTGAAAAGGCACAAGAAAATAAATCTGAGAATACAAATGCTTATATCTACCAATAAAATCAGTCACTTTTTCTTTAACACCTTGTTTACAATGCATCAAATCAATCAAAGTAATTTTAGGACCAATGCTATTGTGAAATTGTTGAATAAAAGAATTAGCTAATTGTTGAAAAGAGGTGATAGAATAAGGAGGTGGATAATAATACCATTGCAAAGCTTTATCCCTTAATGTTCTAGTAAACAATTTCGCTAACAATCTTTGATCATGAACAAAGTCACGACACAAAGTTTGGAATGTTTTAACATGAATTAAGGGGTCACCTTTTCCATTATAAAGTTCCAATTGAGGTACTTCTACATGTTCGGAAGGGACAAATCTAACAATGTCATTGGATAATGGGCTCGCTACATCAAATGTGGGCACATTATACTTATATTGATTCATAGAAGCTATTTTTTGTTGTGAGGACATTGTTTGAGCTAAATTATTGATGGTAGCTTCCATAGAAGGATTGAAATTAGACATGTTGGATTGTGAAGGAGGAGTAAGATTGTTGAATGAAGGAAGAGATTGATAATAAGGAGGTGGGACACCATCGCAGGTAGGTATTGGAGAAGATTGGGTAACAAATGGAAGACTCATAGGAGGAATGAAGAAATTGTGACTGAAGGAGTTATCCCCTTGAGTAACATTTATAGGTAGTGGAGGTGATTGGGTAACAAGGGGAATACTCATAGTAGGAGGAATGAAAGAAGAGGTATTTCTCCCATGACTAACACTTGTAGGTATGACATTTTGTATAGAGGTAGCCATGATGTTTGATATAAAGGTAGGGACACTAGCCATAGGAGTTGTCAAAGGAATGGAATGATTAACTTGATTAGGAGGTTGTGTAAAATTTAGGGCTTCAACACAACTCTTCACGTACATAATATTAGAATCAAAAAATATGAGAAATACCACACAAGATGTCAACGCCATGTTTATCACTTTGAATCATTCTTTTTCATCCTTCAATCAATGGGAGAGCTTCACTTTCCGAGTATTCTTGACTCATCCATTGATGAAGATTGTCAAATTGATTGTCCATATTTGCCAATTGGTCAATGGATGCCCTAGTTAGTGATTCCTCCTCATCATGAGAATTATCATGAAGATAAACAGGGATATCTATAGGATTGGAAGAACTGCCAATATCCTCATTGAAAAAGCTAGCCAAATTAGGCTCCATTTCCAAGATAATTAAACCTTGGGCAGCCTTAATTCTACAACTTCTTCTCACGAGGATACTATAGGTAGGACTAATAGTAGTAAAACTCATGCACTAAGGGAGGGAATTTGGAAATTTGAATTTAAAATTAGGCTTGTCCAAAACTAACCTCTTAATTTTTAAAATTTAAAATTTTGAAATGTTGAAATGTTGGAGAAATCAATTTAATTTTAAAAATTAGGGTGTATGTAATTAACCACTTAATTTTAAAATTTAAATTGAAAAATTGAAATGTTGAAATTTAGATTTTCTTTCGACCTTAGGGCGACCTAATATCAATAAAATTTCAGAAACTCTAGAATTGAACAACAAAATACAGTCAAAACAGGCTCTCGAAATTTGGGGAGAAAAAGTTGGGACCAGGTACCTAGCTACTTGGTCCAACCAACTTTTTACCAAATTTTAAGGGGAACATGATATTGTGATTTTATGCGAATTCCAGAAGGATATGGAAATTGGAGATGTCTAGATATGTGAAATCAAGCCTTGAAGGTCGAAATAGGACACACTTGATGTGCAATAAGATGATTAATTGAAATATGTTGGTAATTGACACTCTTTTGGGCTTATGGTGTTATCATTGATGGAAACACACATCATTTTGGGTTGAATACTTATCCGGTACTCACCAGTATTCTAGGATTGACATTCGACATTTAAGGAAACTGACATTGTGAAAAGCAAAGAAAACCGACAAACTAGGAACCGGTATTTGGAGGCCGACATAGGAGATTGATCCGACAAAGGTTTTAGCAGCAACGATCATAGAAATTAATGTTTATATTTTTTTCTAGGCCGACATGTATTTATCTTTTTTAATATGATTGTAAGCCGACATAAGGCATTCATGTTCATGTATGTAAGGGTATATAAGTCAGTTTGGTTAGGTCATTTTGGGATATAGATGCGATAGGATTTATGCAATTATGTGAGCAAGATCTTGATCGATAGAATGCGAATGTAATGATCTGTAGTCGGTCTTGTTTATTTGTCAAGGAGATTGGAAAGTGAATTAGGTTACCGATAAGGAAGGAGACAGTCTTAACCGGTCCAGTCAATGCTTAAACTAGAACTCATCTAGCATATCAGATGCATACTCTAAGTTCAAATTTTTCTTTGTAATTCAGTATTTAATAACTGTAGTCAGTGAGGCTCCTTTGTGATGAGCAGTGCGCTCTAGGAAGTGTGCCTTCCTGCATGTGAAAACCCCCTTTTATGTAATATTTATTCAACTAAACAGTGGATAGATATTGTGGGTCACAAATCCCACTGTGGTTTTTCCTCTTTGAGGTTTTCGATGTATAATTTGTGGTGTTATGGTGTTGATCTTTGTGGTTGCTTTGTTCTTCATTATATCTTGTTTATATGCGTACCGATTGTTAATTGGAAAAGTATCTAAGGGAATTAAATTCTTAATTATCAGTAGAACACTGATTCACCCCCCCCCCCACCATTCTTAGTGTTCTTGGATTCCAACAATTGGTATCAGAGCCTGGTGCCTTAGAATAAGTCTAACAACTTGAGGAAGATCCTGAATCTGGAATCCATGGAGATGAGTTTGAGGAAAGAACTTGAAGTAGTACTTGAAGACTATGATTTTGAAAGATTGAAAAACATGAAGCTGCAAGATGAGCTAAATTCTACAAAAGATGAGTTGAGATCTACAAAGGAATTCATCCTTGCTATGCAAGAGAGGTTGTCATCTGAAAAAGCCAAAAGGAAATAACTCTTACAAAATCAGGATGATGAAGAGAAGAATGCTTTAAAGGAACTATGTCAGAAGCTAAGTCAATAAAATGGTGTCATGAAGAATGAAATGCAAGCCCTAACCATGAGGATATCCAAGGAAATTGAAGACCAGAAGAAGAATGAAGACAATCTTGCTAAATCTCTAAAAGACAGATATGAAGAATGCATTAGGTTGGCACATGAAAATGATGTGTTGAGAACTGAATAGGTGCAATCTCAAAACAATGAGCAAGATTTGGAGAGAATGATGACAGTCCTAAGAAGTGATCTGGATGCTGCAAATGAATACAAAGACAATTTCAAGGCCAGTTCAGCAAAGCTTGATGAGTTATTGAAGAATCAAAGGGACACTGGAGACACTAGAGGTCTTGGATTTGAGCATGGAGAAAGCTCTGGTACTGCAAATCAGGATGATACATCCGATTAGAAGAACAACTAGAATCAGAGGTCACCGGTAAGACAACCCAATGTACATAAATTTAATGATAGATGCTTTTTTTGCAATAAGTTTGGTCATATGGCAAGTCAATGCAGAAATAGAGTCAATCAGAATAATAATTCAGGTACCGGTCAGTGTTTCAATTGCAAAAAGTATGGTCATAGGACAACAGATTATAGAATGAATGTGAAATTTCATGCATGTGGAAAGTTTGGACACGTATCTAATCAATGTAGGTCAAGAAATGATCAAGGTTACAACAAGGCAATTCAAAATAACAATGTCACATGTTATGCATGCAACAAAGTAGGACATATTGCTAAATTTTGCAGAAGCAAGAACCTACCGGCAGGAAATGACAAATCCAATGAGAAGTGAAAACAAAAGGTTGATGATATCCAGAAGGAGCATGAGAAGAAATGGATTAGGAAGTCTGAGGGTCAACAGAATGAAGCATATACCCCGATTACTCAATCGGCAAAGCAGAATGTTCCGGCACCGGCAAGAAACTCATCTGGTAACTAGGGCATTAGCCTTAGGGGGAGGCAAATTGATGATAGATCTTGCATTACCCCCAGTAGTGGTCTGAAAGCATGTTTCAGACATTGGAGAAGTCAGTCTGAAGATTCACCGGTGCAGATTTGATGGATCTTGGATCCGGTATGATATGCCGACAAGTATTTAAGTCAATGAGGAATTAGGGTTTCACAGGTTAAAAGGCAAAAGTGACTCATTTTTCACCTTCAAGCATTCAGAGTGAGTTGAAGGAAAACCAAGGTGATTCAGAGTGATCCTGAGCATTTCCAAGTGAATTCCAGTACATTCAGAGCGAATTTTCAAGAGCTTTTCATCGATGAAGATTCTAAGGTATTTCTCAGTTTTCAAGCTATCTTTTTCGAAATTGCAATGGCTTCTAGATCTGCTCCCACTCTGACAAATGTTGTTGTTCCTGTTGTGGTTGATATTAAGGATTGTCCACGCCCGATATTTAAGAAGTACCCTTAGATTGCGAAGGTTGATGATTCAGTCAGCGCATTTTCTAGGGTTCTCGACGATGTTCTTTATGTTGAGGATGTTAGAGCATACATTCATTGCACTTTGGAGGATTTGGGTTTATTCAAGATAAAGACTATGTATATGATAACATTTTTGGATAAGAATGGTGTAATCAAACTAGAATTCAGACACTTGAAGGATCAAGGGTTTACAGACATTTTGGAGATGCCTGAATTTGATGATGAAATCATCCGGTATGTGTTGAGTCGTGTTCATGGTGAGTTTATCTGGCTAGACCGGCCTCATAAAATCACTAAGAATGTCATTCGGGCAATTACCGATTTGCCCCAGGTTGGTCAAAGACTGGATAAGAAAAAAATCTCTAACAATGAAGTCACCAAGCTAACTGGTGCTACATTCGATAATCGATCTATGAGGATTAGCACAATCAGAGATAAGGACGTGCAATTTGCCAGCATGGTTATTGGGTATAAGGTAAATCAATCTAATCGGTTGAACTATGTTTCTAGTTCCTATATATACTGTGTGCATAAGATGATCAAGGAAAATGAAAATTATGATCTTTTCCAGTGGATGTGTGATGAATTAATTTTGAATCTTGGGAAAATCAAGGGTGAGAAGAAGGGTGTATTCCGGTATGGAAATCTTGTTGTTTGTCTCATGTTGTTCTTTCTCAATGAGACCCCGGGATCCGGAAAAAGGCAATGGGCCTTTAACATTCTGGTAGGGAAACAAATCAAAGATGGTTTAAGAAACCTAGGACAGGACAAAGAATCCACCTTATGGGGATATTTCAAGGCTTTTCAAAAGGCAATGAAACAAAGGGAAAGGGTACCAAAACACATTATAGATAAGTATTCTATTGAAATTTGTTTTATGGTTAAGAAGGATGAAAATCTCATGGAATTTGTTCAACCTAGAATAGTATGGGTAACTGAGATGGGTTATGAAGTTGATGCACAGGTATTGGACTTATATGCTAAGATGCTTATAGATGCCCTTGTAGATGAAATGGAAAAGACTTGTGACACTGCTAAGCAAAAGGAACTTGAAGTTCAAATAGGGTTCAATAAGAAGAAGAGGGAAGGTCAAATAAAGAAGGTAGGACAGGCTGTCAAGAAAATGTCCAGCAAAATCAAGTAGATTATTGGACTAGTAGAGTCATCTTCTTCGGCAGCAATTTAGGCCTCACCAATAGCAACAACTAGCAAAGGTGTGATGAAAAGGAAGAAACCAGAAACCTTTATTGCCCTAGTTGCTTTTGGATCTAAAACTAGAGAAGAACCCTCTAAGATTCCCAAAATTTACATGAGAATTTAGAGGAAGAAGCCTGAGGAAGGAAAGCATCAAAAAACCATGGTCACCCCTCCGGCAGCCCATAAGCAACCTATGAAGGAAAGGAAGCCTACAGAGAAGAGGAAACCGATCAGAGATACAACTCCCTCATCCGGGAAAGAGAAGAAATCTGAATTGGATAAGGCTCTTAAATCCAGTAAAAGTATACAAATTATCCCTCCTTTATCTGTAGATGAATTGATTGATCAAATCACTAAGGATGGAATTTTGTGTAATATACATTATTATTATGTGCATATGGATGATGTTGAGCAAAAGGCAACTGAGGAAGCAGTTTTGTTATACTTAGATATATATAAGAAATCCTTAGTTGAGATAGAAAAGAAAATACCAATAGAGTTATATAATAAATTAGATGGTAGAAGACTATCCGCACTTGAGGAAGACAGGCATATAAAGATTCAGGAACTGTTAACTGTTTGTGGTGAAATAACTGAAGAGGAGATGCATAAGTGCCTTGAATTTGCAAATAAAATAATTTTCCAGAGCAGGAACAAGAATGTTAGCTTAATGGTGGGAAGAGTGAATGAAATAGTCAAAGAGACTCATGAGGCATGGGTAAAATTATTTGTTGATAATTTAGGATTCTTCACATCACCAAAAGTTCCTCCTAAGTCTGACATTCCAAACATTCTGGTTGACGCTAGGGGGAAAGACATATTAGGTGAAGACCCACTGGTTTTGGATAAGAAATTAACTAAGGCTATAGAGGAAAATAAATTGGTAGATAATATTGAGGACAATTTTCCTCTGGTTATTGATGTAGATACAATTGAGATTCATGATGTAGTGGCAGAAGAAATAATTGCTCCAAGTGGCGAAGCCACTGATGCCAAGGAGAAGGAACGGGAAGAAAAACAATAGAAGGTAGAGGAGAAGGAGAAATAACAAGAATAGGTTGAAGTTGGGGTACCGACACCATCACCGGTTGTTGGTCCCTCATTGTTGGCACTTGACACATCCAATCAAGTAGATTTCGGTCATTTTGAGAAGAAGAATATTGAGCAGTTTCAAGCAGTTCTGAGTTAATGTTTGTTGTAGCACAAAATCTTATGAAGGAAGGATCAAAGGACAAGAAATTTATAGAATAAGCCATTCCAATCCTGCAACAACTTGCCCCAGAATACAAGATCAGTCAGGTAGCTAGCCCTTCCGACAAGCTAAAGGGTTTGACATAACACAAGGAGTCCAAAACTCTACAACAAGTGTCAAACTGACAGTTGGTGGAAAGGTATAATGCAACTAGGAAAGTCACTTGTGATAACATGATCACATCTGATAAAAAAAAGTTGACTGAAGAATTGACAAGGATTGATGAAGCCCTTTATCAATGCAACAATGTTTACCGGTCTTGCACTAACATAGTTAAATTAACAACAGACTTGGAAGTTAAAATAAAAGCGGCTAAGGTCCGGTAAGAGAATTTTGCAAATAATTTTGATGGTAGTCAGTCATTGACCAGCACCATTGATGGTCAAATTTTGCTTTCAGAATTGAAGATTTATGCTTTGGAGAAGGATATGAACAGGTTAATCAAGCAGGCCAGAGAATTGAGAGGTTTGGTCAGTCCCTGACTAAACACTTTATTGCTTCACAAAAGGGAATGTATATAACAGATGAGCAAGCCCACACCAGACGCATTAATAGAAGAAGAATTACATGCATACATTCTTAATGGGTTTGTATCAATTTTGGGAACATTGAAAACTGACTGGGACACTTACTTGGGATTTTTGAAGAGTGCTTACCTTGATATATTCAAGTACATCTAGATCTGGTAAACACAAATTTTGATTCATTCATTTCTTATTATTTGCCCTGGCTTTGGCATTGTTGTCAAAGGGGGAGAGGTTGGATGTGAAAAATGTTAAGGGACATAAGAAGTAATGTATAGCTCAGGGGGAGCAGCTTTCAGAGATCAGTTTTTGGGAAGTTTTTGGACAGGAACTAGAACAGAACTTCAATGATCCATTTTTCACATGAGTGTTGCCATCAATGCCTAAGGGGGAGATTAATGGCAATTGACACTCATTTGGGCTCATGGTGTTTTCATTGATGGAAACACACATCATTTTGGGTTGGATACTTATTCGGTACTCACCGGTATTCTAGGATTGACATCCGACATTTAAGGAAACCAACATTGTGAAAAGCAAGGAAAACTGACAAACTAGGAACTGGTATTTGGAGGCCGACATAGGAGATTGATCCGGCAAAGGTTTTAGTGGCAACGATCATAAAGATTAATGTTTATATTTTTGTCTAGGCTGACATGTATTTATGTTTTGTAATATGATTGTAAGCCGACATAAGGCATTCATGTTCATGTATGTAAGGGTATATAAGTCAGTTCGGTTAGGTCATTTTGGGATATAGATGCGATAGGATTTATGCAATTGTGTGAGCGAGATCTTGATCGACAGAATGTGAATGTAATGATCTGTAGTTGGTCTTGATTGTTTGTCAAGGAGATTGTAAAGCGAATTAGGTTACCTGTAAGGAAGGAGACAGTATTAATCGGTAAGTCAGTGCTTAAACCAAAACTCATCCAGCATATCAGATGCACACTCAGAGTTTAGAATTTTGTTTGTAATTCAGTATTTTATATATGTAGTCAGTGAGGCTCCTTTGTGATGAGCAGTACGCTCTAGGTAGTGTGCCTTCCTGCATGTACAGGCCCCCTTTTTATGTAATATTTATTCAACTGGCCAGTGGATAGATATTGTGGGTCACAAATCCCGCCATGGTTTTTCCTCTTTTTGGTTTTCCACGTATAAATTTGTGGTGTTTTGGTGAACTTGATCTTTGTGGTTGCTTTGTTCTTCATTATATCTTGTTTATATGCTTACCAGTTGCTAATTGGAAAAGTATCTAAAGGAATTAAATTCTTAATTATCAGTAGAACACTGATTCACCCCCCCTCTTAGTGTTCTTGGATTCCAACAAAAGAATGAAACAAAAAAGGGCACACTTTAGATTAAGGGACAACTTTTATGATGTTTAGAAGGACAAATAAAACTTTAGATTTAACAAAATTGATTAAATTCTTAAAGACAAATTGGGAATTGCACAAGGTTAATTTAAATTTAAAAATTAGGGTTTGTTGCATAAACCACTTAATTTAAAAAAAATTAATTTGAAAATTTGAATGTTATAAGGTGGGAATGTGAATTTTGAAATTGAAGCAAGAACTCAAATCTGAAAATTAATTCAAGATCTACACAATCCACAAGTTCAATTTTAAAATTAAAAACTAGGGTTTTTTTATTTAACCACTTAATTTTAAAAAATTTGTTGAAAATTGAACATGTAAATGAAAATGAAAAATTGTAAAATTGAAGAGTTCTCAGATCTGAAACAATTAATCCAATTTAGACAAATCACAAGCTCAATTTTGAATCTAAAAATTAGGGTTGTTGTAAATTTAACCTCTAAATTTTTTAAAATTGCAAGGAAATTAAACTTGTAATTGAAAATTTGAATTGTAAATTGCATATGAATCAAATCTGAAAATGAAAATCAGAAGTAAGGATAAGACACATCGGGTTCACCAAAATGTAATGGGGAAAATTAGGTGACTCAACAATTTGCAACATGGAAGAAGAAATCACCAAATCACCTATTTTTGCTTGGAATGGGGAGATGCCTTTACATTCAAAAGAGGGGGGGAAATCCACTAGATTCAGTCACTAATCAGATTAGGACTAAATTTTAAGTAGATTTATTAAAATGGAATGTGTTTGACCCTCCTTTGTAAGTTGACTAGTTGAATTAAGACTAAGTGCAAGAAATGACGATAAATGTGAGAAAACAGTGAGTTGTAAGTTTGGTATTTCGCCATGCACCTGGATCTAAGAAGTATGAGATGATTCAAAGATGCTCTACGAAAACTACCAAAAATAGAAAGGACCATGTGCAGGGGCCAGGACGCCCCTCTTGGTCCTCTGAGATTTTCGATCGCTGAAAAATGGTTTTTTCGTCCCTATGTCTGAAGCTTATCCCAAGAGTTACAACTGCAAACTTGTTTTTTTGCAGAAAAGGAAAGGGAAATGTGTTGGGGATAGGTGCTTTCCTTTAGGTCAAACCCTGGTTTTGGAATTAATCAAGTGGTTGAAATAATGTAATTGAAATGATTGAAAGTAGAAATCCTCCTCTTTGAGAGGATGTTGAATTGACTGAAAATGAAAGGCTTATACCTACTTATGAAGTTTTGTTTGGTTCCACATGGAATTATAACTTTATGAATTAGGATGATAATCTCCTCTTCAATGCTTGAAATATTGAGTCTATTGTTGCTCCAAAGCTTGAAGGAAGACTGAAAATGTTCAATTGCTATTGAATGCTTGAATGCTTGATCTCTTGAATGTTCAATGCTTGCCCATGAATGTCATCTTATGATCAAATGAGAGGGGAAATCCTCTTATATACTTGCCTGAAGAGAAAATGATTTAATTTTTTGACATGAGCTGACATGGAGGGGGTTTTTACCACTCAAATTTGAGATGGTTCAAGGGGTCCAAAATAGATCCCCATTAGGAGGGGCCATGCCCTGGTCTTGCCCTATCTTGGGGTAGGATCAAGGTGGCATGTGAAGTGCACTTTGAGCTAGATTTTGTTTATGACATGTATGAGCATAATCAGGTCTTCGATCAGGCCAAGGGGCGCAAACACTAAGGCTAAGACCCAAATGCAATCAAAAATTGCAATGGGTGCAATTTTAGAACGCTACACTTTTATTGTAATTTTAACTTTGTTTAATACAAATAATAATTGGTGTGTTGAAGTGGAATTGGAGAGTTTAGATTTTGTGTACTTTAGGATGTGAATTTATTAAATTGTATGTTAGGGTAGAGATTTATTTTTCGATATTTTTGTTGAATTTCAATTGAGATGACAATTTTAAGAAAATGAGGGTATAAAAAAAAATTACAATTATGGTATTTCTTACAAGAATTGTGTTCATGTATAGTAAAATAGTAGTCCCATCTTATAAGAACCATGATCTTGACCTATAAGAATTATGATCATGGCATACAACATTGAGACCTAGTCCTTTGACATGAACTTTAAAATTTGTAAGATAGTTCTCATGTAATTGACAATGGGAGAGTGGTTCCTAAATCAATTCAAGTGTTAGTGCAAGGAATTGTATAATTGGCAATCGAAGAGTGGTTCCTAAATCAATACAAGATATCTCATTTCTTTGTGAGTCTCAATGGAATTGGCTAAGCAGAGTTCCAAGGAATAATTTGTAGCATTTATTAAGCTCTTAGACGAATCAAACCACATACAAGATATCTCATATTTTTTTATTTTCATGTTTTTTAGAGTTTTGAGGTTTCTATTGAATGTTTAATATTTACTTGGTGTTTGGATGGCATGATCTTTGGAGACGGTGATGAAGCTATTTGTGTTTGTTGAGGCTTATCCTTGTAGCCTAAAACTTGAAAATTTAGAGAATCAAAAGAATAAAATTCATGAACCTAAGAAATTAGCAACAATTGAGTTATGGTGGGGATTTTTGCCATCAATACAACTGTTCTAGTGAGATGTACTTTTGGGAGTTGTCATGGGATGTGATGGAGCCCATGTGATTCCTTCTCACTTAGACCTTTTTAATGGCAAGACATATGCATCCTTCCTCACGACTTCCTTTACTCCTACATTTGGGTGTCTTTAAAGCTCATTAAATATTTATGTTCAAATATATTATAATTCAAGCATATAGATTTATGTTTTCTTTGTGTGTGAAGAAAATGTGAATGCAAATACAAAAGATTGAAATAATGCTAACAACCTAAGCAATCACAGATAAATCAAACACTCACGATTAGGATGCTAAAAAGGAATAAATGAAGCATAATTAATAAAAGCAAATAAAGGTGCAAACTCCATTTTGTTCCTTTGATTATCCCATGGTTTGATGGGTGCTCGATTTTGTGCTTCCAAGGATGCTAGATACACTCCATGATCATGATTATGCAAATTAAGCTAAAATGGGTGCAAATGATGGATTGATATGAGTATGTAAATTGACATGACAGTGATATGATTATGAAAAAGTAGATGATTTGGAAGAAAAGGGGAGGGATTAAATAGAATTGGGAATGGAGAGGAAGGGCTTGAAAAATGAGACACTTGTCCTCAAAGAGGACAAGTGGAAATCCTCAAACTGTCATTTGGAATAGGATTCCACACTTGTCCTCAAAGAGGGAAAGTGGCTCAACCAAGAATGACAAGTGACTTTGGGAAAGGCAAGTGTCAAGGAGAGGAGTGACATGTGTCCTCGAGGACACATGTCTATTTGGGAAATAACCACCCAAATTGAGATATTTTCCAAATATAAAAGATATTAGGAATGTGCACACACGTGAGGGGGAGGTTAGAAGGGATAAGGTTGGTTAAATGGATAGTGTTGGTTAGAACCCATGGGTTAGGCTTAGGACAAGGGTTAGATGGGGATTTAGGTTAGGAGACGTGTGGGGAAATAGGATTAAATAATTTAATAATTAGAAGAAAAGGGCAAAAGTGAATTAAATAATCAAATCATGTATTTGATTTATTTAATGTAATAAGAGGGCTCATTTAGTTAATTAAATAATGTGTAATTATTTAATTTAAAAGCATTTAGGATGGCTAAATTCAATTAATTAGATTAATCAAATTTAGGTGTCTACACTCTATAATTTGTAAAATATTATTTTATAATATGATGGTCTTGAAGAAGATGACAAAAAAGAAGATGACTAAGATTATGAAATTGAGGGGAATAGAGAGTTGTGAGATGTAAGAAGAGATGGATTTGGCCTTAGAAACAATGGCATTAAGGTGATTCCCTTACAAACCTTTAAAGCCCTCATTTTCTTTGTTGAAGACCATGTCTACTAATACTTACAAAGTGGTCACTGAGTATTGAAGTTAATGTTGCTTACATTCTCATTTTTTCCTATTTGCATTGTAAAGCACACATAAATATAAATTTTGCATGTCTTTTTAATCTGGAACATGCTTTCAAATGTATTGATTGGGGATTCACATCCTTTTGATTGGTGGTTTTAAGTTATCACAATGTGAATTTTGTTTTAGATATTAGATGTGTAAATTTTGCATTTACACAAACAATACTAAATATTTTCTATTGTAAGAAACATTGTGAGTCAAAATACAAATAAATGCCCTTTTGAAAAAGATGGTAAAACTACACATTCAACAATATTTGTTTGCTTAAATGCAACATATGCAATAAAGATATGTTTAACAAAAATTGTCTTGTAATTACTATATATATATATATATATATATATATATATATATATATTGTATTTATCAAATGTGTTTTTTCCTATATTTAAATAGGTTAATGAATTTATTATAAGTTCTTGTTAAGGATTTAACACAATACACTGCATTTGGGTAGTTCAAAGTTGTTACAAAATTTGTTTGGAGATTAAACTATTCTAAGTTTAATTCTTAAAATTCATTGAAAAATTGTTAAAAACCTAACTTTATTTTCTATTTCATACGTCTTCTATCAATCTTAATGACATATACACCATCTTGAGGAGGATATCTCAATGCATGTTACAATAATTTTTTAAAATATAGGTATGTTAGTTTTTAGCTTAATCGAAACTTTAACAAATGTAGATAAGTTGATGCATGATGCAACTGTGAACTTGGTGAAGTTAGTAGGGGTGGAAACTTCCCACACTTTGTTGGCCATGTAAACCTAATGATCACATAATTTGTGTTAGTCATTGGTGGCATATTACCGTTTTTATGATAGTTTTTTACTAAATTGTTTATTGTTGCTAAATTTTGTCATTGGTGGTCTAGTACATAGCTTGTGCATCTCCTCTCAATTATTTTTTAATGCTGAAATTCAAAATAAGACAACATGACTACAATGTTTACTCTTGTTTCTATGTAGTCTATACAAACCAATACATGACAACTAACATTTGTGCCATAGAGGGGGTTATAATGGAGATTATTATCACCTTTTGTGTGATGTACATAGTGTACATGAAACAAAGTTGTTGATCTAAAGAAGGGAAACATTAAAATCATTATACCCATTGCAATTGGCTTTATTGTGGGCATAATCATTTTGTCTTGAGCATACAAATATACTAAGATAGGGGTGAATTAATATGTAATAATTTTTATATCAAAACTTAAAGAAAGATCAATACCATTACCACATCTCGCATTATCATTAGAATATTATACAAGTGATAAGAATAACCATACATTAATATAAGAGAACACCAAATTTACATGTAAAGCCAGAAGAAAAAACCAAATGTGAATAGTTTCTTGGATCTATTACCCAAATTCAACCTCACAAGATACTAATGAACTTACAATGATTTTGCAAGCACCTACCTATAAGAGACACCAATCCCCTAATCCAAGGAGATAAGCAACAACTTAAATATTGAGGCACCAACCTCAAATACAATTAATATACAAAAAAGAAAATATACATCATGTGAACCTTCTGAATTCAACTTTCTTTCTAATATGATCTACTTCAAAACACTCTCACTGTGTGTATAAGATATGCATCTCAATTTGCACACTTCATCACATTTGTACAAGTCTCTTTATTGGTTATACAACTTGTACAACTTTTTCCACTTCTCTGCTCTTCAAATCACACCTATACTGAAACTTGGTCAATAGTATATGCATTTTAACTCACTAATTACATCTTCTTGTTAACCAAGAGTCGAATTTCAATGTCTACAACTTGTCCAAGACTAAATCCCTTTAACCAAATATGTAGTTGGTTGGTACTAAACTCAACATGTTATATCAGGAGTAAATATCATGCTATGTGTTACCTGACATGAACTCAACTAGTCCCAAACTAACTTCACATGCTTCCTCCAGCTGGAGCACATTATCCTTCTCTAGCACATCCAACAAGCACACTTGCATAGTCAATAAGCTAACACAATGTGCACTCTGTCATCTCTAACTTCTTAAATACAAGAGTACTATATTTTAAACTCTAGAATATTTATATTCATATATAGCCTTACTTATCTTCCAAAACACAAGCCATAATACTTCATTGTAGTACAGTGTGGTATTAAAGACATCAACAATACAATATGATGTATTACAATCATTGGACAACAATTATTAGAAACACGCTAGATATAAACTTGCAAGTCATTATAAGTAGAATAGACATACAAAAACAACTAATAATGATACATAATGATAACATTAAGAGAACCATCCAATCATTACTAGACTATGTCCTTCGTTGTTCTCAAATGGTTCAATCACCTTGTCATCGACAATCTTATTGACACTTTTACATCAATGACAACACTCTATTCAACAATATTCCCCTTTGTGGGATGTCCTCTTCTCTTATATATTTTGTAATTCACTCTCCTTTGATGCATTTGGCCATTCTCTCTACCCCTTTGACATCAATGGAAAAGGGTCAAGATTTTCTCTCCCACTGTTTGAAATATTGAATGCATTGCACTTCATTGCAAGATCATCTTGTCTACTTGCGGTAAGGAGTCAATACTCCCCTTGAATCTGTACTTCCTCTTATTTAAAGAAGAGGGAGATACCACTCCCAACTTCTGCCTAAGATATTCAAATATTTCCTTTGGAAGTGATTTTTTGAAAATATTCACAATCTGTTCTTTTGTCTCAACATACTCCATCCTAACTTCATTATCAACAACCTTCTCTATGAGAAAGTGATAATTTATTAAAATATGTTTTATTATATTATGCATTACCAAATTATTTGAGATGTTTATAACATTTATATTGTCACAAATAATAGGAATGGGTTCATCATACTCAATTTTCATATCTCGAACAAAGTTTATTCCATTCAAAGTACCCAAGTGCAACAAGAAGCTAATGCAACATACTTCACTTCAATTGCAGAAGACATATTGAATTCTACTTCTTCCTCATTCATGTGAGAAGACTATCACCAAGAAAAAAACATCACTTCCCTTTCAATCATCAACACTTCCAACCCAACTTGCATAAGTATGGTATCAAATTGAAATTCTTACTTTTAGGATACCAGAGGCCAAAATACAAAGTAGCTTTTAGATATTTGAAGATTATTTTCACTGTCTTCACATGTGTCTCTTTAGGTGAGACCTTAAATCTTGCAACCATACACATTGCTTATATAATAGATGTTTTGAAAGCAAATACATGTAGCAAACTTACAATCATTGATCTATACAAAGTTTAATTTATCGGAGAAGACTAGTCGTCTTTGCTCAACTTACACCCAATAACCATAGGTGTACTAATTGATTTCTAAACTTCAATTTTAAAATTCTTCAACATTTATTTTACATACTTGGTTTATGATATGAATATGTCTTTCTCTAGTTGAGATATTTTTAACCCAAGAAATAAAGATAACTCACCAAGCATTGACATTTTAAATTATTTTTGTATTTCATCGGCAAATTCCTTGCACATTTCACCATTACTACCTCCAAAGATAATATCATCAACATAGACAACAACAATTAATCGATAATCGCCTCCAATTTTTATAAACAGGTTATTGTTTGCAATGCCTTTCTTGAATCCTTGATGCCACATATACTTGTCCAATATTGAGTACCATGCCATTAGGGATTGCTTGAGTCCATGAAGAGATTTCTTTAATCATTATCCAAATTTTGGATTTTCTAACAATTTTGGCAAGTGGGTTGAGTTCTCTCTTGATTCAATGGTAATTCATGAGTTGCATAGTGATTCTACAATTGTGCAGTTGGGAGAGCAAATCATCAGTCACAACTTTATCTATTTTTTCACTTTGTTCTTGACTCTCATTTGTGTATTTTTCTTCCTCATTTTGATAAAGTATCTTGTGGAATAAATGGTTTGGCCACTTAAATTGTTGCTACTTGTAGTAGCTAAATCAACATGACGTGGTTACAAGATTGCCCCTAGTTCACTTTTCTAATGGAATTTGTCAAGGATGCATCCTTAGAAAGCATCGAAAAGAAAAAATTGACAAAGGAAACCTCGAAGATCTTCACAATTTTTGGAGTTGGTACACAATTATTTGGTTGGACCTAGGAAAGAAAAATAAAGTCCTTTGATACCTCAACAAAATCTTAACACTTACCTTGTTATACACGAGATTGTATCATACTACTCCCATGGAAAGGGGCATGAAACACTCTAAACCTTTGACGAGACAATGATGCCAACAGAGGAAAAAAATTTGTAGACTTTCAGGGATGGATGAAAATGCACGCCGAAAAGGGAGAGGCAAAAATTCTAAAAGACTTAGAATAATTTAGAATGGTCAAGGGAAATGTTAGGGACTACAAGGTTGGGATTACAAGTCATAGCTAGAAGGATAAAAAAGTTCAAAAAATCAATAATTGTAGCATCAAAAAATTGTGGATGACAAGGAATGATGGGAAGGTCTTAGCCACACAAGATAGATTAATGGGAACAAATGTGTTGTGAACAAGAGCCCCTATTGGTTTTATTGCTAGAAATACAATAAACTTTCTCACGCATGCAAAAAAAATTTTTGTATTTTGGAAATATTTTGATGAAATGCAAATCTAAAACTATAATCTATACTAATTGCCCTATACCATCGAAGATTGTAAAGAAATTGCAAAAGATATAGATTTAAGAAATGATTAATTTTAGCCAACAAAATCTACCAAACAATGTTAAAAATGAACCATTCAAAATCATGGAAAGTAAAACTACAACAATAAACCATATATACATAAATCAAACTAACATAATTTATGAGAATAAGATGCAATCACCCGAGGAACAATCAATATCATAAACATTTTCAGAATCCATCACATTGCACAACCAAATTGAATGCACATATGTAGGATACAAATTTTAATATAGACCCCAAAATATTTGTTGCAACTAAATTCTCCATTGCTTATAAATCATTCAATGACCAACAATTCCATCTAAGTAAGTCGTTTGGATCATTAAGCACAAACTGAAATATCAGAACATGAACAAACTTCATTCACATTCCATAAGATTTTGGTGGAAGTATCACACCAAAACTACATTAATACCTCAATAAATGTCTATGCAATATATCCAACCTCTATTACAAACAAGAGAGGGGTTTATATAGAGTTTGAAACTGAAAATAATCAAACCCAAAACTAGGGTTTCTGGGTGAAATTACAACTGGAAATTGAATAAAACTAACTGATAAACTGTGCAAAAACAAGTCTAAACTAAAGCTCAACTTTGCTAAACTATAACCAAAATCTAAATAGCTGATTTGGCTGGCCAAATCCATGCAAAAGAACTGTTGAATCCATCATTTCAAATTGCCACTAGCCAATTGTATTTTACCTGCAAGAATGCAAAAATATGGTTCTCTTGGTCTTCTATCAGCTTCGTGTGATCAACTGGGAGTTAACTGGCTACCCTAGACGTGAAAAACAAAGACTAAAAATTCCCTTATCATCAAAGTTTGACCCCACCAAGACGCGAAGTTCTCTATTGGAAAACTAAAGTTTGAATTTTGTATCCTTTTGAATGACTTCTGACCTCTATTTTTAGAAGTTTTATTTTGCTACCATCTAAATTTAAACATCAGTGGAAAAATATTATTTATAATTCCTCAGTACTGCCTACAACTCGTCTATATCTAGGGTCTTTGTATATTTTAACTGTATTATTAGATTTTTTACAAAGGATCTGGATTTCTTGTTTGCATCTACCAACTAAGGAAGCTTTGCCTACATTGTTTCCAGGTGTTTCTTTATAGACATAATTTCTTTAGTCACCTATGAAAAAAAAAAATTATACATTTTTTTCCTTAAATAACTATATTACAATCACAACAACTTCCTTGTCCAACTTCTCATTTGGAATTGTTCCATGCAAACCCTTAATGAATTCCTCAATATTATATAGGAAAGAATGAATTGAATTTATTTGCTCGATGACTTTGTCTCAAGCTTTGGTATATTCTTTTATTACCATTTTGGTAGCCCTTATCCATTCTACTGTCGTATCCCTATCAACATCCTCTTCTAAAACTACTTTTTCATGCAACTAATTTAAATCATTTTTTTTTTCTCAATATTGGGAGATAATCTTTCCACAAAATAATAGAAACCTGAATATTTATTTCCTCTTTGTCACTCCCTTGTAGGAGGTCATTTAATGCAATTATTGAGCTTGTAGTTGATCATAGTTAGCCAAAACTTGATGGATTATATTCTCTCCTAACTTCTCAATATTTTCCCTCTAACTCAACACCGCAAGAATAAAAGAATCTTTAATTGTGCTAGGCCCAAACAAACCTTGGGTGAGGGTGGCCTAGATACTCTAGAAATGAGAAGTTGAATCAATTGGTCCCAAGAGTTGGCTGATATACTTCTTCAAATCGATATATTGTGCTTTCAACTCTTCATTTGTTTGCTCTTCCTTATCCATTCTCTGAAATATGGTATCTATTGCTTGCCTTAAAGAATGGATTTCACCCTCTTTATCTTGTTGACCCAAATCCACTTCTTGAATTTGGTAATCTGATTCGGTCATTTCTGCTTCTTGTTTGTCTACTTGTGGGATGGCAATTATGTTGGCATATGATGAACTGGTATGATGATATGATGATAATGTATGTTGTCATTGATGTCAATAAGTGCAGGTGAACCAATATGAAGATTGGAAGAATTTTTTATTGATGTTCAAGTAGGAGAACTAGTATGAAGAGATGAAGTGAATTGGTGTCAGGGTTTCACTAAGTGTGACTACCGGTTGGTAGTCTCAGCTCCAGGGTTTCCGATTTGGCAATCTAGCTTGTGTGATGCAACCGGTGACATTTTGTGATGTGTTAACTAAGAGATGAGGATGAGATCGAGATGCCACATCATCTTTGTGCACATGAAGGATTTCCTTGAGGATCTTGCATGTGAAGATCGATTGCATTAAATGTTTACCTTGGGAATGAACATTCTTCTTAGCGGTATGAGAAGAAAGCATGATGGGTTATTGATTCCCATATACGTTGAAGAATGGACGATGCAGAATGACTTGTGATCTGTTTGAGGTTGTTTTATTCTATGCAAAGTGTTTGAACGGTCAGGATTGGACCACTTGTAATTGTAAACCTAAAATGTTTAGGGTTTATGCTACCGACCTAATTGTTGTCTATAAGGTCAATGAGTTTTGATATTGTAAGTGTTGGCAAATGTTGTGTTTTGTATCTGAGTGATGAGATACTTTCCAGACCAATGAGTGGAAAATTGCAGAGTAGAGGAGCTGAAAAGGATTTGCCTTAGCATGTAGTGCTATTATCAGATCAGAGCTTTACCTGTTGTCTTCTAACCATTTCAACAATAGGAAAATCCCTTTGTCGGGTAGCTTTAATAGGCTTATTGCAAATCCTCTAACTAGGTGACTCAAGATCATTGAGTTCTTCAAATCCTCTAGTGAGGTAACCTTTAACAGGGTATATAGCCATCCCTTAACCGGGTGATCTTTAACAGGATCGGTTCCTAACATAACCTTATTGTAAAGTCTTTAACCGGACTAGGCTCCTAATAGAGCGAGCTTAAAAAGAGTTAAAAAACAAGCTTGTGGGTATTCATCCCCACTGTGGTTTTTCCCATTTGGGTTTCCACGTGAAAAATCTGTATGTCATGAGTTGTGCATTTTTCATGAGATGATTGTGCAGTCTTTGTTTAAGTGAATATGCATGCAAAGCTAATGGTTATGGTATTACTGATACAACACATGCATGAGTATATTGGTGAAGTAGTTATCAAGTGTTGAATATTATTTGAAGTATTTAGTTTTACTGGTTTAGCTATCTGAAGTCTTACCGTGTTTAACCGATATTACCATGGTTAAGTTCAGTGATGAAGACAACCGGTTATCATTGTTTTACCTTGATAAGTTGTTGAGAAGTTTTTATATGTACTGATTCACCATCCCTCTCAGTACTGATTAGGGTATTTGTTGTTCATCATTATTCATCAATTGGTATCACAGCAACTCCAGGTCCTCGGTGATATAAGCTTAACAGCTTGAGGTAAAAGATCATGCTTTAATGATGAATAGAGAAGGTCCTAAGTTCAATATAGATAACTTCAAAATATGGAAGGACAAAATGAAGATTTATATCAAGAGTTTGGGTGCTCAACACTAGAGCTATGTTGAGAATGCCTATGTAATCCCCACTGGCACTCTAACTGATGATCAGAAAAGAGAGATTCAAGAAAATGGGCAAGTCATGGAAACCCTTATTAGCAGTCTGTCCGATATTGAGTTCATTGATGTACAAGATAAGGACACTCCTAAGTATGTATGGGACACATTGGGAACCATTTATGGCGGTGATGAGCATGTCAAGCAAGCTAAGGAAGAGAGCCTTAGAGGAAAATTTGAAGACATGAGGATGGTTGAAGGAGAGACCATTCAACAATATGGCATAAGGATCAAGACTGTGGTTGGAGATATCAAGAGCACTGGTGGAACAATTGATGATGCCACCATTGTCAGTAAAGTTTTGAGATCATTGTTACCAGTCTATGCAATCAGAGTTGCTGCTATTTAGGAGCTAAGGTCTATCGACAAAACCAAGGTATCCTTAGACTCTATCATTGCAAAGTTGACTACGTATGAGTTGAATAGATATGATGGCAGTGTTTAGAAGACTGAGTCAGCCTTTAGAGCATCTGTTGTACCAATTAGAAAAGGAAAAGAAGTAAGTACCAGTTATGAATCCAAGCAAAGCAAAGATATGGATGATGAAGAGATTCTGATGGAGTTTGAAACTCTTCTTGCCAAGAGACTTCCAAAAGGCACCGAAAAATATAGAGGTAAGCTTCCTTTAAAATTTTTTTCCTGCAATAAGATAGGACATATAGCTATTAACTGTCCTAACAATGACAATAAGGATAAACCAGAGAGGTTTAGAAAGTATAAAGGAGGAAGTAGGAGAAATTGTCTTGTTGCAGTGGATGAAGGTGTTACTGGTGAAGAATCCGAGGATGAAGAGAATGAGGATATAGTGTTTGTAGCTATAAAGGAAGAAGTGTCTGATAAGAAATCCCTTGTCTCTCACATTGATAACTCTAATGAGTGGATTATTGATAGTGATTATTCTCACCACATGACTAGTGATTGGAGAAAGTTTCTGTCTCTGGAAGAATATGATGGAGGTGTTGTCTGGTTTGGAAACGATGCACCATGCTTGGTGAAAGGTAAAGGATCCATCTCACTGAATGGAAAGAGCAGTGCAGATGATGTCTACTGGGTAGAAGGTCTTAAGCATAACCTTTTGTGTGTTGCTCAGCTAAATGACAAAGTACTCATTCTGGAGTTCAAAGGAGGAATTTGCAGTATAATTGGAAAGAGTGGTGAACTTATTGCCACCGGTAAGCAGACTAGAGGTAACTTGTTTTAGTTAAATGCCAAGATAAGTCAATGTCTAATGGAAAAGTTTGATGACAGTTGGATATGGCATAGAAGACTTTGTCATATAAACTTTGATAATATTGTAAAAGCCAGTAAGATCAAGGCAGTAAGAGGATTGCCTTTGCTGAACAAACTAGAGAATTCTTTGTGCAGAGAATGTCAACTTGGGAAGATGTCTTCCTCAAATTTCAAAGGTAAGTCTTTTTCAGCAGAGAACTTACTTGATCTTGTGCACACCAATCTGTGTGGTCCAATTATAACTAGAAGTATTCAGGGAGATATTTATTTCGTGATTCTTACTGATGACTGCTCAAGAATGATGTGGGTCACATTCTTGAAAGACAAGCCCGAGGCATTTGGAAAGCTCAAAGCCTTTAGAGCATTGGTAGAATGATGTGGGTCACATTCTTGAAAGACAAGCCCAAGGAATTTGGAAAGCTCAAAGCCTTTAGAGCATTGGTAGAGAAGGATTCAAGGTATGAAACAAGCACCAAGGGTAGCATCTAGCAGACATATTCACTAAGCCCTTACCAAAGACTACATTTACCTATTTGAGAGGTGAATTAGGGGTTCTGCCCCTTCATGAAGTAAATTAAAAATGTGTGCTCCACATCAGTTAGGTACTACAGTGTCAAATCTTTCAAGATTGATGTGTTGAAGGATGCTACTCCACAAGGGGAGCAGCATAGTGGAGAATGGAAGCTTATGTAACGCCCCGCCAGGAAACCCCGAAGGGATAAAGCTAAAACACACAAATGGAGTGCAAATATTTTTTATTTTATTTTTTAGTTAAACACAACATTACGATACAACGAGTTATCAAAGGTTTAGATAACATAGCAGAAGACTAAACAATACCTAAGGAGTTTCCCAACATGATTACGCAACTTAACATCTAACTCAACTCACGACATCTGACCCAGTAAAGCGGGTTAACTTAATTTCATGTTATTACTTTAAACAAGGATATAATTTGTTTAGTAAATTAACATTATAGATAATAGGATGTGTCCATCCATTGTGGTTGAAAATGAGTCTAACATGAGGAAATTTACCCAGTAAAGTTAAGACATAGATAACATATGAATTCACCCATTAAGGTTAAAATATAGTTAACTTGATGAGTTCATCCATTTTAGTTAAAATATAGCTAATACGATGAAGTTCATTTATTAAGGTTAAAATGTAGATGACCAAATGAGTTCATCCATTATAGTTAAAATATAGCTAATATGATGAAGTTCATTTATTAAGGTTAAAATGTAGATAGCCAAATGAGTTCATCCATTATAGTTAAAATATAGCTAATATGATGAAATTCATTTATTAAGGTTAAAATGTAGATAACCAAATGAGTTCATCCATTATAGTTAAAACATAGCTAATATGATGAAGTTCATTTATTAAGGTTAAAATGTAGATAACAAAATGAAGTTCATCCATTAGAACTACAATTTAGGTAACATGACGAGTTCATCCAATAGTTTTTAACCATTCATTACATTCAATTTGACATTAAACACATGCCATGCATCTTGTTCCAAAACGCACTATAATTTCATCATAACTAATGAGATCTTTTCATGCATACTTATTTTCATTAACCATAATAAAATACATTTTTTCATGATCCAATAAACTGCATCTAAGAGATGACAGCATACATGCATTTATGATAAATCTCATATAATCCACTTATACATCCTATCAAAATGTCATCCATACATGCTAACACTAAACATGAAACATAAGAACAAAAGCATCACATAACACCAAATTGATATCGGAGTTCACCCCTCAAGGGCTACATCTCTGAATCTGCTCAACTGCAAGACCCCTATGATCATTTAAATAAGTTAAGAATACATAAGTTTCACATCATTTACAATCCTGCCATCAAGGCAATCCTGCCATCAAGGCGAACATAACCAATAAACAACCGACCACATCGATCAATAAATACCTAAAAGATCCCTGAATAGGAAAGGATCCACTGAACTTAATAAAAGAAAATACAAAGGTCCATTGCCTGATGGTACTCTAACTAGAGACCTGACCAGCTATGGTCATCCACAAATCAACACTTGACACCCGCATAAAGGACAAGACCAGATATAACACCATCACAAGGCAACAACCAAACTAGAGATTGACGACATAAACAGGTACCCCAAATCAACCAAACGACAGGGTCCAAACAAACATATCAAGGCCTTGCCATTACTTTAAACAAAAGCGAATACATAAATTAAACTTGCATAGGCAATAACCGGGAAAGAACGATCTTCTTTCCTATTGGTTTAAACAATAAAAGTCGATCAAGTTTCCTAAATGATCTAAGTTTTCTAAAATACATTAACAAAAAAATCACCATTACAAGGTGAATACAATACCACAATTGCAATAATGCAATTTGTCTATTTCACAATACAGAGGAAGAATATAACTAAACCATTTATTTTACTAAATGAAGATATCATTAACTTACCAATTTTCCAATCGATACATTATTAAATTTCCAATAATTCTAATAGCATATCATTTAAATTTTCAAAATATCAAATGATAAATATTTCATTTTTCAATTACTCATATACTTTAGTATTCCATTTCTAAAATTCCCAGATGACCTATATCATTCAAATCAAAAAATAATATATTCCTGAATAATATATTATTTAAGAATCACCAAATAATAAAATATATTTTATTTCAAAAATCTCCAATTAAAATAATGTTCTATCTATTTCCAAAGCATACTTCCTCGTTAAGACAGATACCCAAATTAGATATTAATTGTTATATATTTATTAATCCCTGGACAATAAAATATAAACAATTAACAATTTAATAATACACAATTTCAATATTAAATATATATATATATATATATATATTAATAAAATATATATTAATAATAATTTAATAATACACAGATTTCAAATCAAATATTAATTAATATATATTTATTAATCTTCATTAATGCAATATATATTAATAATAATTAATGATAATAAAAAAAACTATTAAAACAAAGTTTTCATAAAATAAGTTTTATTTAAAAAAAAACTTTTTTAAAGTAGGGAATCCACTGCGGGGCCCGCCTCCCATCACGGGAGAGGCGGAAGCCACCGCGGCCACACTGTGGACGCAAGGTTTACCTGCGGCCACAAAGTGGTCGCGACTCTGCAGCAACCCGCGGGGAGAAGGGCGCGGGTAGAGCCCTCGGCTCCTCCGTCCTCCAACCCTAATCACCCAAAAACGGATTTTAAAATAAAAAGTTTGTTTTAATTTATTAATTTTATTAAAACCCATAAAACAATTAACAATAAATAAAACCACAGATTCTAAATAATATACAGGCTCATAGAGACTAAATTAAATTTTTCAGAATGACCAAGAACAACAAATATTGAAGATTTTTCTAGGATGATCTTGGTTTTCCAAAAACACAAACTTTGTTGAATAACTAATCCAAGTAAGCAAATTTTGGGCATAAGAAGATCATTTCCCAAACAATGAATCCACCAAATTTCCAAACTTTAAACTAAAATGCATAGATTTAAAACCCAACCCCCATTTCAATCAAGAAATTTCTTTAAAAAAAAACAAACATAAATTTTATTTTCATTTTCTTTTTTTTCTTTTTTTTTTTCTTCTATAAGAATCCTACCTCACTTCACATTCTTGGCAAGATCTGATGGAGAGCCCCAACCTACAACTCAAGAAATCATTTCTTCCCAAAATGCCCAAATCTCCTCCAAAAATCCTTCTCCCAAAAATATTTTCAAAAAAAAATGCTCTCCAAAAATAATCCCCCCAAAAATATTTTCAAACCCTAGGGTAAATGGAAGAATATCTGACCTAATCTCCTAGTTTTGAATTTAAACATCTTTTAAATAAAAATGAAAAATCATTCTTTTCAACTATTCAATATTCTAAACTTGCTTTTCTAATTAAAAATTAAAAATGCTTCTCTCCCTCACTTAATTTTAAATTTCTCAATATTAACAAAGCTAACATTTATATTTCACAATATTAATGAGGGTAAAATATTTTTAATTAAAATAAAATCCCAAAATCAATCTTTCACACTATATCAAATATATATAAATTAAACTTGCTTTTCTAATTAAAATTGACTTTCTTAAATAATTAAAATTAACCTTTCTATTCTAAAATGCAAAAGAGATTAAATTATTTCTATTTCGAAAAAATTTAAATCTTCCCTTTCAAAATGCATAAACTAAATAAATTCATGATTTAAAATTAACCATTAAATTAAACTTGCTACAAACATAAATAAAGCGATCTTTTTAATTAATGATTAATCACATAAAAGAAACCTATTTATTTTAATTCCTCAAATACTAATGCGTAAATGAACACATTAAATCAAATTAAATACTTAGGATGAAATACTCAATTTTACCACACACAAAGCACACAACCCAAGAAATCCAACCAAATACACGACCCGCAAACCCAAACGAAAAGGGAAACTGATGGACCCCAGACGACGCTCACTTGAGCATGATTAGGGTAAAATGAGGTTTTTACGACCACCTAATCCAAATTCTAAGGACGAAAGAGATATACTCAACCCTGCGAATCCAGGTGAAGATGAACCTCACACCTAGGCGGTACTGTACTTGTAATCTCCTCAACCAGGAGTCACACAAGCATACATATATATATTTAATCAAGGTGTTAGCTCAAGATTAATAACAAGAATCAGGAGAACAATTAAACTTACATAAGAATCGATGCGAAAGCACATTAACAGGTACGCACAATAATCATAATATCTGACTACAACATTACATAATGGTACATCAACCATCCAAGAATGCCACGTAAAAAGTCAACCAAGGTCAAACTGGTTTTACAAAGCTGACTAGGGTAGGGGCACTACAGCTTGTGCCTCCACTTTGGCATTGTTGTCAAAGGGGGAAAAGATATCTGATGTATCGGGGAGAAGATATCTAATGTATGGGGGAGAAGATATCTGAAGTAAAGAAGGTATATGTTATAGTTGCACTAGTATATGATGTTTATAGTTGCAATGCTACACTGAGTATTGCCATCAATGCCAAAGGGGGAGATTGTTGGCACATGATGAACTGGTAATGATGATATGATGATAATGTATGTTGTCATTGATGTCAATAAGTGCAGGTGAACCGGTATGAAGATTGGAAGAAGTTGTTATTGATGTTCAAGTAGGAGAACCAGTATGAAAAGATGAAGTGAACCAGTGTCAGGGTTTCACTAAGTGTGACTACCGGTTGGTAGTCTTAGCTCTAGGGTTTCCGGTTTGACAATCTAGCTTGTGTGATACAATTGGTGACATTCTGTGATGTGTTAACTAAGAGATGAGGATGAGATTGAGTTACCACGTCAGCTTTGTGCACGTGAAGGATTTCCTTGAGGATCTTGCATGTGAAGATCGATTGCATTAAATGTCTACCTCGAGAATGAACATTCTTCTTAGCAGTATGATAAGAAAGCATGATGGGTTACTGATTCTCATATGCGGTGAAGAATGGACGATGCAGAATGACTTGTGATTTGTTTGAGATTATTTTATTCTATGCAAAGTGTTTGAATGGTCAGGATTGGACTGCTTGTAATTGTAAACCTAAAATGTTTAGGCTTTATGCTACCGACCTCATTGTTGTCTATAAGGTCAATGAGTTTTGATATTGTAAGTGTTGGCAAATGTGTTTTGTATCCGAGTGATGAGATACTTTCTAGACCAGTGAGTGGAAAACTGCAGAGTGTGATTGCAGAGTAGAGGAGCTGAAAAGGATTTGCCTTAGCATGTAGTGTTGTTATCAGATCAGAGCTTTACCTATTGTCTTCTAACCATTTCAACAATAGGAAAATCCCTTTGTCGGGTAGCTTTAATAGGCTTATTGCAAATCCTCTAACCAGGTGACTCAAGATCATTGAGTTCTTCAAATCCTTTAGCGAGGTAACCTTTAACAGGGTATATAGCCATCCCTTAACCGGGTGATCTTTGACAGGATCGGTTCCTAACAAAACCTTATTATAAAGTCTTTAACCGGACTAGGCTCCTAACAGAGTGGGCTTCAAAAGAGTTCAAAAACAAGCTTGTGGGTATTCATCCCCACCGTGGTTTTTCCCATTTGGGTTTCCATGTGAAAAATATGTGTGTCATGAGTTGTACATTTTTCATGTGATGATTGTGCAGTCTTTGTTTAAGTGAATATGCATGCAAAGCTAATGGTTATGGTATTACTGATACAACACATGCATTAGTATATTGGTGAAGTAGTTATCAAGTGTTGAATGCTATTTGAAGTATTCAGTTTTACTGGTTTAGCTATCTGAAGTTTGATTGTGTTTAACCAGTATTGCCATGGTTAAGTTCAGTGACGAAGACAACCGGTTATCATTGTTTTAACTTGATAAGTTGTTGAGAAGTTTTTATATGTACTGATTCACCCCCCCCTCTTAGTACCGATTAGGGTATTTATTGTTCATCATTATTCATCAAATTTGGTCCTTTGATGCCCGAATTCATCAACTAATACAACCGCTAGTTTTTGAGCTTGCTTCTTTCTCTCAAGAGTTTTAATTTTTTTTCTAATACGGAGAAATCTGCTTTGTTATCTCCTTGTAGGTTCTTTGCCTACGAGAAATAGAGTGTGTGATCCAAGTAGGGATGGAGATAATATTGGCATCTGCAACTTGCAAAACATGTTGTCGAGCTGATTCTCTTGATATTTTTTCTTGTGTGGGCTCATTTACAATGCTCTTGTCACTTTGCATCTGAGCTTGGTCCATCTATTGCTGAGAATCAGGAGGAAGTGTGTCTTGATTTTGTTCTTCTACTTCTCCTAAATCCTTCCCTAGCATTGAAAGTAGTGCAACTTTAGTAGATTTATCAAAAACTCATGTATCAGAAGGAGCATCATGGGGTGCTTGAGTCGAAGGGATCTTTATATTTTCATGTTGCACCTCGAGAGCTAGTTTGTCGATATCAAAATTTTCTCTCACATTTTCCTTATGATGGTGGTTGTTGTGAATCTTTCTCCTTCTCAAGCTTTGCCTCTATGTTATGTTCTATTTGAATTGTATCATGGTGCAAACCTTGAGAGGAGGGCTCTATAGAGGAAGGTAATTGGGGCTTCTCCTTGCATAGTTGGAGTCTGTGAGACATCAGGAGTGTGAGAAGAAGGGGCATTAGATTGGTGTTGTGAAGGCTCCACCCTTGATCGTTCCCTTCTGATGAGCTGCGGGCCTAGGTATTCTTCTTCTTCTTCTTCGGACCAATCCTTTATGACATTGATGGGAGGGACTCTTTTGTGCTTCCTCAATCTTTTAAATGCCTTTGTAGTTTTAGCTGATGAAGCTTTGACTTATTCCTTTTCTCTTGTCGTTATAAACCTAGTTCTTTGATGAATCGAGGAGGTAGTAGGTCCCATAAGAGTACTTGGTTGCTGTTTTCTCTTGCCAGATCGAGGAGTGGAAGAGGGCAGTGCATCTAGTTTCGTGCTCTCTACTTCATTTTTTTATGCACCTTTGAAGGGATTTTTTCCATGTATGGTCTAATATGACTTGTTGGGTTCTTGGGAGGAGAGTTGTTTCTTGGAGGAGGAGGCACCAAATTTTTTCTTTCCTTTCACAACTATAGCTGTCTGCTCTTGGGATGGGGTTTCCATTGAAGGAATGTGATGCATATCATAGGGGTTTCCCATCCATTGTTTAGTCCAGAACAATACATATTTAGCCCTCAAGTCAATATCTTCTTGCTCAACCAAATAAGAATCGACATTATGAATAGGGATATAAAAAATCTTCTTATTTTTATAAATAGGATGTAGTACATCCCCATTATTTAGGGCCCTGAGTTGTTCTAGAACCCATAAATTAGTTGAATCATATGCCAAGTCTAAACTCAATTTGCAATAATCTCTAATCCGGACTTCATGGTCATCTATGCAGTAAGCCTTGTGATCTTCAAGATGTGGCACATGAGTGAAATGAGAACCCATGACTTTGCTAAATGTGTCGACTAGGTCAAATTTGTCTCGATCAATTCAGAGCAAGTCCATAGAGAACTCAAGCAATTCAACTTCAATGTTCTTGGCCACTTTTGTGTTCGAGAATGAATGTGCTTCTACAAAAATCGCGTTGGAAGCATGACTTATGTTTTCTCTTTATTGAGTTGTGGTCATCCACCACTTGTTTGCATAGTTCTAACACAATCAATCAATCACAAGGATATTGGGGCAATTTGGAAGGAGGCGCGATGCAACCAACAACCCTTATGTGTGTGAATGTTTTGAACTGGGTGAAATAGCTGCTAGAGCATCGAATCTCCTTATTAGCTTCAGGGGATATCCTCTTGCTGAAGTCTCCCTCAATTGACATAATGACTGCAAAGATGAAGGAATCCTTGACAATGTGATGATCCTTCCTACCCCTATCTAGTTGCAGTTGAGGATAATGGTGATATATATGAGTATTCGAGAGAGAACCTTCTCTTCTCAACCCATGGTAGGTGACTTGAGATACAACTAAGTAAACCATATATATAAGGTCATGTAAAATCTTGGGTCTGTTTTGACCCACTACAATTGCTCATCCAGGTTGTCACTTATCATTTTACCCCAATAAATGTATTTCTTCCTCACCAAGATAGTTTTGATAACCAACAACATCCAGGGATGAAACTCTTTTGCATCCAGTAATCTTGCCACCCTGCTGAGGAGAGTGACATAGTCCTTGACATCCATGTGGAAATAAGCCCTATGGAATATCTTCATTTATCCCAATTGGTTGGGCTTCTTGGTCTTTTCCATCAGATTATCATTGATACAACCCATGTAATCTCTTTCTTCTTGATAGTACCACTCTTTGTGAGTACCTGTGACATGAGCATACAAATCATACTTATGGATGTGGAAAGCACCTTCAATGGCATCAAGAGAGATATCCAAGATCACATTATCAAGTGGGTCATAGACCCTTCTTTCATCTGACTTATACTTGTAAGTGTAGGCCATTATCAGGTCGAGAGATTGCAAAGCCACTAGGAATCTTTTTGCTTGAACAAGTCTTGAGTGTACCGATGAAGTGGCCCAAGCGGTGCTTCCATTTGGCTTGGCTATCCTCCATAAGAATTCATTCAAGTCTACATGGTTGATATTCATTTCAGTGATATCTTTATTTTAAGAATGTATCTTCGTAAGTGGAAGGTAGGATTCAAACTTATATTTCATTGCACGACTACCCTTGATCCAGACATTAGCAATTCTTCACCCAAAAGAGAAGTATCAAGAGTCTAATTATTAAACAAAGAAAAACACAAATTAACTAAACTGACTAGTGCAATAACACCTTATTATTCTTACCCAAAGCAAAGTTTTACAAAAAATGGGGGTCGAGGATGGAAACATCCTCAATCTCCCTCTTAACATAGGCTCAAGATGGTCGAGGGTTGGGAAAACCATCATCCCCGATCCCTAATTACTATGCATAAAAGGCATAATGAGGGTCGGGGATCATGGAATCCTCAATCCCCAAAGGATTGATGAACAAGGATGGGGGTTAGGGAAACCATATCCTGCGACCCCGAAAGTGGGAATTGGGGGTTTGGGATCCCTGATCCTCAAAGACATCGAATAAACAAAAACACAACGACAAGGCAAAAAGGAAGCCCTAGTTCGGGGATCGGGACTTCACCAATCCCAAACTAGGGTTTCAAAAGGGTAAACAATATAGGAAGGAAAACAACAAAAACAAAACCTCGAAAACAAAGAACAAAACCAAAACAAAGGGAAACCACAAAAGCTGAAACAAAGGGAGAAAAGAGAATAAAACAAAAGGGAAACCAATTTAAGCACAAACGACGAAAGTAAAAGAAACAAAAACAAAAGGGATAGGGCTACCTTGCATAGACAAGGCTCCAAAATGCAGCACCAAATTTGCCACACACACTCCTTGCACAAACTCGAAATCACGTGCATAAGAGCATAAAATTCGCAAGGGGAAGCTATAATTCGAAAGCATAGGTTAGCAAAAGTGAGGCAAAGACACTTACTTATATGCATGAGAGAAGCAATTAATGCTGGCATGGGAGGTGGGGCTCATCGGGAGTCACAGATCGAAGATCCTCGAAGAGGGCATCATGGGTTAGGGATGTGGACATCCTCGATCCCCCAAAAAGAGAAAAGACACAAACAAAAAAGGGGGGGTTGGGGATTGGAACTTCCCGAATCCCCAAAAAAGGGAAAAGGGAAAAGGGAAAAGGGAAAAGGGAAAAGGGAAAGGGGAAAAGGGAAAAGGAAAGCTTGATCATTGATCCTTGAAAAAGAGGAAAAAAGGAAAGGAGAAAAGAAAGAAGAAAAGGCAAAGAGGGAAGGGAACACAAATAAATAACAAGGGAAAGAAGAAAGGAGGGAACAAAAGACCGAATAGAAGACAAAAAAGGGGGTCCCCATTTTCTCGAAGTGAGAGATGGGGGGTGAGTTGTGGAGGCACAACAATAACTTTCCACACTTTGTTGGCCAAGTAAACCTAATGATCACACTTGTGTTAGTCATTGTAGGGCATATTGCCAATTTTAATGATATATTTCTATTAAATTGTTTATCATTACTAAAGTTTGTCACTGTTGGTCTAGTACATAGCTTGTGCACATTTTCTCAAATAGTTTTCATTGTTCAGATTTGAAAAAGACAACACAACTATAATATTTACTCTTGTTTTTATGTAGTCTATGCAAACCAAAACATGACAACCAACATGCGTGCCTTACAGGGTGGCAATGGAGATTACCATCACCTTTTGTAGCAATGTACATAATGTACATGGAACAAAGTTGTTGATCTAAAGAAAGGAGACATTGATATCATTGTACCCATTGCAATTGGGTTTACCAGTGGGCACAATCATTTTGGTTGTTGGCCCCTACTTTAGTGGCTACACGAGTCTTGTCTGCTCCTTTGGTTCTATAATTTTGAGTGAGGATTTCATAGAAAACTATGTATATTGAGTAGGACTTCTCAATGTAGGTGGTCTTGAAAGTCTTGTTTTTGGAGGTCTCTACATTGATTGAGACAAACACATTCCTTTGTCTTAGGATTATGAAACAAGTCTTGCTACATGGTCTCTATCTTTCTACTTTTATCATAATTTTACTTTTGATTTAAATTTAGGTGTGTTATTACTATATCATTCTATATTAGCAAACAAGAGGCCGTTTTGTAACTTTGTAGGATCCTCTCTAGAGTCCACTACACGGGTCTTTGCAGAGTATCAAATTTGTTTATAAGCTTATTGCCAATGCAATCAATGTGTCTTATGTATGATTGTTAATCAAGTAGTTCCACTTTATGATTCACTCTACCTTATTTTTTTCTACTACAAATTTAATATTGATGTAATATAAATAACATTGCATGTGAATTAGAAACCATAAAATTTAAGCATTTTTATTATTATCGAATAATATACTAAATTAATCTAGAGAATTATTGCCTACAATGTAATTAGATTTCTTTTTATCATCAAGGAAGAATAATTTAGATTAACACAATATAATTATAACAAACAATATATATCTCATATATCTAATAAAATAAAAAATGAAATCATAATATAATAATAATAATAACAAACAATGTTACCAAACAAAATTTAAAAAATCATAGTATTAAACCCAATGTTACAATTTAAAGATTCAAACGCTAAAAATATTACTTAAATTTCTGTAATGAAAATATAAATTCATTGTATTTAGTATTTGAAAAAAACAACAACAAACCATATAATTTAGATGGGATTTGTGTTTCTTTAGATCCTACATCTATAACGCGTCGGCGGCTTTGCGATCCGTGTGAGCGGTGAAGGCGAACGATTGTGAGCCGTCGATAAGAAAGATAAAGACAACGGCCAGGATGTGTTGGCGCCTTCGAACGAAATTTGAAATTAGTCTGCTATAAAAATAGAATCGGGGGGATCACATTCAAACACTTTGTTCTACTGTCTGCAATTTGCAATTGATCAATAGAAGGAAGGCATTAGCCAAAACAAAGAAGCGAGGTGAAAAAATGGCAAGGACCAAGCAAACAGCAAGGAAGTCGACTGGAGGGAAGGCACCTCGCAAGCAGCTGGCAACGAAGGCTGCCCGCAAATCGGCGCCGGCAACGGGAGGAGTGAAGAAGCCGCACAGATTCAGGCCCGGAACTGTTGCCCTTCGGGAGATCCGCAAATACCAGAAGAGTACCGAGCTTTTGATCAGGAAGTTGCCTTTCCAACGCCTGGTCAGGGAAATTGCGCAGGACTTCAAGACGGATTTGAGGTTCCAGAGCTCTGCTGTGGCTGCCCTGCAGGAGGCCTCCGAGGCATATTTGGTTGGATTGTTTGAGGACACCAATCTCTGCGCCATCCACGCCAAGAGGGTTACAATTATGCCCAAAGATATTCAGCTCGCTCGTCGTATCCGTGGCGAAAGGGCTTAGTTTTCGTTTTATTCTTAACGGTGTGTTTTCACACCACCATTCACTTTTAGGGTTTTGTTCTTCCCATCTTCTATCTCTTCTGTATATGTTACATTTTGAAACGTGTTTAATGAGAATATGCTTGCTGGCTTTGGCCGACTTGTTGGATTTTGTTCTATTGATTAAGTGGGTTGATTTTTTAGTTTATTTTTAGAGATGACAACAATTGTATCCTTTGAATGTTCTGTTGCCAAAGCCATTGCATTATAATGGTAATTTAAAAGCAATGGTGACGTGGTGTTCTGGAATGAGTTTGAGAGCTTTCTATAATGGCATTTACAGCGCATATTCAACCTAAATGGTTTTGTAGCATTGCGAGTGCATTATGTCAATCTTTGTTTTCTTATAAGAAATTTGCTGAACTCTCTTAGGAAATGCACGAAGGAACAATTTGTGTTAATTCCTTGAATATAAGGTTCCAAGATGATATTGAAAAATACTTTTATTTTCGTGTTCCTTAAACTGTGATTGACAATCCGGATAAATGGTTTTAGTCTATTCGTTAAGCGTGCAGGACGACTGAAGTAGTCTAACCCGTTCAATTTTCTGTGTGTTTATATGTGCGTTGGTTCACGTAAGTCTTTTCTATTGTCTCGTCATTGCTCTCAAGAGTAGTTTCTTGCCATGTCAAATTATGACCAATCCAATTTGACCAATCCCGGCACTATGAACGTCGTCAAGAACAACATGATGCATGTAGATTTTGTATGATGAAACCATCAATACGCAATCCAATTATTTTTGGACGGCGATTGTTTTTTATTTAATTTTTTCATTTTTTTTCTTCGTTTATTTGTTAATGTAATTCGGATAAATTTTGCTACCGGTAACGTATATAAGAAAATTAATGATCGTACTGGCTGTTTAACGATTCTGAATATTTAAATTTCGTGTGGATTCGTTTGCTAGTTTCTTCTAAGGGGTTTCTACAAGATTTCTATATTAACCGTTTATCACTTTTTTGTGTCAAAAACCCATTCGACGTTAGGGTTTTGAAATAGATGCGGTAAAATACTAAAACCATAGGAGAGTGCTAGGCTCTATAAACCAGGCCATTCATAGCAGTGGAATGGTAATTTCATAATTTCATTCATAGCGTTTATATGTTCTCTCTATAAATTTGGCTTTGCATTTTTATATTCTTGATGTAGGGATCACTATGGTAACATAAATGAGGGAATCCATTTTTGATAGTGCATCTCTATGGTGAAACAGCCTTTGCCTATTATTTAGTCCCAAAAATATCAGATATGTGAAGGGCACCATTGAAGAAGAAAAATACTTTTGACGATGATTGAAATGCAATGTGTATGTAATTATGTATTGATTTCTGAATAATTCTGAAGAATGTAAGTTGTTAGAATTTGGAAGTGACAAACAGTTTTAGAGGACGTTGATGCATCTAATTGAAAATTAGTAGCAAGCATTCTAACAAAATGATTTTAACTTCTTCTAGATGGGAAACTTGGCAAAGGTAGATAAAATGGTTCATGATAGATAGTTTTGACACTCATTTAGATAATCCATATGTTCTAATTTCTTGGTCTCCTTAAAACCCTTCATATCATATCGCGAGTGTAGATAATTTTTATTTTTGACATTCTTATTTAAATAATCAATATATTCCAATTTCATATGATTCAATGCCTTTCTTCTTGAATCCTAATCAACACGTCCTCATTCCATAGTCCTGATGGAATATAAAACAGATGAGATATTTGGATACAGTTAGCAGGGAAAACGATCATTTTCTTATCGTGTAATCATCACTACTTGCAGCAATACCACAATTGTCTCCTGATAATGCAAACAGTCCAACCATATCTCTTATAATCTTTTATTTCTCCATCAACACACGTTTCTGTACATTTTTTCAAAGTCACGAGATAAACGAATTATCAATCATCAATCTTGTGTGTCGAATTATCTGCTCATTTAAGAATTAATAATAACATAATCATTTGAATTTAATTTAGAATAAATATTTTATCGTTTTCATTTGATGTTTCTATATGTTTTCTTTCAAAAATAACATAATCATTGGACCACTGCTAAGAATAATTGGTTCATTAAGCATCAGCCTGAGTCAATTTTATAATTTAGAAAACTCTGCTCATCTGTTCAATTAATTCTAAATAGATAATTTATAATTTTCATTTGATTTTTTTTGTGCTCTCAATTCATAAATGATATAATAATCAAGTTTATTGATTTTTATCAATTTAATTTTTATTTTGACAAGAGATCATGCGTAACAAAAAAATATTTTAACCAAAAAAAAATTGAAACAAACAATGATGAACTAAAAAATATGTTCATCTATTAAATTTAATTAAAAAGAAAGACTTTTATCATTTTTATTTGAAGGTTGCATGTATTTTCTTTAAAGAAATGATATAACCGTTTGTCTACTGATAAGAATAATGAGGGTGTTGACAATAACATATTAAATCTGAGGAGTTAGTCTTATATTACCCATAGATATTTACTGGTTCACTCTCTCTTATTGGGTTGTAGATTTTTCATCCTTATCTTTACATTATATGTGACAGGGCCGTGTTGAATGCTCGCTTTCAAGTGTTCTAATATGAATAGAACTAACTCCTGACATTCAAATCCAAATTCTAGTGGAGGGGCCTCGTTTTTCCTCTTTAAAAAAGAACTCATCTGTGCATCCTCATGGCATAACTGCATTCTCTGTATTGGATCTGAAAGTCTAATATAGCTTACTTCATAATGGGATGGAGAGCTTGTATAGTGGTTTGTATGTGGTGGGTCTTGCTGGTATCAGCTCAGGAAGAAATAGAAGTAGCAAGTAGAAGTGGGTTTCCCGGTGGATTCATATTCGGTACAGCCTCTGCTTCATATCAGTATGAAGGAGCTGCGATGGAAGAAGCAAGAGGCCCGAGCATTTGGGATACTTACTCCCATACCCCAGGTTAACTTTTACTTTTCTATACATCTATTAATCTGCATCTTCCATTTCTATCCATTGATTTTTTCTCATGTAGCTTAATAAAAAAAGCACCAATCCTAGAATGACCTTAAAAGATTTCTCATAAGGTTCTTGTAACACAGTTTTTATGAAATTGTATTTTGTTCTACGCTCTGTTTCAGTTTTCTACTCATTTTTATGTTCTATGCTCTGCTCCAGTTTGAACTTTCAAGGTGTGGTTTTTTCCACTTATTTTTTAAGCAAGATTATGTAATCACGTTTTGTTCGAATTGTATTTTGTTCTGGGCTCTGTTTCAGTTTGGACTTTCAGAGTATGACTTGTTTCACCTATTTTTTTTGACAAGCTTATGGAGTTGTGTTTTGTTTGATTTGAACTTTGAACTTTCCCCACCTTTTATTTATTTTTAAATGTTAACATAAACACTATTCGATATAATCTAAATACTTATGTGCAGGGAAAACTGCTAAGGGGAACAATGGAGATGTTGCTGTGGATGAATACCATCGCTATAAGGTATGCTACTTACAACATTTGATTCAAATCATATATTTTTCTGAACCATGAAGATCATGAACCTACTTTTTCTATATTTTTATTTGCCATTCGAATGGATTTGCTGGTTGCATCTAGCACTATACTGAAAAGGGACACTGTAATTTACAGGAGGATGTGAAACTGATGAAGGACATGGGCTTGGATGCATATAGGTTTTCTATTTCCTGGTCACGGATATTACCATGTGAGTTATTTTTTTTTTCTCCTAAATAGAAATGATTAGTTATCAGCAGTTCCTCTGTTGAAGGGATTTTTTTTAGGCACATGGCACAATCAAAGGTGGAATTAACAAAGTTGGAGTGGCCTACTACAACAATCTTATCAATGAACTCTTAAAACATGGTAAAATTTATATTGTTTGCTATGGATATAGAAATTATTGTGATTTTGCTCAAGCTTAACCAACTCATGTTTGCAGATATCAAGCCTTTTGTGACACTGTTTCATTGGGACCTTCCACAATCTCTGGAGGATAGCTATGGAGGCTTTCTCAGCGAATATATTGTGTATTAAACCCTTTCAAATCATTAAATCCTTTTTACATCTATGCCCATATAGTATACCTTTTGATTTCTTTGATTACCCATTTTCTGTGGATAAGGAGACCTGTTTATCTTATATATGCAGGAAAGATTTTGAAGCTTACAGTGAATTGTGCTTTCATGAGTTTGGTGATCGAGTGAAGCACTGGATTACTCTAAACGAACCTCATTCCTATGCTACTGGAGGATATGAAACTGGCACATTGGCACCCGGTCGCCACTCCTCTTCTGATGGAAATTCAAGCAAAGGAAATTCTGCAACAGAGCCATATATTGTGGGGCATAATTTTCTTCTATCTCATGCAGCTGCTGTGCATGTGTACAAGAGCAAGTATCAGGTGACATCTTTTTTTCTTTCACTTTTTTAATTTTACATATAATTGTTTTTATTAAAGTTAAGTAAAGATTTTGAAAGGCCAAGATCCTTGTAAAAAGAAGGGTTAAACATTAAGCACAACACAACAAAAAGTAGAATATTACAAAATCTTACAATATACCAACCCAAAATCAGACTAGTTTGAAGCTAAACTGTTATAACGGTTTTTGTTAATCTGCCATTTTTATGTACAGACGATACAGAAAGGATTGATTGGAATTGCATTAAATAGTCACTGGATGGTTCCCTATTCAAAATCATACTCTGACCAGAAAGCTGCCCAAAGGGCGATAGATTTTATGTTTGGATGGTAATCAGAGATCTTTTGAAAACAGTTTACTAATTAAAATTTTTAGCTTTTCACAGTGCATAGTAATTTTTAGCTTTACATAGTATATAGTAATTATCATTTTATTGTATAAGAATAGTTTTTTATTAATATTTTGAATCACATTTTTTTATCCATCATTAAGATAATGGAGAGCTGGAGGAGAAAAAATCATTGCATATCATTTTTTCTCTTCCAATTTGAATAACAGATCTAGAATATGATCCAAAATATTCATAAAAAAACTAATCTTACACAATCTAATTCAAAAAAGACATACATAATAACAATATATTAATTATCATTTTACATATAAATTCATATAAATTTGATTAACCTTACAAATTTATAGGTACATGGATCCCATTACAAAAGGGAAATACCCATCAACAATGAAAAATCTTGTTGGCGAGCGTTTGCCCAAATTTACTGCCCATCAATCTGCTATTTTGAAAGGTTCATTTGATTTTCTGGGCTTAAATTATTACACAAGTTTCTACGCCATTGATGTTCCAGTGCCACCGAATCCCATTAACACCACCTATACATTGGACTCTCAAGCTAAACTTACAGGTGCACATTTTTTATGTTTTCTTTCTTTCCGAGTTTAGCATATGAACCAGTTTTTTTTTGAAAAAGTGAGCTAATATCTTAACCGTGTTGCTGTCAAACTGGTGTCAGCTGAGAGAAATGGTACGCTCATCGGACCAGTGGTAAGGCTCACAAAACTCCAAAGAACTATTAATTAAATATGTAATATTATTTAAATTTTTGGTGTTTAACATCTAAATTTTCATTGATGGTGACAACAGGCAGCATCGAGCTGGCTTCACGTATATCCACGTGGAATAAGAGAGCTGTTGAACTACGTAAAACAAAGATACGACAATCCACTCATTTTCATTACAGAAAACGGTAAACATTTTTGATCAGATATATAAAAGTATTATGGTTAATTGAATTAACAAAAGCAATTTTTAATCATGTTAATTATTTTATTGACAATTTTTAAATTTCCGAGGAATAAATTTTAATATTGTCATCTATAAAATATTGTTACACATTAAAAAAGTGGATGGATATATATATGTGTTTAGGGGCATTGTTATGCATCAATAAAATTTTTTCTTATAAAAAATAATTTTTTATAGCTAAATTTTAGATGGATATTTTTCTTATAAAAGTTGTTATTTTTTGAATTAATAAAATTTTAGTACATGTTGATTTTATAGGCATTGATGAAAAAAATGATGATACATTATCATTGACACAAGCACTTAATGATACTTGGCGAATAGACTATCATTCAAAGCATTTATTACTTGTTCAACAAGCAATAAGGTAAATCTTGCATACATATTTTTTTCCCCTTTCTTCTCTTTTTTCAACAATTATTCTAAAATATCATGATGGGTTGAATGACAGGGGTGGATCTAACATACAAGGTTACTTTGCATGGTCTTTGTTAGACAACTTTGAATGGGGAAGTGGCTATACAGTTCGATTTGGTCTTCATTACATCGATTATAAGAATAATTTAAATCGATATCCAAAGGCATCAGTCTATTGGTTTCGTAGATTCTTGAAGTAAAATACTATAAAGCTTATCATAGATTATAAGAATAATTTAAATCAATATCCAATTACATATTCTTGAAATAAAGTACTACAAATTTGATCTTTTGCAAATCAATAATAACTTGACTTTATCATATTAAGAAAAATATTTTAGTTTTATTTATCTGTGCCTTTGCTTTGATTGTTTGATGTGATGGTTGATAATTTTTGATCTCAGAGATTGAATACTCTGTTTAAGACCAATCTATTTGATTTCAAGTGTAACCTTCCCTCTTTAAGACAAGATGATGATTGATTGATATGGTTGGTTGATATGATTGATAAGACAATTTGATCAATTTGATTGTAGATTTGATAAGATAGTTTCATCCTTTGTTAATTTTGTGCAAAGTGTTTGTTGGATATCTACTAAGATATTTGATTTTTGCGAGACATTTTATTGCAAGTTTTTTTGATTTTTAGTTCTTTGTATAAGACCTTTTTCGATGTTTTTGTACTTTTTAGGATCATATTTGAATGTTTTTGATTTATTTTTAGGTCATTTTACGCTTTTTATAAATGTTGTTGCGTATTTTTTTAGAATTTTGCATTTTCCAATGTTTTTAGATTTTTTCAGAACTATATACCATTTGTAGGGATTTTTTAGAACTTTTTATGATTTTTAGGGATTTTTTTTTAGGATTTTTCAGATTTCTAAGAATTTTTTAAGGAATTTTTATGATTTTTATGATTTTTTTGGATTTTTAGGGGTTTTTTCACGTCTTTTTCAAATTTTTAGGGTTTTTAAAGACTTTTTCAAGGTTTTTTTTTAGGATTTTTAGGGTTTTTGCAAATTTTTAGGTTTTTTAGAATTTTTTAGATTTTTAGGGTTTTTTTAGGACTTTATATGATGAATGTTTTTGAATTTTTTCAGCTACACCCCTAATATGTAGACTTGTTATGATATGATGGTGAGCACAAATGCACATGGAGACACTGAGATTTAACATGCAAAAATCAAAATGAAATGCATTTTTCTATTTGGACAAAGGTGATTGTCTATTTTTATCAGTTTGTAATACATTGATTGTTTTTTGAAGGAACAAAATATTTCATAGATAGGAGTCGTTCTATCCTCAAGAATCCTTGGACCACCCACATTAACACACTAAGTGGCTAAGATTTGTAAAAGGAGATGCAAAATTTTTTCCCACTAATTCTTGAAACTTTTAGTCTTCTCTTGCTTATGTGTGTGCAATCAAATTTTTTCTGACTCTTGTGATTATTGGAGGTCGATAGAATCCTATATGACTAGCTATGTGAGTTATTCTAACTTCAAAAGCATCCTAGATAGAGCCTCGCTGCTAGTAGATGTCTATTGCCCCAATGACATTATCATTGTAATCTCTTGAATATTGCTTCATTGCCAACAATTGTCCATAGCCCTGATGGAGTTACTCGCACGTTCCCATAGCCAAGCTCTTAATGCACTTTTCTGCATGATAGTTCTTGTATTTTTTATTTGCTCTTTTGCCTTAATATTTTGATATGTAACTAGGCATAATTCTTTTTATTTTTATTCTTGCATTGACTTGTAAGTAATGAAACCTACATGAGTGTGACAATTACAACAACGTTGAAGTAGAATTTTGGGTTTTTCACTAGTCATATGATCAACTAGGTATCTATAACGATTTAGAGCAAATGATTAATATGTGAGAGATAGTAATTGATAGACTTCGGTGACAAGGCACAATAGTGAAACTTCTACCCAACCATAGACAAAGCCCAACCACAAGGTGATGTTGAAAATCAATGACCTTAGGCTTTGGAAACTTCATGCACAAGTATCTAAGAAATGAGATGATCCTTGCTCCACTTAAGTGCAAACAGGTGATCAACTGAGACACTCGTCTTACTTTATTGATGCAACTACATGCGAGCGTGATGCAATGCCTAAGCAATTTTATGAAAATGCAACTATGATGACAATTCTATCTTAATAGGAAGAATGACTTCTGTACCATAGACCAAAGAGTATGGTGTAGCATCTATAGCCATATGCAAACTTGTTTTGTAATAACTTTTTTTCAAAATTTTCAGTTATTGGTTGCCTTTGCTTGACCCTTACTTTGAGGATAATAGGGAGTTGCAAATCATTGCTGGATCTGAAATCGGTCACAAAGTTTGCGTACCTCTTGATTCTTGAATGGGCACCCATTATTAGTAACTATACACATTAGGACTCCATATCGAGAAATGATATAATTGAGAATGAATTTTGCTATCTGCTTACCAGTGGTGTAAGTGAGAGGGATTGCCTCAACCCACTTGGTGAAATACTTTGTGGTTGTCAAAATGAACTTGAGTTCATTAGAGGAGGTAGGGTTAATTTTACCTACAAGATCTAGTCCCCATTGTGAGAATGACTATGGTGATGTAATCGATTGGAGATCTTGAGTAGGTGTATGAATCAAATCCCCATGTATCTGGCACTATCTGTATTTATGTACATATTTTAAGCATCTTTCTCCATGGTTGGCCAGTAATATTCGGTCCTCAATAGTTTCTTTGCTAATATGGGGCCACTAGAATGGGCACCACATATCCCATCATGTACCTCTTTTAAGGCTAATTACGCTTCTTTGGAATTTAGACATTGGAGAAGGGTTCCATCTAAGCTCTTTCTGTACAAAGTGTCGGTGATCATAGTATGTCTAGATGCCTGAGGAATGAAAGTTTTTCGTTGATTTCTTAAAAGATTAGGAGAAATGTATTGGTCGTGTAGGTATGCATATATTTAATTATACCATGGGGATTTAGGGCCCACTATCATGCACGCATATTCAGAAGATGGGATCTCATATGCTGGTACTACAAATTGTTCTACTATGAACTCAAGCTGAGTTTCATCATTCGACATATCTAGAAGAGACCCTACAATTTCCATTGCATACACTGCTTTATTTTGTAGCCTTGGAATTTACTCAAAGGTCATGTGATTGAAATGCTACTTGAATTCTTCAACCATATATTTGTAGGGCATTAGCTTGACATCCTTGGTGTTATAATCATCTTTGACCTGATTGACAATGAGCTAGGAATCTCCATACACTTGTAACTGTTATTTTCTATTGTATGGTAGTGCGAAGTCCTATGATGAGGGGTTCATATTCAGCTATGTTATTAGTGCATGAGAAGTTGATTCTAAATGATTTTGGAATTGTATCACCCTGAGGAGTGATAAAGAGAATTCCGGTACCTGCCCCATGGTTGGTGTAGGAACCATCAAAGTATAACTTCCAGCTTGTGGATGCCATGAGTGTGAATACAAACTCATTAGGAAAGTCTGTCAATAAAGGTTGACTATCTTGTATGGGAGCTTCTGACAACTGATCTGCTATGATTTGACCTTTGATCTCCTTTCTACCCATATACTCTATATCAAACTCACTTAAGATCATGACCCAAAATCTTCTAGTTAGTGCTTCTCTGCTCAAAAAGTATTTGAGTGGATCGAAGCGTGCAATGAGTGGAATCTTATGACTAAGCATGTATTGTCTAAGCTTTTGAGATGCAAAGATCACTACCAAACATTCTCTCTTTATGGGGGTGTAGTTGAGTTCATACCCTATAAGTGTTCTACTAATGTAGTAGATAGCTCTTTCCTTCCCTTGGTCATCATGTTGTTCCAGGAGAGCTCCCAAAGAGGAATTTGTCGTTGAGCTATATAGTAGCAAAGGTTTGCCTGATGTTGGTGGAACTAGGATTGGTGTTGTGAGGAGATAATCTTTTAGCGCCTAGAATGCTTCTTGACATTGATTTGTCCATTTGAATGTCACTCCTTTCTTCAATAGATGTTGGAATGGTTATCACTTGTCGTGTAATAAGTTGTCTTATGGATTGCAATCTTCCTTGCAAGCCCCTCAACAATTTGAGTGTGGATGGTGATGGCATTTCAAGAATTGCTTTTGCTTTTGCAAGATCCACCTCGATACCTCTGTTGGAGACAATGAAATCTAAGAGTTTGTCCACTGTGACACCGAATACACACTTCTTTGGATTCAACCTGACTTTGTATTGTTCAAGTCTATCAAAGACCTTGGCAAGAACGTCATGGTGGTCCTCTCTAGTTCTTGATTTTGCAAGTAAATCATTGACACAGTCCTCCATGATATCATGTATCATATCATGAAACAATATTGTCATAGCCCTTTGATAGGTGACTCCAGCATTTTTTCAGACCAAAAGACATTATGTTCCAACCGTAAGTCCCCCATGGGCAAGTGATTACTGTTTTGTGTTGGTCTTCTAGTGCAATTCTGATTTGGTTATAGCTAGAGAAACCATGCACCAGTGACAACATTTTATTTCCAACAATTAGGTTTACAATCATATCAATGTTGGGGAGTGGGAAGTCATCCTTGGGTCAAGCCTTGTTCAAATCCCTAAAATCTATGCAAATTCTTATGCCCCCAGTGGGTTTAGTCACTGCTACCAATTTTGATATCCATTCTGCATAGTCTTTGGGCCTTATGAAGGCCACATCTAATAGCTTCCACAACTCCACTTTTACTAGTAAAGCAATTTGCGGGTGCATCTTATAGAGTTTTTGTTTATACGGCTTGATCCCTGGCAGTAGTGGTAAATGATGTAGGACTATACCTGGATCCAGTCTTGACATATCAACATATGACCAAGCAAAGTTTATTGGTCTTTGTTTGAATAACTGGATGAAATTTTCTTTCTCCACAGGGTTCAAAGATTCATCCAAGTGTATTTTATGTACAACTTCACCTTCTCCTATGTTTACCTCCCCTGTATTTTCAACAAGTAGTGCTGAAATTTCTTGATCAATTGGGAGATCATCTAGTCTTCTTTTGTTGACGTTTTCATCTTCTTCAGTCTTTGTAGAAGAAGAGCTTACTTCTCTAAAATATGCTGTTCTGTCTAAGTCTATTGCAAATCCAACCTTATGATCATCATATGGGAATCCATCTCATGCACCTAGGAACTCCGCTATTGCTTCATCATTTTCGAAGCAGTCTAGATGTGGTAGTTCTTGTTTCCCCCATTCTATTAGATGTAGACATATGAGGCACAAATCCTTACCCTCTTCAAAGTGAGGTACTATTGATATCATGCATACTCAGTTGTCATAGTCATCTTTCCAAGAATTTGGATCTATTTCCATGGTTTCATAAGTAATAATATCATCTACTAGGGGAAGATGATCGTAAAATCTGTCTATTGCATCTGTGCTACTTCTATGAAGAGATAGGAATTCATAATCATGGGAATCAATTATTGTTTCAACATATGTGTATATATCTAGCCCTTCTTCATAAGGTTCTTCTTCAAATGGAGCAAGAGAAAACTCTATAGTATTAATGATTGGTGGAATATTTCCATAACTTGTTGATCCTACCTTTGTTATTGAACCATTATTCATCCCTCAATGGATAGATTCTAGTCTTCTGATAACTATATCACTAGCTGGTGCTATATTGGTTTCTTTTGATGGATTTATTGAGGGTGATGGTGCGAACCAAGTATTGGATTCATTTGTTGGTGCTATTTCAATTTCTGTTACCATATTGGTCTGTGATGATGGCATACATACAATCATTGACAAGTTGCTTTGTGTAGGAGCATTGAGGTCAATTGTATCATTGATAGATTTTTATGTTGTTGGAGTTGGCATGTCTAGTACTACTGGGGTATCTGGTCGAGTTTTTGATCTTCTTGCCGTGCTGTTGTATCCCAATCCTTATTTTTTTGGGTTTTCTGAAGGTAGTATGGGTTCTATGTTGCCTTGACCGTGTACCCCTAGTCCTATTGTACTGTTGTAACCATGCCAATGCAACATCCTGAAGCCATTTCCATATTGATCTAAAGGGAGTTTAATTACATGATGATCTTCTTCATCCTTGTATAACCATTTGTTCACATCCTCATCTAAAGATTCTTCTTGTCAGTCTCCCCATCGAAAAAATGAATAAGAGTCTAAATATCTTATTATTTCTTTCCCTTTGTCTTGTCTTGTTGGATTAGAAAGATGCCTCCCAAAATATCTTGGGAAGAGAGATAATTGTCTAATTGCTGGTGTTTCTGAAATGGAATACTCACCACATCCTATATCTTTGATTTGCAAAAGGGGTGTAGTAGGTGTACAAGATACAAATTCCCTCATATGCATGACTGCCAATGATTCTAACTATGATGTGATTGAAGTTGCTTGATTAATGGGAATTTGATTATCAATTCTTTCCCTCAAATAGTTACAATACTGGATAGGGTCTGGGTCGCTGTGTATTGTTATCTCAATTCTATTAAATGGAAACTTAACACATTGATGAAATGTTGATGGTATGACCTACATGTCATGTATCCATGTAGTTGCGGGTCCTTCTTGCACTGGCAAAGTAACCACACTTTTCGATGGGCGTTCCTCATCATCATATGCTTTGATATTTATCCTCTTTGTTGGATCAATATAAAACTATGAATAGACCAAATCCTTATTCAAATTAAGAGTACATATATTGAGGCTGACTCCACCATCTATCAATATCCTTTTGACTTTTTTCTTGTGTACAAAAGCCTCTAGATGCAAGGGATCATTATGACTAATCCTGCCTGTTGGGACATCTAACTCTTTGAATGAAACACGAGGAGAAACAACTAAATTTCCAACCATATCTTGGAATGTGTTCTCATGAATGTCTCTAGAAACAATAAAGTCTTGAAGTGCTTTATCTAAGATTTCTTTGTGGTTTGGTAAATATAGAGAAACTCAAAGAGTGATATTTGTATTGAAGTTTTCTTTAGCTGATCCACAACATTGTAGTTACTTATTGGGGAAGGTGGATTAGAAGGAACCTCTTGCAATGTGAGCTTTGATAGACGAGTAACAATTGCACAATCTCCGTTTCTAGGATTGACGGTGATTGTAGAAACTACCACATCTCCTGCATTGAGGGTGTTGATTGTGTAATTATAGGCCACGTTGGTGTAGTTTGCAACATTGTTATGTGTTCTGGAACCAGAGGCTTTGCATTTATCATCCTTAATAAAGGGGACATTAAAGATAGTGTGATCTATATTAGCAGATCCCTTATTAGCATCAACAATGATGTCACCTCGGTCTTTGAGATCTCGAATCAAATTCTTAAGTTTATAACAATTGGATGTCTTATGGCCTTTGATGCAATGATAATCACAAAATTCATTGTCATTCCACCAGGTCGGTTTAAAGGGAACCGGTTCATATGGTTTGATTTCTGGTAAAGTGATTACATTTGTTTGGATCAATTTCTTGAGCGCTGACTCAATTGTTTCTCTAAGTGGTGTGTAATTTCTTCTTGGTATACTTACCCTCGAAGGTCTTGCATTACTGGATTGTATTGCATTTACATTTGTCGAAGCCATATTGTTATCCTAAAATTGATTTCTATTTGGAAAGGATGATTTAATTGGTCCTTGCAATGACACCATTGGTTGAGCTCTGTTGACCACACGAGCATCCACAACCCCATTATTGGTCACCTTTTTGTTCTTTTACCAAAATTTTGGTTTCTCATTGTTTATATTATTGTTGTGCCACCATACTTCAGAATGCCTTATTCTATAAGACCATTCTTACACTTTAGGCCTTTCTTAGTAATTTGTTTGAATGTGGAAAGACACTGCATCTGTGTTGGATACTTGATTTGAGGGATTAAATTTTCTATGAAAATGTCCACTTGTTCAATCTTTGGAATGTGACTCAGGCATCTGCGATAGATGTTGGAAAGAGACACTGTACTGGTACAAATTTGTGCTTGAAGATTGTTCTGGGGTTGTCATTGATGGAAAATTTGATCCGAGATCCCATCCGATATGTAGAAGTGATCTACCGAAAGTTTGGGAAGTTTTGATATTCATTTATGCTTAAGTCTAGAAGGCGGAATACAAAGTATGGATACATTGTGTAGATCTCCATTTTGGTTGCATAGTTTTGGTTGTGGTGAAAGAGTTATATGGTTAGATGTTTGAGGCATCTTGATTCGCAATTCTAACCTTCGGTATTGATTCTCGTGCAAGTTAGAAGATCCGACAATTGATAATTCAGGAATAACAAATCTATTTTGGTGTAACGTGTTATGCAAAATCTTTGGGATGATTTTGGTGATTGATTTCGAGTTCGAGGTGATTGAGTCGACATGCGTGAAGCTTGTTATCAATTTGTTTAGTTCTGCATATGGATTGGTAATCGGATTGAGCCAACATATGGTTACACGTTTCATGTTGCGTGTTATGTTATTTTTGGAAGCCGACATGGAAATGGATTTATTTAGTTGGTGCAAATATATAAGACTGATTCATTTGAGCATTTTGATGTGTGTTGTGATGAGATATGAGTAAGTGAATATTGTATGAGCAATTTTGTGAAGTTTTTGGAAGTATTTGTGCTCCAGTATATGACAGAGCAGCAGAACAAAGCAGAGAGTCAGAACAGTAACATAAGACTATTTGCGCTTAACCAAAATTGCAATTTGCTACATGTAGATGCTATTCTCCAGTTCATTCATTCTTGTTATCATTTGTAATCACTTGTAAGGCATCTAGGCTTCCTTCGGGTTGTAGCCCTCTTTGTAATTAAGTAGTGAGCTCTAGGCAGTGTGCATGAATGCATGTGCATTCCCCTCTTGTAATATTATTATACTCCTGATCACAATATTATAATATTGTGGATTCCAATTCCACTGTGGTTTTTCCCTTTTCGGGTTTCCACGTAAAAAATCCAGTGTTATGGTTTTGTGCTTGTTTGCATTCAGTTTCTGCACATTACTTTTATTCATTTGTATCCAGTGGTTAAAGAATCAACTAAAGAAAGTTGTTAATTACGTAACACTAATTCACCCCCCTCTCAATGTTCATTGATTCCAACAGTAAAGAGATCTCCACCGTTGTAGAAATGAAGCAAATATTTCACTTTCTTTTTGCCGGGTAGCACATAGATCCATAAAAGTCATTGGGGTATCTATGTCATGCGAGAAATTTGTTATAAAATCATCATGAATCAACTATTGTATCAATCAATCAATTCGATTTCCTAACATTTTTCACTTTCATAATTTCTTCATCATTCATTCAACTTTCATCAATCATTTGTCTTATATAGGATGTGTCCTTCTTGAAAACCAAATGCAATCATCTATCTTCATCTTATACAAGATGTATCCTTCCTAAAACCAGACTTGATATTTATCCAATCATTCCAATGGATCTTATCAAACTAATCAATCCAATCAATCTACAAATCACTCCAACCATTTCTTCTATCCAATCAATCCAACCATTTTGATCAACTAACCATTCTTCTATCTCTCATATAACATTTATCTTGTTTCGAGATATCATTCATGCCTTTAATGCACAAACAATCTCTTGAGGGGGCATGACACCCTACTATTGTCAAGGCACATTGGGGTAGGATTTTTTTTTGTTTTCTTTGAAACAACTTGTTGATGCAGGAGCATCCCCGGTTCATAGCAATCTTGCATCAACCAAAAACATTTTCTTTCTATTTTGCTTTTTGTTTGCAGTTTCGGTTTTCCTTTCTATGTGTCCCAGTTTTGGCTCACCGGATCTTGTGGAGTTGGATTCTACTCGCAGACTTGATCATCTTTCTTGCTTCTAGACCGTAGCGCATTTGGATCATTTTTTGGCAAGATATCGCTATCGGTTTCCTTGACAGTTTCCTATTATTGGTTGCCTGGACCTATTTTGGTGATCTACCTGAACCCCTTCCGAAGCTTGTGGAGCCTTGGGGATTGAATCCAATGTTCCTTGGCATGTGGCCGACCTTTTCCTGCGATCTAGGTTTCATCCTTTGGATTTTTCGGAGGAATCTCTTGGCAGAGGCCGACCTTGTTTATTTTGCACGTTAGGTCTTGTTCTTCGTGTTTTGATCCCTTTTCGACCGTTTGGATCCTTTGGATCGATATATATATATATATAATTGTAATTGCACATTAGAATGTAATGAATGAGAGAATCAAGTTGCTATATTGTGTGTAGAAGATAGATCTCACGATTCAAGGTCCCGGTTGTGACCTATTCTGTATGTTCTACTAGGCCTGTGAGCTGGTATGTTGTAACCCGGTTGTTACTGGTTGGATGTAATCAATTTTTATGAAATAAAACAATTTGTTCTGCATTACCTCCATCATATCTTTCAGTTTTTGTTGTGTTTACTCTTGTTGACTGGTCCAGATTGATCTCCTTGAGGTCCCTCCTCACCAGTGACTGCTTCAGTTGTTCTAACATTGTCTCAAAGAGGGGCAAATGTAGACACCTAAAAATGTCTCATCACTAACATGCTAATTATTCTCTATTAATTAAATAGTTATTTAATTAAGTTAATTCTTATTCTTCTGAATTGATTCTAATCATCACTCTTCATCTTACTAATAACTCAATTTCTATTTTATCATTTAACCTCCCTTCCTAATATTAATTAATTTTTTTTTTTTTTTTTGAAAAGGTGGCAGTGCCACTTAATATATTTTATTATATAAAGCTAATTCAAAGAGCTCCCAGAGAAAAGAACCGGTAAGAAAAACTCCAATCCTTGCTCTATAATACATAGAAAGGTCATGAGATTTAAATCTCAAATATACCCAAAAATACAATATCTTATAGTGTCCAGAATACCGACTGCCATAAAACATCCCCAGTATCGAATGCTTTCTGGAATATATTGAACAAGATGCAGTCTGAACCAAAACATCACGAGAGCTGTACACATTTCCATAGCAGTCCACAATCTATCTCACTTATGCATTTATCCAACTTACAATCCAGCACGCTTCTCAAATCGACATCCCTTCACAATATACAGATACAACAAAACCACATGACCCTGCACTTATAATACCACACATACCAATTTATATCATTATGAAAAAGGCCACTGCATAGCTATATGTAATATTATCATGTACCCATATCCTCCAAAATTTTCCCCTTAAGAATTGGATAAGAATTGAAATCACAATTCAGACCCATCATATTAAGTTCCTCCTTGGAACTTCCCATATTTGCCAATTGATCTGCAACCCAGTTCCCTTCTCTATACACATGTAAAATGGTGAAGTTTGTAAATGTATCAATTAGTGTCCATGCTTGTTCAAGTAAATATCTTATCTGCCAATTATCAATATTTCTCTTTATGCAAGCGTTGATAATAATAACTGAATCGCCTTCAATGTGAATATAAGAGATGTTCAACTTTTTTACTAGTAGAATACCTTCAAGTAAAGCATATGCCTCTGCAAAGTTGTTAGTACCTGGTGGAATAAAAACAGATTTCAAAGAAAAAACTTATCCAGTGTGATCCCTTATGCATACTCCTATCCCTGCATCACCTGGGTTCTCTTTAGAGGAGCCATCAAAATTTAATTTGAAATGCATTGAATCTGGAGGACACCATTTCACTTTATTTCTATCAATTTTACTAGTTCTCACTCTTGGAAGACAAGGTGATACAGGAATAGAGATGCCCTTCCATCAATTAATAAATTGACCATCCCAAGAAGTAAATTCTCTATTGGAATTGAATTGATTTGAAACATAAGCATTAACCAATTCTGATACTAATTTTTTAATATAATCGAAAACATCATAAAGAGGAGATGTTTGCTTTCTAAAAATACGCTTATTTCTTTCCCACCAAAGTGACCATACTACTATGGATGGGATCACTTTCCAAATACATGCAAAAAGAGAGGATGAGTATAAGACTGGCCATGACTGGAACAAATCCCATACATTATCTGGAAGAGGGGTGCTAAAGGAAAGCTTATCAAGCACAAACATCCAACAATAGTGAGCAAAATCACATTGGAGGAGGAGATGATATAATGTTTCACCGTGTTCACCACAAAGTACACAAGCAAATGGATGTGCAATATTCAATTTAACAAGTCTCTCACTGGTGAGTATTCTCTTATGTAGAGCAAGCCAAGCAAACATCCCTGCCTTGGGAAGAACACTGTTGTTCATGATAACTCAATGATGAACAAATAGTACCAAACCGGTACTGAGAGGGGGGGTGAATCAGTACAGACAAAAACACAATATTAAACCGGTTTTCCAGTAGACACTATGCTTTGGCAGACAAACAGTAACACCGGTCTTAAACAAAGTACAACCGACAAAACCCAGAGTAACTGAGACAAGCATAAACCAGTTGACACTTATCTTCTCATACAATCTAATACTTCATTTCCATTTCACCCTAGTGCATGAACATGTAATCTATTATCAAAAGATATATAACTAGCTAGATCAATATGATTTACTTTCAGACACAAATTACTCAAACCATCACAAGAATATCACCACACATGACACACAGATTTTTCATGTGGAAACCCAACTGGGAAAAACCACGATGGGGATGAATACCCACAAGTTGTTTTTGAACTCTTTAGAAGTCTGCTCTGTTAGGAGCCTTGTCCGGTTAAAGACTGATACAATAGGTTCTGTTAGGAACCGATCCTGTTAGGGATCACCTGGTTAAGGGATGGCTAGAATACCTGGTTAAGGGTTAAACCCTATTAGAGGTTACCTTGTTAGAAGATTTCAAGAACTCAATGGTTTTGAGTCACCCTATTAAAGGATTTACAGTAAGCCGGTTAAAGCTACCCTGTTAAGGGATTTTCCAACTGTTGAAGTGGTTAGAGATCAATAGGTATTACAATGATCTGGTAACAACACTCAATGCCAATGTAGATCTGCTTTAGCTCCTCTTCACCTTCTGCACTTACACTCTACAGGTATCACTTCTCTCTTTTGGTCTGGCAAGAATCATGTATCTCTTCTCTTGGATACTCACACACAACTTTTGCCAACAATCTCAGAAAGAAACACAACATCGACCTTATAGGAAACAGATAGGTCGGTAGCATAAACCCTAAACCCTAAACCTATTAGGTTAAGCAATTCAAATGGTTCAATCCTGACCGTTGAGCACATTGCATCAAATGCAACAGTCTTGAACCAATCTCAAGACGCTCTCCATCATTCATTTTCCACCGATTTCATGGCAGCTGATAACCCATCACATGTTATCACTGTTTATAGACTTTGCACATTCTCGAGGTATATAGGAACAATCTCCTTCATGCAAGATCCTTCACGCGCACAAGGCTGACGTGGCAACATGATCTGTTCTTCGTTACAATGCTAACTCATCACACAAAGTCACCGATTGAGTCACACAGGCTTGAGGCACTTCAACCGGAAACCCTGAAGTTGAGACTACCAATTAGTAGTCATACAAAGCTTCCATGTGTCGGTTCCCATAACCACATGCCGGTTCACCTTAAACAAACACACCGCTTCACTTTGGCACAAATGCCGGTTCACAGTGTTATACCGGTTCTCACATATACCAGTTCTTGGTAACATACCGGTTCTCACATATACCGGTTCACTCCTCTTCAGCATATTGACATCAATGACAACATACAATGTCATTATGTCCTCATATCGGTTCACATAATGCCAACAATCTCCCCCTTTGGCATTGATGGCAATATACAAAGATATCTCTCCGCTTCACATCTTCTCCCCCAATTTCTGTAGATATCTTCTCCGCTTCTCTTCTTCTCCCCCTTTGACAACAATGTCAAAGTGGAGGCACAAGCTTCCCTATTCCATTATGCTGCTCCCCCCGAGGAGTAGCATCCTTCAACACATCAATCCAAACTAAATTTGACTATGCAATACCTGACTGATGTGGAGCATATACCTTTAGTTTACCTTCTGAAGGGGCATCACCCCTAATTCACCTCTTAAGTACATAAATGTAGCCTTTGGAAGAGGCTTGGTGAATATGTCTGCTAACTGCTCCTTACTAGAAACATGTTCCAGTGCAATCTCTTTGTTATGAACCTTTTCCCTCAAGAAATGATACTTAAGCTCAAAGTGCTTGGTTCTAGAATGTAAAACCGGATTCTTGGAGATGTTAATTGCACTAGTATTGTCACAAAATATACTTACTGGTTCAGATACAGGAACTTTGAAGCCATTCAATACATGCTTCATCCAAATTGTCTGAGTGTAGTTCATGAAAGCTGCAACATACTCTGCTTCCGCTGTAGACTGAGAGATACAACTCTGCTTCTTACTCATCCATGCGACCAGTCTACCATCGAGAAAGAACACACCACCGGTTGTGCTCTTCCGATCGTCCACATTACCTGCCCAATCAACATCTGTGAATACTTTCAAGTTGAAATCCTTGCTGTATGGATACCACAATCCATAATCAATTGTTCCCTTCAGGTACCTAAGAATCCGCTTGACTGCAACCAAGTGGGATTCTCTTGGGCTTTTCTGGAACCTTGCAGTAATGCCAACTACATGTGCAATATCTGGTCTTCTATGCACTACATAATGCAACCTACCAATCATTGATCGATATTCATTCTCATCAACCAATGCTGAGTCATCCTCTTTGGATAGTTTACAACCGGTCACCATCGGTGTACCAACCGATTTTCTATCTTCCATGCCAAAGGTCTTCAACACCTCTTTGACATACTTGGATTGAGTGATAAAGATTCCATCTTTCATTCATTGAATTTGCAGTCCAATGAAGAACTTAATCTCCCCTATGAGTGACATCTCAAACTCTTTCTTCATCTCATCTGCAAACTCATGACTCATCTTGTCATCTCCACCAAAGATAATGTCATCAACAAATACCTCACAGATCAGGATCTGATCTCCTTCAGACTTCAAGTAGATATTGCTATCTTCGCTTGTTCTCTCAAATCCAATATTCACAAGATGGGAATGCAGGCATTCATACCATGCTCTAGGTGCCTGCTTTAGACCATATAAGGCTTTATGTAGCCTACATACCATGTCACTGTCTTTAGATAGGGCCAACCCATCTGGTTGCTCTATATACACCTCCTCTTCAAGTACACCATTTAGGAATGCAGATTTTACATCCATTTGATATACTTTGAATCCTTTAAAAGCTGCATATGCAAGAAGCATACAAACTCCTTCCAATCTTGCTATAGGAGCAAAGGTTTCTCCATAGTCTTCTCCTTCTTCTTGGGCATATCCTTTGCACACCAGTCTGGATTTTTTTCTAACCAATGTGCCATCCTCATTCAGCTTATTTCTGAAAACCCATTTGGTGCCAATGACATTTTTATGCTTTGGTCTGGGTACCAAAGACCATGTACCATTTCTCTCTATCTGGTCAAGTTCCTCTTCCATTACCTTGAGCTAGTCTTCATCTTTATGTGCCTCTTTGAATGATTTAGGCTCAAATTTAGAGATCATACATGAGTTTTCTCTGACTTTTCTTCTTGTAAGAATTCCTGCATCCTTATCTCCTATGATCTGCTTAGGATCATGATTCAACTTGACATACCGAGGAATGGTCTTGATAGATTCCTCTTACTTTTCTTCTTCATCCTCATCTCCATCAGTATCAACATCTACATCTACCGGTGTAGGAACACTGTTACTGGTACTTGGTTGACTGACAACCGGTTCCCAGAAGGTGACAACCGGTGCATTTACCGCTTGCTCACTACCGGTTCCCTCAGTTTTCTCAGCGGTTTCATCAACTCTTACATTGATGCTTTCCATAATTCTCCGAGTCCTATTATTGAAACACTTGAGAGCTTTGCTTTTGGTGGAATACCCTAGGAATATTCTCTCATCACATTTCGCATCAAATTTGCTCTGGTGTTCGCTCCTGTTGGTGTAAATAAATATTCATTTTGGATATTATTACACTTACATAAGTTAACTTAGGATAATGCATCTCTTCGTAGTTTGGATTTGAGACACTTAGGGAAGTGTGCACATAGGGATAGAGCTTGTAGGAGAAATTCCACCTTTTGTGGTCTTATTTTGTTGTTACACTCCACATTCGGTGGGTCATCCACCTCTTGTGGAATATTATATTATTTCTCCTACCTACCCTTAGTATTTCTTACCTACTCTTGTTTCTCATTGAGCCACATATCATATTTGTGTGCTCATACATCCATATGGCCTTGCCTATATAAGCAGGCCTCTATTCATTGTATTGGTTAATCCAGTTGATCATTTTGCATATTGATGAGAATACAGTTTGTTCTTGTCATTCTATTGTCTCTTTTATGCTTTTCATTGTGCCCTTGATCTTGACAAAATCCTACATGGTATCAGAGCTATTGGGGCTTCATTGATCGGTTTTTGGAGACATCGTGGAAGGCTTCTTTTTCGGATTTGGGGATCTCCATTTTTTGGGGGCGTCATACAGCGATTTGGACATCATCGTTGAATCCGGGAGGCCGTTTCCATAAATTTCGACTATAAAGTCAACCTATTTTGGTGAGAAATTTTTTTTTCCCCATTTTGGCTATTATTGTACGGATTTTGAAATTTAAAAAAAAAAAATCAAAAAAAAAAAAAAAGTTTTTTATCGCTGGTTTTTTGGGGGTTTGCAGACCCCCCCATACCTTGTGTGTACCGCAGGTCACAGGCATACTAGTTGTACCCGCCGCCGATGCGTACAGTACCATCGGGACCCGCGCCGACCAGTCTCCCCATCGGTGCCCAGGTCTCCTCCCGTCGGCGCCCAGGTTCACCACCGCTCGCTGCCGAGCAAACCACCGCTCGCTACCGTCGCCTTCCGTCGGCCGCTTCCCTCCGCACGCAGCCGCCACCTCTGCCGGCCGGTCACCTCTCTCGCCGGCCGCCTAGGCTCCCGACCCGCCGCCGGCCCTCTCGACACCGGGCCCGCCGGTCTCTCCCGCCTCCGACGACACCATCCTTCGCCGATGACCACCAAAATAGGCGGCCCCACGTCCGCCACGTGGTAGGTGGCCACTGGCCTATGGGCTAAACCATACACCAGTCATCTGCCACGCAGAGCTGACGCAGACCGCCCAGTCAACCGTCCGTACGGTACGACAACTCAGTCACCTGCCCAGTCAGTAGTCCGTACAGTACGGACGCCCAGTCAGCAGGGAGGCGAAGTTTTTGTGATGGTCATACAACTGTCAAATTTAACACAGTGAATTGCTGACGTCAGCGCCACATCAACATTTTTTGAAATTTTTTTGACCCCTCTCCATTGAGCTTTTCAGTTTTGCAGTCCAACTTTGAAAGGCCATATCTTGCTCATTTTTGCTCCTTTTTTGGTGCAATTTTTTTTGAAATGGGCTAAAATTTCATGATCTTCACAGTGGTGTGGTTATTTTCTGATTTTGGTGTATAGGTTTTTTCAGAATTTTTGGATTCTCTTAGTTGTACCCGTTCAATCCTCAATTCTGCAACTTCAAAGGCCTCGTTTGAGCTCATATGACCTCCTTTTCAGGTGCCGTTTTTTTTTAAAGTGCTTATTTTTTTTGTCTATTTTCAGAATCTATGATCAGATTTCAGAGATTTTGAGTGGAAATTGTACTTTCAGATATTGGTCTTATTTGGCCTATTTGGTACTTGTAAATTGCTTGGATCTTAGTTAGATCTCTTGCATTATCAGTTTGAGACTCTTTTGGCCTTATTGAGGCAGTTGTAAAATTGTAATCAGAAGTCCACTTTGCCATTTTTTGCAAGTGGCCCATTGTATACGCACTACTTATAAAGTGCCAAATCATCACATTTGGTCGGGGGGGGGGTTCTTTGATTGAGTGAATTTGGGGGGGTGTCTTGTGTGATTGTGCCTCTCTTTGTGCTCTTTCCATTCTTGTTGCAATGAGTCCTAATAAATTTCCACCTTTAACTCCACATAATTATGCATCATGGAAAATTAAAGTATGGAGTAAATTAATGGAAAAGGGTCTCACACACTACATAGATGGAACAATAAAAACACCACCTGATCCTAAGGCTGATCCAATTGCTCAATTAGAATGACTCACAAAGAATTGCATGGCTCTTGGAACCTTACACAAGTATGTATCAGATGACCTCATTTTTCACATTGAGAAGTGTAAAACAATCAAAGAGGCTTGGGATATGTTTCAGAAATTGTATGGACAAGTTGATGAAATAAGAGGTTATCAGATTGACAATGAGCTCACCAACTTGGATCCCAAGAGTTTTGATACAATCCAAGATTATGTCACCAAAGCAAATGAGCTAAGAGCAAAGCTTAAGGATTGTGGAATTGACAAAAAGGATGCTCAGTTGATATTCAACTTGTTGGACAAGCTTGCACTAGAATATGCAGCATTTGTGTCTAGCTTCCAAACTCATCGTTTGACAGTGGGGAGTTCTTATGTTATGCCTTCATTTGATGCTTTCACAGAAATGTTAATATTGGAACAATTTAAGTTGTTGAACATGGGGTTTCTCAAGTCTTCAAAGTCCAAGGCTTTGGTGGCTAATGAAGGGAATCAAGGAAGTCAAGGCAAAGATTCCAACAAGAAGAAGAAGCACTCTAAGTCTAAGCCACACCAGGAAAAAGGAAAATCATCCTCTCCATCACAAGGCGATTTTTCATCCTCTTCCAAGAAGGGGACACCACCTAAGAAGGATAAACCAACTTGTGCATATTGCAAGAAGTATGGTCATGATGAGCATCGATGCCACGCAAAGCAAGTTGATGAGTTAACCAATCTTCTTAAGAAAAACAACATCAACTTGCCCTCCGCCTACACAAAGAAGGATTCATCTCCTTCCTCTTCCTCATAGTCTAAGGGAAAAGGGCAAGCATTTGTGGCTACAACAGGTTCTTCACAGCAATGGATACTTGACTCAGGTGCCTCATATCACATGGGTTCTACAAAGGAGCAGTTTTTTTCATTGGAGCCATCTAAGGTACCTCACATTTACATAGGTGATGACACACAAGTAGAGGTTGAAGGGAAAGGTTTAGTTGACATGGATGATGGAACATTTGAAAATGTTCTCTATGTTCCTAACTTGTCTACCAACCTTCTCTCCATCTACCAAATCACTCACTATGGGAATGGGAAAAAGGTTGAGTTTACACCAGATTCAGTTGTGGTAAAGGAACTTAATGATGATGCCTTGGTAGCAGTGGGACAAGTCAATGACAACTCAAGGCATTATTCATTTTCCCACTTTGTGCCAAGTTCACCTTCTAGGGCCTTGCTTACTCATTCAAATTCAGAAAGTAAGCTATGGCATGAGCGGTTTGGCCACCTCAACTACCGCTATCTTCAACACCTAAGCACTAAAGACATGGTCACAGGTCTACCTCGAATCATTTTTTTAGAGGGTGTATGTTCAGGTTGTTCCATGGGCAAGCATCCCGAAGAGAAGTTTGATAAAGGGAAAGCTTGGAGAGCTTTGGAAGTTCTTCAACTTGTTCATAGCGATGTAGCAGGTCCATTTCCAGCACCTTCATTTAGTAAGGCCCGCTATGTTCTTACCTTCATTGATGACTACTCCCGCATCACTTGGGTCTACTTTCTCATTCATAAGAGTGAAGTATTTGACAGATTTCAGGACTTCAAGACTCGTGTGGAGAAGCAATTAGGGAAAGTGGTTAAGATTCTTCGCACAGATAATGGAAGGGAATATGTGAACAAAAGACTTGAGGATTTTTGTACATTTGAGGGGATTGATCTTTAGCATTCTGTAGCATACACTCCACAACAGAACGGGGTTGCAGAACGCAAGAATAGAACTCTCAAAGAAATGGCTAGCTGTATGATACATGCACGTTCTCTTGATTCCGCCTTTTGGGCAGAGGCTATCAGTTGTGCCACACACATCCAGAATCGGGCTCCTCACAAAGCTTTGCAAGGTGTTACTCCTTTTGAAGCTTGGGCTGGTAGGAAACCGATTGTGAGACATTTTAGTGTCTTTGGGTGTCCAACATGGGCTCGCATACCTCCGCAGAAACGCAAGGCATTGGAACCTCAGAGTCGGCCTTGCATATTTGTTGGATATCCTGAGGGTGTTAAGGCATACAGATTGATGGATCCAGAGACACATGAGGTATTCATTAAGAGGAGTGTTCACTTTGAGGAAAGCTCTCCTAGCTTAGCCTCTCTACCTCCTCCACCTTCCTCCATTGTGGATAGTGATGTTAGTGATTCAGATGATGAGACTCCTTCAACTTCGACTCACAGGGTTACACCTCCGCAGGGTCCACTTGCAGTTGAGGAGCCTCATTCTCCACCTCCACCTAGACCTCATTGGGCTCGACAGACACTTGAGTCCGTGGGTTCTCTTGTTGGGGATCCTTCAGATACACAGAGAACTCGCTCACAACATCAGGATCTTCCACATGCATTCATTGCTACCACTTCCGATCCACAGACATTTAGGGAAGCATCAAGGGTTCTTGAATGGGACCAAGCTATGGAGGAAGAGTATAGTTCCTTGATGAGGAACAACACATGGGATTTAGTCCATCTCCCTAAGGGGAGAAAGATGGTTCGATGTAAGTGGATCTATCGGACCAAGTTTGTAGCGGATGGTAGTGTGGATAAGTATAAGGCTCAGCTTGTTGCAAAAGGTTTCTCTCAGGTTGCAGGTGTTGACTATACTGAGACCTTTGTACCCGTAGCCAAGATGAATTCCATTCGTTTGGCACTTGCTATTGCTGCAGCTCATGGTTGGGCTGTACATCAGATGGATGTGAAGAGTGCTTTTCTTCATGGTGATCTTGATGAGGAGATTTATATGGAGCAGCCACAGGGTTTCATCCAGGATACTTCCTTGGTTTGCAGACTAAGGAAATCTCTCTATCACCTTAAGCAGGCCCCTAGGGCTTGGTACGCCAAGATGGATTCCTTTCTTCTTTCCGTAGGGTTCACCAGGTGTCATTCCGATCCGAATGTCTACATTTTGCGATAGGATGACTCTCACTTGATACTTGTGCTCTATGTTGATGACTTGATCATTACAGGGAGTACTTCATCCATCATTAGCAGGGTCAAATCTGCTTTGCATGACAGATTTGCTATGACTGACTTGGGTCTTTTGCACTACTTTCTCGGGATAGAGATTTCACAGTCACCTTCTGGGATTACACTATCGCAGCCCAAGTATGCTCTTGATCTACTTGCACACTTTCATATGGCTGATTGTAAGCCTGCCCCGACTCCCTTTCTTTCAGGAGTCAAGCTTGAGGCTCAGTGTTCTTCTCCACCAGTTGATGCCACTTTGTATCGTCAGCTTGTGGGGAGTCTCATCTACTTGACTCATACACGCCCTGATATTTCATTTGCAGTTGGCATGGTTTCCCGCTTCATGCAGGAACCACATGAGTTTCATTGGAAAGCTGCCAAACGCATCCTTCATTACATCCAGGGTACACATCACTATGGGATTCACTATGTAGCAGGCACAAGACTTCGCTTGGTTGGTTACACAGACTCCGATTGGGCTGGCGATCTTGATGATCGTAAGTCTACTTCTGGTTACAGTTTTCACCTTGGTTCGGGCCCCGTTTGTTGGCAGAGCAAGAAGCAACATGCTATTGCTCTCTCTTCGACTAAGGCTAAGTATCGAGGCACTGTTAACGCAGTGACTGAGACCATTTGGCTCCAGCAGATTCTCATAGAGTTTGGATTCACCACTCCACAGCCGACAGTTCTACATTGCGACAATCAGAGTGCTATTGCAATCTTGAAGAACCCGGTTCAGCACCAGCGGACCAAACACATCGAGATTCATATGCACTATATCCGAGAGCTCATCCGGGAGCAGGTCATTGATTTGCAGTATTTTCCTATAGTAGAGTAGGTTGCTGACATATTCACCAAACCTTTCACCGAGAGTAAGTTCCAGCAATTGTGAGCTCTCTTGGGGGTGCGGGATGTGTCATTAGGGGGGGTCAGCTGACTTCTCCTTCCTCTCTTATGGGGGGGACTTTTTCCTCTTTGAGGTTTTGTCCTTCTTCTTTGAGAGTCTTTTGTACATTCATCTCTCTTTTGGGGGGGAGTTTTTTCCCACTGGGTTTTCTCCCTTTCTCCATTTGTGAGAGATTGCATTGCTTAGTTTTTCTTGCATTTGCATTTTGTACATGGGTACCTATCATGGCCTAGTAGCCGGGACCCATCTTGCATTGTTGACTTGAGTCTTCATTCCCCTAAGTTGCACTTAAGGGGGGGTGTTGGTGTAAATAAATATTCATTTTGGATATTATTACACTTACTTAAGTTAACTTAGGATAATGCATCTCTTCGTAGTTTGGATTTGAGACACTTAGAGAAGTGTGCACATAGGGATAGAGCTTGTAGGAGAAATTCCACCTTTTGTGGTCTTATTTTGCTATTACACTCCATATTCGGTGGGTCATCCACCTCTTGTGGAATATTATATTATTTCTCCTACCCACCCTTAGTATTTCTTACCTACCCTTGTTTCTCATTGAGCCACATGTCATATTTGTGTGCTCATACATCCATATGGCCTTGCCTATATAAGTAGGCCTCTATTCATTGTATTGGTTAATCCAGTTGATCATTTTGCATATTGATGAGAATACAGTTTGTTCTTGTCATTCTATTGTCTCTTTTATGCTTTTCATTGTGCCCTTGATCTTGGCAAAATCCTATAGCTCCTCTTGATGTAACATTTTCTACCAAACACTCTAAAGTAGCTAACCACAGGTGTCTTACCAGTCCAATACTCATAAGGAGTTTTATCCTTACCTTTCTTAATGAGTACCCGGTTCATTGTGTAGACTGCAGTGCTCACTGCTTCTCTCCAAAAGGTGTGAGCTACCTTTCATTGAATCAACATAGTTCTAGCTACTTCAACCACAGTTCGGTTATTCCTGTCTGCTAGGCCATTTTGCTATGGAGTCCGGGGGGCAGATAGTTGCCTCTTGATGCCATGTTCTTCACAATACTTGTTGAATTCACCGGAAGTGAATTCCCCTCCTTGATTAGTTCTCAGACACTTGATCCGTTTACCACTTTCCTTCTCCACTAATGCTCTGAAAGCTTTGAACTTTACAAAGGCTTCAGACTTATCTTTCAAGAATGTGACCCACATCATTCTTGAGCAGTCATCAGTGAGAATCATGAAGTGCCTATCACCCTGCACACTCCTAGTTTTCATAGGACCACACAAATCAATATGCACAAGATCAAGCAAATTGTCAGCAGTGAAAGGTTTACCTTTAAAGGTTGAGGAAGACATTTTCCCTAGTTGACACTCTCTGCACAAGGTATTTTCCAGTTTGCTCAGCACTGACAACCCTCTAACTACCTTGATCTTACTGGCCTTCACAATGTTATCAAAGTTTACATGGCAGAGTCTCCTATGCCATATCCAGCTATCATCAAATTTAGCCATAAGACATGTATTTATATTTGCATTCAACTGAAATAGGTTACCTTTGGTCTGCATGCCGGTGGCTACCAATTCACCATTCTTTCCTTTGATTCTGCACACTCCATTCTTGAATTCCAGAGTGAGACCATTGTCATTCAGCTGGGCAACACTCAGAAGGTTGTGTCTTAGACCATCAACCCAATACACATTGTCAGCACTATTCTTTCCATTTAGAGAGATGGACCCTCTGCCTTTGACCATACATGGTGCATCATTACCAAAGCGAACCACACCACCATCATACTCTTCCAAGGATAGAAACTTGCTTCAATTACCAGTCATATGGTGAGAACAACCACTGTCAATAATCCACTCATTGGAATTATAAAAGCTGGAGACAAGAGCCTTCTTGTCTGACACATCTTCTTTGACAGCAACAAATAGAATATCTTCATTTTCTTCATCTTCTAACTCCTCATTTGTGACACCTTCATCAACTGCCACAAAACAGTTTCTCCGGTTTCCTCCTTTGAATTTCTTGAACCTTTCCGGTTTGTCCTTGTTGTTGCCATTAGGACAGTTTACAACAATATGTCCTATCTGGTTACAAGAAAAGCATTTCAAAGGGAGCTTACCTCTGTATTTGCCGGTTCCTTTAGGAAGTTTCCTGGTAAGAAGAGCTTCAAATGCCATTAGAATCTCCTCATCATCCATTTCTCTGCTCTGTCTTGGTTCACCACTAGTGCTAGCTTCTTTTCCTTTTCTGGATGGTACAACAGAAGCTTTAAAAGCTGATTCAGTCTTTTGAACACTACCATCAAAACTATTTAGCTCATAGGCTGTCAACTTTGCAATGATGGAGTCTAGGGATACCTTCGTCTTGTCTATTGATCTCAACTCCTGAATAGAAGCAACCCTTATTGCATAGACCAGTAATAAGGATCTCAAGACTTTGCTTACCACAGTGGAATCTTCCATTTTACCACCTGCACTCTTGATATCTCCAACAACAGTTTTGATTCTTATTCCATACTGTTGAATGGTTTCACCTTCAACCATCCGCATGTCTTCAAACTTCCCTCTAAGGCTTTCTTCCTTAGCTTGTTTTACATGCTCATCACCGCCATAGATATTTTCAAGAGTATCACATACCTCTTTGGGATTTACCTTATCTTGGACATCAATAAACTCAATGTCAGATAAACTACTAATTAGGGCTTCCATGACTTGCCCATTCTCCTGCATCTCTCTCTTATGGTCATCGGTGAGAGTACTGGTAGGGGCAACATAGGCATTCTCAACACAGCTCCAATGTTGAGCACCCATGCTTCTGATGTATATCTTCATTCTATCTTTCCATATACTAAAATTTTCTCTGTTGAACTTTGGACCTTCCCTCTTCATCATTAGATTGAGATATTTACCTCAAGTGGTTAAGCTTATAACACAAAGGACCTGGAGGACGCTCTAATACCAATTGATAACTCAATGATGAATGGATAGTACCAAACCAGTACTAAGAGAGGGGGGGTGAATCAGTATAGACAAAAACACAATATTAAACCGGTTTGCTAGCAGACACTGTGCTTTAGTAGACAAACAGTAACTAGTAGACAAACAATAACACCGGTCTTAAACAGAGTACAACTGACAAAACCCAGAGTAACTGAGACAAGCATAAAACGGTTGACACTTATCTTCTCATACAATCTAATACTTCATTTCCATTTCACCCTAGTGCATGAACAGGTAATCTATATATAACCAGCTAGATCAACATGATTTACCTTCAGACACAAATTACTCAAACCATCACAAGAATATCACCACACATGACACACATATTTTTCACGTGGAAACCCAACTGGGAAAAACCACGGTGGGGATGAATACCCACAAGCTATTTTTGAACTCTTTAGAAGTCTGCTCTGTTAGTAGCCTTGTCCGGTTAAAGACTGATACAATAGGTTCTGTTAGGAACCGATCCTGTTAGGGATCACCCGGTTAAGGGATGGCTAGAATACTCGGTTAAGGGTTAAACCCTGTTAGAGGTTACCTTGTTAGAGGATTTCAAGAACTCAATGGTTTTGAGTCACCCTGTTAAAGGATTTATAGTAAGCCAGTTAAAGCTACCCTGTTAAGGGATTTTCCAACTGTTGAAGTGGTTAGAGATCAATAGGTATTACAATGATCTGGTAACAACACTCAATGCCAATGCAGATCCACTTTAGCTCCTCTTCACCTTCTGCACTTACATTCTGCAGGTATCACTTCTCTCTTTTGGTCTGGCAAGAATCACGTATCTCTTCTCTTGGATATTCACACACAACTTTTGCCAACAACCTCAGAAAGAAATACAACATCGACCTTATAGAAAACATATAGGTCGGTAGCATAAACCCTAAACTCTAAACCTGTTAGGTTAAGCAATTCAAACGGTTCAATCCTGACCGTTGAGCACATTTCATTAAATGCAACAATCTTGAACCAATCTCAAGACGTTCTCCATCGTTCGTTTTCCACCGATTTCATGGCGGCTGATAACCCATCACACGTTATCACTGTTTACAGACTTCGCACATTCCCAGGGTAGATAGGAACAATCTCCTTCATGCAAGATCCTTCATGTGCACAAGGTTGATGTGGAAACACGATTAGTTCTTCATTACAATGATAACTCATCACACAAAGTCACTGATTGAGTCACATAGGCTTGAGGCACTTCAACCGGAAACCCTGAAGTTGAGACTACCAACTAGTAGTCATACAAAGCTTCCATGTGCCGGTTCCCATAACCACATGCCGGTTCACCTTAAACAAACACACCGCTTCACTTTGGCACAAATGCCGGTTCATAGTGCTATACCGGTTCTCACATATACCGGTTCTTGGTAACATACTGGTTCTCACATATACCGGTTCACTCCTCTTCAACATATTGACATCAATGACAACATACAATGTCATTATGTCCTTATACCGGTTCACATAATACCAACAATTCCAACAAATTGTAGGCTCTTTGTGAATAGGATTGAACAAACATTTGATGAATTGCCTTATACCCTTCCTTGATAGAGTACTTTCCATTCTTCGCAGGGCACCATATCATTTTGTCCAAACCATTAGAGATAAAGATAATGCAGTTCTTGAGAATCAGAGAAAATTTTACCTTTTGACCCGGGGAGATTGGGAGTAGAGCTGGCTTCTTCCAAATGACACGATTTGAAGGCTTCTCAAGATCATCTATGTAATCATAAAGGTGAGAACCCCAATGAGTAGTAAATATAGGGATCACATCTACTAGGGGCTCCTCAAGATTAAGAGGGGGGAGACCACTCCACGAATCATGCCAAAAGTTGAATTCTTTGCCACTATGTACTTGCCACGATAAGTATCTAGTAATCACATTCCTAGAGTCCTTCATGAAGTTCCAAACTGCAAACCCTGATGGAGGATCAAGGATAGTAAATATACGTGAAGGGGTAGGAGTATCTAAATACTTTGCTTGCATAATTTGACACCACAAAGCATGTGGTTTTTCATACATATTCCAAACTAGCTTTCCCCGAAAGGCCTTATTCCTTTTTGAAAGATCATGTAGACCCACCCCGCCCATAGATTTGCTTGGAGTCATTTTGTTGAGAGACACAAGCAGGATCTTTTTATCTTTTGAAAGATTACCTTTCCAAATAAAATTACGAATAATTTTCTTGATATGAGAGAGAATAGATTTCGAGGCTTGAAGGACTCAAATGTCGTAGTTTGGAATTGTAGCCAGAACAATTTTGACAAGAAGGATTCTGCCTGACAGAGATAACCATCTAGCTTTCCACACAGAAATTTTTCTTTTTAATCTGTCAATCACAAAATTCCAAAAAGAAGGTTTCCCTACTCCCATAAAGAAAGGGATACCCAAGTACGATGATGGAGGGGAATCCACTGGAAAGCCCAGTGTCTGGATAATCCTGTTAGACACCATTTCAGAAGTATTGAATATGAATAGTTTAGATTTCCGCACACTGATTTTCTATCCAGATCTAGAAGTATATATGTCCAATATTTTCTTAATATGCCTTGCTTCTTGTATATTGGAACAACCAAATAAAAGTGTATCATTTGCAAATAAAGTGTGGGTGATAGAAATTGAGGTATTAGGGATGCATACCCCCTTCCAAAAACCCAAACTCAACTTCTTATTAATTAAATATTTATTATTTAATTAATTATGATTTAATTCCTTTAATTAAATAATCTTTATAATTTAATTAAATTAAATTTCTAAATAGTTAAATAATTTCTTTAAATTATTTAATTAGCTGATTCATTCTTCAAATTCAAATTCGAATTTCCCCAAATTCCAATTTCATTATATTTCAAATACATGTGTATTTCAATTTCATGATTTTGAAAATTAAAATTCAAATAAGATGCAAAATCAAATTGAATTTCAAATATAAATCCTACAAAACATACTAAAATTATAACTGATCAATCAAATATGTTAACTCCTCAATCTCCTTTTCCAACTCCAAATCAACTTTTTCTAATATGCAATTAGATCAGCCATCTCCCCATTTAACTTTGTTAACTATTCAATCTATCCAGTCATCTATTCAATCTATTCACTTAACAATTCAATCAATTGAGTTCCACCTCTCAATCAATTCAGTTCAACTATCAATCAACATGTGAGCTCACTTGAGTTCCACTTCTTAATCAATCTCCTCCTAGAATTTATAAATTCAACATCGATTCTCCATTTTTCTTAATCACAAACTTTAAATCTTTGTGCCATTTTTCAGGTTAGTAGCACACAATAAAATCCCTCTTAGAAAACTTGGGGAATTTATACATGACTAAGTACTTGGTTAATAAGTCTTTCCTATGAAGGAAGTTGTAAAATTTGAGGATGGGAGATGATGATTTTATTGTTGAGCATGTGAATATGTTAAACATGGTAATGTTAGAAAGATATAGGAATCCTATTACTACGTCATTTATTCCTCATGATAAGAGTGAGTCATCCTTTAAGATTTTCAGTTGGAGTCCTAATCTTTCTTGTGATACCTCGGTTCAAGTCCTTAGTACGTCTGTAAATCCTTTTTCAATCATAAAAGTCAAGTTTAGATAATTGGTTGAACTCTATGAACACGTTGAACCATTTTGAACCGGGTTCAACAGGTTCATTTAGGTTCTATAGGTTCCCAGGTGTTTAGGGAGGTTTTTCATACTAATATTTTCTCTAAGTGTCTTGGAGCGACTCTCTAAAAGTTTCTTGTTCAGTGATATGTTTCTTTATTTCTCTCTGGGTTTTGAACTCATTGAACTAAGTTCAAGAGGTTCAAGCATGTTCAACAAGTTCAATATAGCACAAGTGGTCAGCAGCTTGATATTATTTGTTTTCTCGGCAAAATTCTCCTTGAGCGCAGTGTACATCTTGAACTACTTGAATGCTGTAGCGTCCTAAAATTGCGACACTTGCAATTTCGACTGCATTTTGGTCTTCACGATGGCGACGCAACACACAACTTGAATGGAGACCCCGAAACTTGCTCATGACACTGAAAACTGCATTTTCTTGCACCCTGGCCTGAACCTCCTTTGCACCCTGCTATCCCGGGAGGTGGGACCAGAGCGCCCAGCGCCCTGGTCCCCCAGGACCATGGTGCCCAGCGCCCTGGTCCCTGGCCCTATTTTGGGCCCGGTTTCCTATGGGGCTTCGGGTCCTTTTGTTTGCAATTTGGAAAATAAACTTTCCTGGTCGGCCTAAGGTCGGGAAAATCAGTCTATTAACCCTAATTGGCAAGTATAAAAACTACTTTTCCTCTCCCATTTTGGGGGTCGAAAAAGAAGAAGGACATATGTGTACAAGCGTGGAAACTATACTCAAGCATTCAAGCATTCAAGCATTCCTTCAAGTAATTGATCATTTCAAGTCTCCATTCAAGGCTAAGTGTTGCATTCAAGACAAGGATTCAACCATTGAAGAGGAGATCACTTACAACACATTACATGCTACAACATACAACATACAACAAACAACAACATCTATACCTTCGCATATAAGGATACAAACATCCTTACAACAAGGTTGCAGGTACGCGGCTGAAATTGAAGATCTGGAATCCTTGTGCAGAGACGAACAGATCCCCCTTCGTTTCGCGGATTTTTCGGAGGACCATGGCGCCGGGCGCCATCGTCCTGACAACTTTTGCTCAAATTTGCAGGACAGCGCCGTATCGACATTTTACTGCTAATTCCAGGTCCGCAGCTTCATCCTATATCCCTATCTCAGTTTATAAGCGAATCTTTCTCACTTTCTATGCATTCCTAGCTTAATTCTTCTACCAACATTCCTTACTAAAGAGGGTAGCCTTGCTGTCTTAACCCTTGAAACTCATTTAGCATCCAATCTTGCATTGTGTGGGATTGGATCTTGTGGGTTTCAACCCCTCTTTTGAATGTAAAGTCTCCCAAGTGAAAACCATCAACCCTAGAGACTCTCCCTTCTCTCTCCTCGGAGTTGAGGAGGGGAGAACGACTAGGGTTCGATCGCATTTTTCCGCTTTACATTTTGGTGAACCCGACGTGAACATCCTTTCTGATTATTCATAATTAGATCTGAAAATTGGATTCCTTGATTACATTTCCATGTTTGATCTTTTGCAAAATTTTAGAGGTTAATTGCATAAAAACCCTAAATTTTCTTTTTAAGTAATTAAACTTGTGAAATGTTTAATTGTTGATGCTTGTTTCAGATCTGCCCTTCTATTACAAATTATCAATTCATATTTGTGCTTTAATTTTGAAAATTAAGTGGTTAAGTGTCAAAACCCTAATTTTTGAAACCCTCTTGATTCAACCTTTGTCCGACAATTTCACTGATCAAAACATCTCCAAATCAGCTGTAACTTTGGATTCTGCAATAAAATCATAATATCTTTCATCTCTGAAAATTTGGAAAAGAGTTGTGAGGACCGTGTGCACTCCGAGCGCCATCGTCCCCGACATTTTTTTCGAAATTTCGGGAGCTAGATCTTACTGTATTTTTCTGCTAAAATCCAGAATTTTGGCTGATTTTATCAATTTTAACACCTTCAAAATTACAGTCAAAGTTGGTCTAGCGATTGCTTGGATTAAGGCTTCTAATCATTCAAAAATTGTTGAAATTGAAATTTGTGTCAAAATTGTGTTTCTTACAGTCCTAAATCTGAAAAGTGTGTTAGCATTCATTCGAAATTTCAGTGATTTATTCAAATTTTTGCAATTTGTGACTTTTGAAATTAAGTGCTTAACTACAACAACTTTGATTTCCGCTTTCAAAATTGAATTTTGCGTGAAATTGAGTCAACTTTCAAATTTCAAAACTTGCATTGCTTTTGGTATTCCCTCTAAAATCATAAAATTCAAAATTTCAGTTTCCCCCTCTTTTTCAAAATTCAAATTTTGCATTTTTCGACAATCTTGGTAGGGTTCAATTTTGAAATTGCAACTTTAATTTGGCCTATCTACAGATCGTAAAATCACTCAATTTTTTCAGGTTAGCTGTAAAATCATCATAACTTTCATCCCTGCAAATTTCAAAAAAAGTTGCGAGGACCGTGTGCACTCCGAGCGCCACGGTCCCGGACATTTTTTCCGAAATTTCGGGAGATTGTCCTGATTGTATTTAACAGCTTAAATCTAGAAGATTGGCTGGTTTTACTAAAATTTGCTACCTCTAAAATTCAAAATCTTCTCTCTTTCTTTAGTGCATGAGTTTTACAACAATAAGCCCTACTTACACTATTCCCGTTAGACGAAGCCTTAGAATTAAGTCCTTCCAAGGTGTAATTACTGAGGAGATGGAACCTAATTTGAATGGCCTTTTTAACGAGGACATGGGTAATTCCTCTAATCCTCTTAATGATGAAGAAGCTCTCCATGAGGTTTCTGTAGAACAACTTTCAAAATTGGATAACCAATTTGATGATTTTCGACAATGGATGTCTCAAGAGTACCCTGATAGTCAAGCTCTTCCTTTAATTGAGGGTCTAAAACGTATGCTTCAAAGTGATAAGAATGGAATTGATATTTTGCGTGGTATTGCACACATTATGGATTCAAATGTGATGCCTATGAAAAGTTGTGCCGAAACCTTAGGTTATACACAACCTCCTACTCAAGACAATCATTCTATTCCTTTGATGACTTCTATTGCTAGCATACCTACTTTTACATCAAACATAATGACTACTTCAATACAAGACATTCCTCCTATGATCACCAGTCATGGGGGCAATCCTTCTTCTTCAATCAACCCTCTTCCTTCATTCAATCCAACTTCTTCATTCATTCCTTCAGTGAGTGTTCCTATTATATCCCCACAAATGAACATGACGCAAGGGGGCAATTCATTTAACCATTCCATTCCTCCTTGTAGTGTTCCTCCTGTCCAATCATCTCCTATGACTAACTATCATAGTGTCCCACCACCTTACTCTCTACCTTCTTTCAATAACATAACACCTCCATCACAATCTAACACATCTAATATGAACTCTTCGACTGAAGCGACCATTAACAATCTTGCACAAACTGTCTCTTCTTTACAGCAACAAATTGCCTCTATGAATCAATCTAAGTTTAGTGTGCCCACATTTGATGTTGCGAGCCCACTTTCTCTTGACATTGTTCGAGCTATTCTCCCTAAACATGTTGAAATTCCGCATTTGGAGCTTTATAATGGTAAGGGTGATCCTCTAACACATGTTAAGACCTTTCAAACAATATGTACTGATTTTTCTTATGACCAAAGGTTGCTTGCAAAACTGTTTACTAGAACATTAAGAGACAAAGCCCTACAATGGTATTGCTCGTTGCCTTCTTATTCTATTACTTCTTTTGAACAACTTGCAAATGCTTTCATTCAACAATTTCAAAACAATATAAGTCCTAAAGTTACTTTGATTGATTTAATGCATTGTAAACAAGGTGTTAAAGAAAAAGTGACTGATTTCATTGGTAGATATAAGCATTTGTATGCTCAAATTTCTTTTCCAGTGCCTGACAATGATATTGAAAGAATCTTTATTTCTAATTTACAAAAAGACATTAGAGAAAAACTCCTGTTTTCTGAGTTTACTTCTTTCCAACAGTTGTGCGCAACTCTTCACAATTATCAACTGACTGTGAGTCAAATGGAACAATCACATCCTATGGCTCCGAGTGATAAGGGTGATAGTAGTCAACAACCATTTGGGAAGTTTAAACCGAACAGAGAGTCCATTAAATTCAATGAAAACATCATCAACAACAATGTGAATGCAGCATCAGGTGTGTCTCCTATTTCTAAGTTTTTCAAGAGAGAAAGAAAGTTTACTTCTTTGAATGAATCATTGCATAGTATTATGATTAAGTTATTGGAACAAAATGTGCTTACTCTTCCTCCTATAAGGCAAATTGATCCTGCAAAGATTAATTCACCCTATTTTGATAACAAATCTTTTTGTCAATTTCATCGTCAACCTGGGCATGATACTGAAAAATGTTTTTCTTTAAAGGGTAAAATTCAAGATTTGATTGATAATAATACTATCTCTGTTTCTGGTGTGAATGATAAAGGCAACACATCTGTATCTCCTCCTAACCAAAATCTTCAGATTTTTACTGATCCATTGCCTTCTCATACCTCTAATGCGATTGATACTACTGATTCCTCTGTCTCACCTGATGATCTCGTGTCTATGACTCCTAATGTGATTAACTTTGTAGAGCAGCAAGAAAACCCTAAAAAACCTTCCATCACATTTGATTCTAGTGAAACTATCAGGGCACCTGATGGTCCTTTATATATAGTTGCAAAAGTAAAAAATACACCTTGCCGTGGAGTGCTTATTGATCCTTTTTGCATGGTTAATGTCATTACTGAAGAATTTCTTTTTACTTTGCAATTGAATCAAGTGATCTATGACAAAACAGATGTGATTGTGAAATTATTTGATGCATTTTCTTCTCCTGCAATTGGTTCTATTACATTACCTATTGAAGTTCATAACAAATCCCTTGATGTGAACTTTGCTATTATTCCATCATCCGAACAATTTCGTGTGAAGCTTGGCTATCCTTGGCTATCTTCCATGAAAGCTATTGCTTCTCCTATTCATAAGTGTTTGAAATTTCCCCATAATGGTGAAGTTGTTACTGTCAATCATAGTCTCTTTAAACCAGCTGAAAGAACCTCTAGTGTTCCTATTGATTATTTTTGGCCTAAACAATTCCAATCTCTTCCTCCGCGAAGTGATCATCTTTTCAAATCTTATCAAAAGTGGAAAAAAGATATGATCCTATCTCTAAGTGAACCTAGAACACCCAAACTTGACATTCCTATCATTCTTGAGAAGGAAGTTCTTCCTTTGAAAGATAAAACTAATGTCTTTCCTCAAGAAGATTCCCAACCCATCCCTATGGATGTGACCATGTCTATGTCTAATAAACCTTCTAAAAGTAGACCTATACCTCCTCGTCATGATGGACTTGGTCTTCTTCCTAAACCAAATATTCCTCCTTTATATGGAGCAGTTCCTCCTCCTTCCTTTTATAGAGAGAAGAGACCTTCTTCTTCTCCTATTATTCAACCTAAGAGACCACAACCTAAACACCCAAGTGATAAGGATGAGAACATTCCTCCTCCTCAATCTTCGCAACTTCCTACTAAGACTAGACGAAATCGTTCTGCACGTGAATGTCGACGAAAGCGTCGTCTTAGAGCTCAGGCAGCTGCCTCTCAAACTTTGCAATCCCCAAAAACACCTTCAACAAGCATTATTCCATTTTCTCCTCAGCCGACGATTGAGCCGAAATCTCCTAAACATAAGATGCATGATGGTCTTGATCCTGTGCGAGTTAAAGATCCTATTTTTATAAATCTTGATGATGATATAGATGAAAATGTTATTCATGATGCAAATGTTACTCCTGTTCATTCTGATAGTGAATATGAACTTGTTGATATTGATAACCATTTATCTAACGAATTTTCTAAAGCACTTATCCTAGCTCCTAGACAAGAACAATGTGGCTCGGAACATGAACATAGCCCTTGTTTGGATCTTGTGATAGCTCCATCTGCTGTGTTGGATGTTCCTCCTCTAGCGTGTTTCCTACCTTCCCGAAACATTGATCAGCAAGATCGGGGGGTAGATGACGTGCTAGACTAGTTTCATTAGCATAGCAGATTCTCTCCTCCTCTCTTTTGTTACTTCTTCTATATGTTACTCTCATTCTTCTATTTGTTGTCCTTAGTGTTGTCTACTTGAGGACGATGCAAAGCATTGAGATCTCTCGATCTCTCTCATGTTGACTCAAAAGACACATGTGTTCCCTTCTTCTAGGTGACCTTCCTTGATTGGGGAATGCAGAACAATTATGCATACATACATATGATATACATGAATTATCATACAGCATACTGACCCCAAGGAAAGTGAAGTCACCTTGTGCTTTGTGTTTTGTGTCTATTATCCTTGGGCTTATCTCACACTTGGGGGCTAAATCCTTGTGATAACGTGCTCCTTTCCCTTCTCATTCTTATATGTATCACTACCTTAAAGCAATCACCCCCGGTGAGGCGTGTGCGATCGCTTTAATGTAGGGGGCATACATCCCGTTCATATCTTTTCAAGATACTTGAAAATTTCTTGGCAAATTTAGCCTTGCCTTGAAAATTTTTGATATCTTTCTTGCATGACTCATAGTGAGGGAACCTTACTACTAACAGTCATGGTTCTCCCTCGTGATCTTCCCTTTTACTTTGTCAATCGAAGCCGTAAGATCCTTAGTCCACTGGGGGCTTGGTGTATCTTGCCTCCTTGACGTGGTGAAAGTCTTTCAATGTTGTTTCCTTGTACTTTACCGGAAGTATGAGCATACGCCTATACTCCCGCTAAAGTGGGGGCTAAATGTAGCGTCCTAAAATTGCGACACTTGCAATTTCGACTGCATTTCGGTCTTCACGATGGCGACGCAACACGCAACCTGAATGGAGACCCCGAAACTTGCTCATGACATTGAAAACTGCATTTTCTTGCACCCTGCTGTCCTGGGAGGTGGGACCAGAGCGCCCAGCGCCGTGGTCCTTCAGGACCAGGGCGCCCAGCGCCCTGGTCCCCCAGGACCATGATGCCCAGCGCCCTGGTCCCTGGCCCTATTTTGGGCCCGGTTTCCTATGGGGCTTCGGGTCCTTTTGTTTGCAATTTGGAAAATAAACTTTCTTGGTCGGCCTAAGGTCGGGAAAATCAGTCTATTAACCCTAATTGGCAAGTATAAAAACTACTTTTCCTCTCCCATTTTGGGGGTCAAAAAAGAAGAAGGACATATGTGTACAAGCGTGGAAACTATACTCAAGCATTCAAGCATTCCTGCAAGTAATTGATCATTTCAAGTCTCCATTCAAGGCTAAGTGTTGCATTCAAGACAAGGATTTAACCATTGAAGAGGAGATCACTTACAACACATTACATGCTACAACATACAACATACAAAAAACAACAACATCTATACCTTCGCATATAAGGATACAAACATCCTTACAACAAGGTTGTAGGTACGCGGCTGAAATTGAAGATCTGGAATCCTTGTGCAGAGACGAACAGATCCCCCTTCGTTTCGCGGATTTTTCGGAGGACCGTGGCGCCGGGCGCCATCGTCCCGACAACTTTTGCTCAAATTTGCAGGACAGCGCCGTATCGACATTTTACTGCTAATTCCAGGTCCGCAGCTTCATCCTATATCCCTATCTCAGTTTATAAGCGAATCTTTCTCACTTTCTATGCATTCCTAGCTTAATTCTTCTATCAACATTCCTTACAAAAGAGGGTAGCCTTGCTGTCTTAACCCTTGAAACTCATTTAGCATCCAATCTTGCATTGTGTGGGATTGGATCTTGTGGGTTTCAACCCCTCTTTTGAATGTAAAGTCTCCCAAGTGAAAACCATCAACCCTAGAGACTCTCCCTTCTCTCTCCTCAGAGTTGAGGAGGGGAGAACGACTAGGGTTCGATCGCATTTTTCTGCTTTACAAATGCCCATGAAGTCTGTTCAGGATGTTCATATGTGTTCGAAGTTGGTGGGTCCCGCGGGTTTTAATGATTTGATGGTGCATTCATTGCCAAATATGAGGAGGCAGAACCATGTCTTAAGTGACGTCAATCCTTGGTTTTTCAAAGGAAGTAATCATTTCGGGAATTGGTGGTTACTTAAAAAATGCCGCCATGCATTCAATGCATGCATGCGATGTCTAATCCACAAACTCAACACACTCGGACTGAAAATTGGAATTATTGCATTCAATGTTTCCGTATCATTGCCTTCACTAATAAGGTATGAAGGATTGTTAGTGCTCCGCATTTGTTCCTCGCTGCTGTGTCTTTGTTTTTCCTGGATAGGAGTCTTGTTTGCTGCTAGCTGTCGTCTGGTTGTTCAACTGTGAAGGTGAGTCTTTTTCTTGTCCTCTCCAGTGGTTTTTGCTTGCATTTTCTCTCTTACAGAAACTTTTTCTGTAACTGATTTAGGCTTATTGTTTAGAATTATGAAGTCCACACTACATTTGTTTGGGAACGTTTTTAGCCTGGCATCCACTGAACCCATAGTTAGCGATACTGACCTAAAAGGGGAAAACCTTGAGGTGTTGAAAGAGAGGGTGTTCAAGGGAATTGACAAGTCTTTTGGTGTGGAGATTTTGAGTAGCGGTCTCGTAGAAGCTGCAGCTTTTCCCCCAGCCACTCCTTGCCCATAATTGATTCGGTAATGTATTGCTAGATACGACCCAGTGTCTGAAACCATTAGGAGAGACAATGGTGAAACCCTTCTCGCCATAAATCATGAAGTAATTTCCTCAGTCTTCAAGATACCTGATTACCAGTTCTCCAACTTTTCTCCTGCTCAATCAATCACCGAGTTCAACGCAGATAGAACCGGACACCGTAACAATGTAGCAAAATTCTGGTTGAAGGTTCCTCAAAGAGGTGGTTCCAGGTTACCCAAGAATCCTAATAAGAATCACATGTTGCCTCACATTCATGACGTAATGCTTTTGTTGCACTGAGCTAGAGGATCCGCTGAAGCTTATAGCTTCGACAACTGGATTTATTGCTATGTGCAGCTGGTTTTAGAAGGGAAGCATTATTTGGATTGGGCTGAATTGATTGCTGATTCAATGAGAGAACAACTGAGTTTGGCTAAATAGTTCAAACATAACTTCTTTATGTCTTCATATCTCTTGTATTGTTTGGCTTGTGTTAAGGAGTTGGTTGGAATACCAAAACAGCTCACTGAGGAGGATGTTCCCGTATATGAGTTCTATCGCATGTTGCAAAAGGATAAAGCTTTACAGAATTTCAGAAGGGTGCACAATGCTTTTCTGGGTGATTTGTGTCATGAATTGAAGAATATGAAAGCCAAAAGAATCTCCGAAGATGCATAGACTTTGATAAAGAGGTTTGGTAGTTTTTATATCCAGTTTCCACGCTTCTGTTACATACGGGTAGGTGGCTTTGAAGAGGAGCCCTTCAAGCTCCCTCACTTCTGTTTAGATTGCTTTGTTCTAGTGGAGATATGCAGGCAACTAACCTCTGTAATAAAAAAGGCACAACCCAGGGACAAATGGGAAGGTCATTTTCCCATCCAATTGGGCGTGTTGTCCTGCAGTTCAATGTCTGATGCTTTGAGTATAGGAGCAGACCTCAGGAATTTCAATTTTTCCCTGTATCCTGAAAGGAAAGGTTTTGATAATAAGGGATTTTCCCGAAGTCTTGGTCTAATTCCATACCTTCCCATGCCACAGTTAGAGGATTTCTGGGAAGATTGTACAGATGAACTTGAAGTATTCAAAAGGGGAAACATGAGATTGGTGTTAGAACAAGTTGTTTCATTGCAGATAAAGTTGGATACTAAGGGGCTCGAAGAGGATCATCTAGAGCTATTCGAACCAGGTTACTTAGCCCGTGCAGAAGTTGAAATGCCTCCAATTAACTAGGATGAGGAGGAGAAAGATGATATACAATTAAGAACCAAAGGAGTTTTGGAAAGGACTGCGGCGTGGGTGGCCAATAAGAAAGCAATGAAATCAGGCGTTAAGTCTAATTCTGTGAGAAGTAATAAGGATCCTCTACCTTCACCAAAGCGTCTTTCTAACAATGCTTCTATACCTATTCGTGCAGGTAAGGATAACAAGTCGTCCCAGCTTAGACATAGGTCTAATTCAACTTTGTATTTTTGTACTCCTCGGCATACTCGGTCCCGAAGTGTCGCTTAAAGAAAGATGGATCAGGAAAATGATACAAGGGTGAAAGATACCATTCTCGATGCCCAGATATTTGAAATTGAAGACTTGGACGACGATGTTGCTAGTGCCCTGGATTCTCATACGGTGACTATGGCTATGACGCCACCTTCCAAGATGATCGAAGGAACCACTCATTCCAGTGCAACTCCTAAGTGGTTGACCACCTCGGTGAACAAAAAATGGAGTTTTCTTCCCGTGACTATTTCGATTCAGGAAATGGTCGTTAAATACACAGAGAAGAATCCAAAGCCGAAAAGGTTCAAGATTGCCGCTCGCCTGGACAATGATGAGGGAATTGGAAAATGGGTTGCTGAAATCGCCTCGTATAAACCCAAGGATGAAAACAAGGAGGCTAGCCCCGATGATTTCGAGATCACAAAGGTGGAATTGGGAAACATGAGTAGAGACACAGACAATCATTTCTTCCAAGTATCGACAAAGAAAATGCTCACTAGGTCGGAGAAGGATGGGCGAGAAAAGAGAGAACTAAAGTGACACATAAACGTTCTAGCCCAGTTCATCGATAGTATTGGTTTCCTTGGGGCACTCCCAATATCTCATGCTACAGAGAACTTCGACCCAACTTCGCTGGAAAATAAAAAGCTAATGAACCAAGTTCAACAGACCAAGAGTATTGCTGAAGCTGTGGAGAAATGGATTGAGGGACTAATCAAGGATGGTGAGAAGTACATTACCGACTCCCAGAGGCTATGCGATGAAATACAGGGCCTTATTGCCAAAGTTCAAAATCAGCTTGTGCCGTGGGAGAAGGAGGAGCACAAATTGCATAATATCTTGCCTTTGTTTGCCAAAATAGAAGAATATGGAGTTACCGGGTTTTTGATAGAACACTCAATCAAGCTGGTGGCGGATGAATGTCAGCTTTTTGTGCTAAAGAAAACCATAATGTGGCGAGTGCTTACCTTCAAGTTTGTGATCACCGATGCAAAGACCTTTGTTTATGAACTCCAAGATCTCCAGTGCAGCATAGTTAATGATAACAAGGTGGTTAACCCTGACCATGATTGACAGTTGGAAATTTGCGGGTTGAGCACACAGGATGCAATCAGGTCTTTCCGGATGAACATGGAGAAGATCAAGGCCAAGGGTAATTTCACTCCGGAAGATATAACCAGGGTGGCTAGGATTGAGTCTATGACTTTCATTGGAAATGATCAACTACCGAAACATTCTGAAAAGATGGTGAAGCACCGGTGGAATAAGGAGGCGGCGAAGGCGAAGCTCAATGCGATGAAAGTTTCGAACCAATCCATTGTTCAAGAACTCACAACCGCTCACGACGCCCACGAAAGCGGAGAGGATGATGATGATGGAAAAGTGGCATAATGCATTGATTTAGCCCTGGTTCCCTTTATTCTTGTAATTTCTCATGGTTATGCAAAGACTTCGGGACATCTGTCCCAAAATACTTCTTGTTGGTTTCATAACTATTTACGGGGGAGGTCGAGTTTTCAGGGAGGCCTCCCCTATTCTAAAACTATAAATTAAGGAAAGATAGATAGTATAGGGGTTAGATTTTGTGACCAATTTTTGGTTTTTCCCTCTGTTTTATGTATTTTCTGTTTTGTAGAAGGAAGAATCAGACTGCTAAATTTGGAATGGAAACGATTTATACATGTATTTTCGTGCCTTTGTTGCATAAGAATATATATATAGAATGATCATACTATTCTTGGGAGAAGGAAAATCTGTGTGTTTTGAATCTATGTAGATACATGTCTTTGTATATGTTTATCTAATCAAATAACAGTAAGGATCTTTCCATTACAGAAAATAATTATTCTTCTGATATTCCTTCCTTTGAGTGTTTGTTTACTTCTAGAGAAGATTCATGTTCGAGGATAGATTTAGTTTCTTAAATCTGTTCATTCTTTATTAAACTCGTGAAAATGGTGTACTAAACTTTGTTTCAGTTGCTGTCATCTCATATATTGAAAAGATAGGAAAAATTGCTTTCTTCTTTTTAGGAAACATGTGTGAAATATCGGCCTCTCATCCAAGAATGAAGTAGGCAACCTTACATGCTTTCGGGTTAAAAGCTACTATTCAAATTAAATAGTTTAAAGCATTCCTTGAAAAACTGAGATAGGGAGCTGTACCTATGAAAAATTTAGAGGGAAGTGATTTATACAACACTTACCCAACTGTTTAGTGAAACACTTGTCCTTAAAATAAGGCGACAGAGTTCAAAATTGATCATTTTAAAAAAGGGACAAATCTGTTCACTAACAAATCCATAATGAAACTGATCACACTCCACATGATCAACCAAGAAAAAAATCAATATATTTATCCCTACCACTAATGATATGTAGGAAAGATTAAGTTGATATACACGAGCTGCTAGGTAGATCCACCTTGCATATAGTATATATCCCGAACTATAAATTATAGCATGGATCTAAAATAATATTATACACCTCACAATGATATTAATTAACATAAAATTGCCTCATCAAAATATATGGAATCACCCTTATATGAATCAATACTATTAGAAAAAGGGGTTGATTCAATTTCTAATATTAAAATTTATGGCTTCTAGAAGTTAGGTCTCCCACATCAAAATTTTATTAAAATCTATTATGTATAAGAGAGATGCAATCTAAGGGAATCACACATTGAAAAAATCACGACACATGTTATGACATATCATAAGAAATCTTTGAATGGATATAATGGATTCAAAATGAAGTACCCAAGTTGGTGATGACGCAGAGCATCCACACACACTCAACCAATTAGGTGACAACACTCCTCAAGCCTACTAGATCTTACAAGGCTTCAAGACACAACTACATGACTTCTAACTCCCACTCTTTCACTGAAACATATTTGGGACAAATAGGAATCATAAAGGTAGTCCAACAATGACTCCAACTGACATTGACTCATGCAACCCACTTCGCACCAATTCGATTCTTCTATTGAGGATTGAATTATATTGATGGATAAAAACACAACCAAGGTTCATAAGCCCTAAAACACCATTAAGATTCACTTAAAGGAACTCCACACACATTGACACCCTTCTCACTTGGCTCACAATGAAAAAAAGCTTCTACAATGACTTCATTTGCAAAGAGGGCCTGACTGAAGATTAGGACTGAGACACTATGAAACAAATAGGCCAATCAAAAATACAATATAATTATTCACCAAGGGTATTCCAAGGACTTATAATTATTGAATAGAACATTTTCACCTTCCTCTCTGACACCAAACACTCACCGACACTTTTCTTAACCTTGCAAAGTTTAGGAACTCAACTTATTGGCAAATGGTGACAGTCAATACAGGGATAAGGACAATCATTTAATTCCAATATTGCTTGATTACTTGGCCTTGACACTCCTTGAAGTATGGTTGGTACATTGGTATACATCCCCCATAACCTTCCACTACTCTCTCAAGACCCTCCTTGCATTGGAACACCTTCAAAACATCAACAACTAGCTGCTATCCACAACATGAGACACAAAATCAGACTTTGTATCCAATCTAACACATGTAAACCTCTTCATGGAACCCTACAAGAAAATTATAAACAAAATAAATAATGTATAGGGTCTTTCCATTCTTGGGAATAGATATGTCAATGTGGAAATGATCCCAAACACATTTATGTCTATCACAGATTACCCTAGACTAGGGTTTTGACAATTTTTATCAAAATTGCTATAACTTTTTCAAATCAGGATGAAATTAGATGAAACAAAAAGGAAAATATAGAGGATTAATCCCAATAATAGATATAATTAATTTTTAACTCTAATTAATTGATTAAAGTAATGAAAAATTCAAAATAGTAGACTATTTTTCTGAAAATTCAATGAAATTGCAGGGTAAACTCAAAATTTTTATTGAAAATGCTTCACTACATTGCCCACCTGTGGGTCAATGGGAAAGGGGTATTTATATATTTAATTCCTCCCCCAACATTTATAACCAAATTTTGAACTTATTTTACCAGCTAACACCTAATTACTCATAAAATGCAAAAAGTTGCTTTGATAACTTTTGACAACATTGACAATTTTGTCAAAAATTGATCCTAGACTGAACCTAAGACCTCCATGATTCAAAAATGATATAAATAGGTCCAAATATGTCTATAGGACCTTTAAAATTCATTAAACACCACATTTGACCCATTAAGACACATTTACAACATAGTGACAATTTTGACAATTGTTGTCAATATGACCCTAATAAGATTCAACATAACACTTAATGGTATCAATGACCTTTATTACATTAAAGATGGTCTTATAAGACCTTATTCATGACAAATAATAAAAAACCTTGGCTTGTTACCAAATTGGCCTCATGGTGGCCATCTTGTGCTAGGTGATCCTGCACCATACACCCCCCTAAGAAGAATCTTTTGTCACAAGAGAGTGTTGAAGATTTGTTTTCCTTGCTTTCCATGGATCTTCCTTGATGGTCTTCTACTTCTTTGACCTTTCCTTGAAGTGTTCAAACCGCTTGCACCAACTTGGATCTTAAAGTTATCTTGCTCTCACTTAGTGCCTCTCCTTGGTAGCTGCCCCCTACCATCCTTTGCCTCTATCATTGTTCTCAGACCTGTATTTGTATCTACCCTTGGAGGTTATCTGATTTTAATCCTCCAACCTTTTGGTCTTTGATATGTATTCATCTTCTTGGACTGGTTATGGCTCCTAACCATCCCTTGGTTGCTACTCACACCTTTGCCTATCATCATATCCGATTTTTGTGTCTTGGCTGCCTTTCCTTGCTCATGCTTGACTGTTTCTTCAACCTTCTCTCTAGATATGGGGCACATTACACTCTCAAAAATAATAGCATCCTTATTTTCCACTTGCATAAACTCCTTAGTACCCATCATGACTACTCTTGCTGCCCTTGTCTGATCTCCAACATTCCTCTTGCAATGGAAGTAAAGTAAATGAGTCCCCTTCATGTTTAATCTGATAGGTATTAGCCCTTTCATCATACATAGCATGTTTGTCAAACTACCATGGCCTTCCAAGCAACAAATGACAACATTGCATTGGTAGAACATCACAAAGCACCTTGTCCTTATACCTTCCAATCTGAAAATCAACTAAAGCCTACTCATTAACTAAAAGTGACTGATCATCATTTAACCATGAGACCTTATAGGGTGTCTCATGTGGCACTTTCACAAATCCTAACTTATTAACCATTTCTTTTGACACAATGTTATTAGTAGATCCTGAATCAATTACCAACTTACACACTTTACCTTTGCTCTTGTAAGTGGTATTGAAAAGACCATAGGTATAGCATCTCCCTGAAAACACATTGGATTCACTTCCTTGACCCATATTTCTTCCCCTTGCATTTGGTCTTCCACCTCTCCATCTGTAATGCCCCGCCAGGAAACCCCGAAGGGATAAAACTAAAACACACGAATGGAGTGCAATAATTTTTTTTTTTAGAAATAAGACACAACATAAAGATACAATAAGATATAAAAGTATAGATTACACAACGGAAGACATCAACTAACACCTAAAGAGTTTCCCAACGTGATTACTTAATTCCACATTTAACTTAACTTACGCTAATTAATCCAATAAGCTGATTGTCTTAATAACGAGAAAATTCTTAAACAAGGATAATTTCTTTCAGCAAGACAAAATATAGATCACAAGATAGAGTTCATCCATTAAGGTTTATTCATACCCTTCGTCCATACTTTTCATTAAAATTTTAGTCATGCATCCAATTTAATAACACACTTGAATTTCATCATAAACTAACGAGATCTTTCCATGCATACTTAATTTCCTTAACAATTATAGAATTCATTCTGCAAATCAACTACACTCTTTCATGAACCACATTTAAGAGATGACTGAAAACATGCATTTACAATTAATTTCATCTAATCCACTTACACATTCTATCAAAATGCCATCCATACATGCTAACACTAAAACATGAAACATAAGAACAAAAGCAACGCATAACACCAAAATGATCTCGAAGTTCACCCCTAGAGGGCTACATCTCTGGGTCTGCTCAACTGCAAGACCCCTCTGACAATTAAATAAGTTTAGGGTACATAAGTTCCACATCATTTACATTCCTGCCATCGAGGCGAATCATACCAATAAACAACCAACCACATCGGTCAATAATTACATAAATGATCCCTACAAAGAAACAGATCCAACTGAACATATTAAAAGCTAATACAAGGTCCACTGCCCGACAATACTCTAACTAGAGACCTGACCTGCTATGGTCAACCACAAATCAACACTTGACACCCGCATAAAGGACAAGACCAGTTAAAACACCATCACAAGGCAACAACCAAACTAGAAACAGAAGACATAAACAAGTACCCCAAATCATCCGAATGACAGGGTCCAAACAAAAATATCAACATAGGACACAATGACAACTCAACCAGAATTGCAATGAAATTAAGCTTGACTGCAAACATCATTTACACAAGATCTTAATATAGGCAATCTTTTCTTAAAACAACCAAACGCATAAATAACTTGCAATCAAAGATTTTCCAGACAATAAGAAAGTACAACTATTTAATACAAAGAAATCAATTTGCCATTTGTTCAATAAGTTAAATAAGATCGCAAAGAAATAATTCTCCTAATGTATTTTAACACAATTATCAATTATAAAAATTATAAGCTTTTCTGAAACATTCAAACTATAAACTGATTTTATAACTATAATATAATTGTATGCATACCTATATATATACATCATATATATATGATATACTCATAATTATATTACAGATATATATATCAACTCATAATCAATATTTAAATAACAGTTAAAATAATATAATAACCACCATAAAGAAAACACATCTAATATATAAATATATATATAAATACATATATATATATATACATATATCTATTTATATACACATCATATAAATTAACACATAAATTATTCTGTTTACCAAACCCTTGGGCACGTAACCCGAAACAGTATGTCATAGTACGCACAGGGTTAAATAAATAATAATACAACAAAAAAATGTTAACATGTTGGCCCAGGCACGGTAGCTCGTGCTACCGCCACGGTGGCCCATGCTACCATCGGTAGCAGTTGCTACCACCGATAGCACTGCTACCGTCGGTAGTATTGTGCACTACCACCGGTAGTGGATGCTACTGTAGGTAGCCGCTACCATGGTTTATATATATATATATATATTTAATTTAATTTTTTTTTTAAATTAATGAAAATAATTTCCAAATCCATAAAAACCACTTAACAAAATTTACATAGAAATAAATTTTTCCTATTCAATAAAATTCATTCCCAGAACTTTATTTCAATTACATTTTTTTTTAATTAGATAATCCAATAAATTTAATTCACAATTAAATTTATTTCTAAAGAAATCACAGAGATTTATTTAAAGGACTATCAGAACAAATCAAACTAAAGAGAATAATTTTTCCACAATAATTTTCCCAATGTTCTCAAAATTAAATTACTCCCATACACTAGAAAATTAACATCATGCAAGGATTTTAATTCAAAACCTGATTTAACCAGAAGAGGGTTTTGAAACTGACAAGTAATTTACACACACATCATTCAGAGAAAAATAGAAATATTTTCTAAAAATGCATAATCAAAGAAGTCATCCAACCTGGTATAGCTTTCCTGGAAGAAATCTATAGAAGAGCCCTAATCTTTTCAATAAGCTTCCAATAAATTTCTTCACCTAAATTCTTGACCTGTTTCCTCTGTATCTAAAATAAAGACCTATTCCCTATTTAAACTAAAATTCTAGGTTCAATAGCTTTTTCTCAAAAACCTAAATTTAGAATAAGAGTAATTTTATTTTATTTTTTAATTTTATAACAAAAGATAAGCTAACATGCAATAATTAAATATCATTATGCTTTCTTTTCTTTTCTCATGCAAATTAATTAATTTTCTAAATAAAGAATTAAAACAATACTTTAATTCCAATTAATTCTTTTATTCATTCTTGTTTAATTCTTTTATTTATTTATTTAAAATTCTAGAAACAATAAATATAATTAATCTAATTTATTTTTCCACTAAAATTTAAATAAAAATATATTTCTAATATCATGCAGCTTGCAACTTAATTTAATTAATTAATTAATTAAGTTTATGGAATTATCTCATAGTTGAATTGTTTATGCATTGAGATTATAAATTTAGTTAATTAAAAGAAATGCTTTTCTCCCTCATTTAATATTTTAATTAACAAAGCTAATAGTTGCATTTGACAATATTAATGAGGGTAAAACATTTTTAATTAAATTAAATTCTCAAAATCAATCTTACACACTATATAAAATAAATATGAGTAAAACTCACTTTTCTAATCAAAATTGATTTTCTTAAATAATTAAAATTAACCTTTCTATTCCAAAAAACAAAAAGGGATTGAATTATTTTTATTTCGAATAATTTAAATCTTCTCTTTCAAAATGCATAACTAAATAAACTCATGATTTAAAATTAACCATTAAATTAAAACTTGTTACTAACATGAATAGGGCAATTTTTAAATAAATGATTAATTATATAAAAGAAACCTATTTACTTTAATTTCTTAATTACTAATGCATAAATGAACACATTAAATCAAAATAACTACTTAGAATTAAATACTCAGTTTAACCACACGCCAAGCATGCAAACCAAGTAAGCCAACCAATTACTCGACCCGCAAACCCAAATGAAAAGGAAACTGATGGAACACAGGCGACGCTCACTTGAGTATGACTAGGGTAAACTTAGGGTTTTATGACCACCTAACCCAAATTCTAAGGATGAAAGAGGTATACTCAACCCTGCGAATCCAGGTGAAGACGAACCTCACACCTAGGCACATTGTACCTGCAATCTCCTCATGGTAATTCAGCCATTCAAGATTGCCACATAAAAAGTCAACCAAGGTCAAACCGGTTGTACAAAGCTAACTAGGGTAGGGGTACTACACCATCCACCTCTAGATTCAACCTCTTGTTCTTTACCCTTATCAACATCTTCTTGTCCTTGGTTGGACTAATTTGATGTAGAAAAGGTACCTCTTCCTCTTGAAGTACTGCCTCTCCCTCTTGTAGCCTTCTCTTGTCTCCTCTTCAACTTCTCTTCAACCTTCATGGCCAACTTGTAACATTCTTCTACGCTTCTAGGTATGGAGAGACTAAGTTCATCCTAGATGTTATATGTCAAGCCACCAAGATATCTTGCTACTTTTTCTTCAACATCTTCCTCATGTGCTGCCCTTATGTCTAACTTGTGATATTCCTTTGTGTAGGCTTGTACATCCATATCCTTTTGTCTTAGAATTTTCAGCCTCTTGTATAATTGGACCTTGTAGTCATTAGGTAAGAACTTCCCCTTCATCTTTTTCACCATCTTGTATTGTGAAGTTATCTTTGGCTTGTCCTTCTTCCACCTTTCAGCTTGCACACAATCCCACCAAAGTAGAGCATGTCCTTTCAACCTTAACTTAGCCACCTTTACCTTCTGATTATCTTCCACCTCTTCACATTCAAAGTAGTTTTCCAATGCTCCAATCCAATCTATGAGTTCTTCTCCATCTAGTTTACCATCATACATGGGTAGATCTACCTTGACTTTGTGGTCACTTTTCCTTAATGATTTTTTCCATCCTTTCATCCTCCAGGCTCATTTATTCCTCTTGTGGGGCTTCATCTTCATCCTCTCCTCTTACTTCTTGGTCACTCTTCTCATCAACAACCCTTCCTCTCCTTCTATCTCTGGCCTTTAATGCTTCCATCCTCTCTCTTAGGGCTCTCAACTCCCTAGCAACTATTGCACTAACCCTTGGGGGAATCTTGTCTTCAACTTCTCAAAATTCTTTCTTTCAACCTTCAACTTCTTCCTTCAAGGAACCTACTCCCTTTTCTTTGATACCACTTTGATGCAGAGCATCCACACACACTCAACCAATTAGGCGACAACACTCCTCAAGCCTACTAGATATCACAAGGCTTCAAGACACAACTACATGACTTCTAACTCCCACTCTTCCATTGAAACATATTTGGGACAAATAGGAATCATAAAGGCAGTCCAACAATGACTCCAACTGACATTGACTCCTGCAACCCACTTGGCACCAATCTGATTCTTGTATTGAGGTTGAATTATATTTATGGACAAAAACACAACCAAGGTTCCTAAGCCCCAAAATCCCTTTGATATTTACTTAAAGGAACCTCGCACACATTTACAATCTTCTCACTTGGTTTAGAATGAAAATAAGCTTCTATAAAGACTTCATTTGCAAAGAGGGCACGACTAAACATTAGGACCGAGAAACTATGAAACAAATAGGACAGTCAACAATACAATCTAATTATTCACCAAGGGTCTTCCAAGGAATGATAGTGATTAAAGAGAACCTTTTCACCTTCCTCTTTGACACCAAACACTCATCGACACTTTTCTTAACCTTTCAAAGTTTAGGAACTCAACTTATTGCCAAATGGTGATAGTCAATACAGGGATGAGGACAGTCATTTAATTCCACTTTTGCTTGAATACTTAGCCTTTCCACTCCTTGAAGTATGGTTGGGACACTAGTACACATCCCCCACAACCTTCCACTGGTCTCTCAAGACCCTCCTTGCATTGGATCACCTTCAAAACATCAACAACTTGCTGCTATCCATAATTTGAGACACATAATCAGACTTTGTGTCCAATCTAGCATGTGTAAACCTCTTCATGGAACCCTGCAAGAAAATTATAAACAAAATACATGATTTATAGGGTCTTTCCATGCTTGGTAATAGAGATATTAATGTGGAAATGACCACAAACACATTTATGTCTGTCACAGATTACCCTAGACTAGGGTTTTGACAATTTTTATCAAAAATACTCTAACTTTTTCAAATAAGGATGAAATTAGATGAAACCAAAAGGAAAATATAGAGGATTCATCCCAATATTAGATAAAATTTATTTGGAACTCCAATGAATTGAATAAAGTAATGAAAAATTCAAAATAGTAGACTATTTTTCTGAAAATTCAATGAAATAGCAAGGTAAACTCATAAAATTTGTTGAAAATGCTTCACTACATTTCCCAACCGACCTGTGGGTCAATGGAAAATATTTATTTATATATTTACTTCCTCTCCAAATGTTTATAACCAAATTTTGAACTTATTTTACCAACTAACATCTAGTTACTCATAAAATGCAAAAAGTTGCTTTGATAACTTTTGACAACATTGACAATTTTGTCAAAAATTGATCCTAGACTGAACCTAATACCTCCATGACTCAAAAATGATATAAATATGTCCAAATAGGTCTATAGGACCTTTACACATTATTAAACACCACATTTGACCCATTCAGACATATTTGCAATATAGTGACAATTTTGACAATTGTTGTCAATATGACCCTAATAAGATTCAACATAACACTTAATGGTCTCAATGACCTTTAGTACATCAAAGATTCTCTTCTAATACCTTATTCATGAAAAAAACTCAAAAAACTTGACTTGTTACCAAATTGGCCTCATGGTGGCCATCTTGTGCTAGGGGCTCCTGCACCAGGTGAGTGAGTAATGATAATGTTATGATAACTTATGTAACATGTGGGTATTATGTTATTTTTAGTTTGTAAACATATATTATGATTTTGGAACTAGATTTTAACAAGGGATTTGGGTGCCATATTTTGTGTGGTTTTATCTAATGGTTTTCTACTTACCATTTGACAATTTATTATTTTTTTGTCCTATTTGTTAGGTTATTGGTTTGGATTCTATATAGTAAATTTTGTACCATGGGCAATGTTATGTTGCCAAAATTTCTACATATCTCTTGTTGGTGATACTCCTATAAATATTTAGACTCTAAAAGTGTATTATAACTATTTATTATTTTTAGCGTCCTAAAATTGTACCCCTTGCAATTTTGACTGCATTTTGGGCCCTCACCTTATCGGTCTCATCCCCATGCTTGATCGGGACCTATTTATGCCTCTTTTATGCAACCAAACTTAACTTTTCACCTTGCAAATTGTATAGCCCTTTGATCCTGGCCTAAAATAGGGTAGGACCAGGGCGCCATGCCCTGGTCCTCCCTAGGTGGGACCTATCTTGAGGCCCTTCCCCCTTGGCCCTATCTCAAATATGAGCGCGAAATAAATCCCCTATGTCTACCTTTGTTGGAAAATTAAGATATTTGACAATAGGCAAGTATATAAGGAGGTTTTCCCCTCTCATTTTGATATAGCATCATAATCCATGATCATCAGAAGGTGAGAACATGATAGCGATCATAAGGCAAGGAGACTACATCAAGCATTCTTCCTTAAGGCTGCATACTCTTCTTCTATTCATTGGAGAACCATTATACCATTCATTTGCAAGCATGTATGTGTGTTATGTTTTTTTCATGTTCATGCCATTTCATACAACATATGTGATTACATTCAAGAAGCAAATCATCATTATCATCTATTGCAGATCTGAAGGTATACATTTTCATCATTTATTTCAAGCATTTGCAGTATTTCATTCAAGGTTGATTCCAAACTGAGGTTTGACTTAGGAAAACCCCTATTCCCAACTCCTTTCTTCTTCTTTCTGTGTGCAGGAAATAGGTGCACAACTGTACTTATGGAATTAAGCTTTATTCACAGAGACGGAAAAACCTTTTTCGACGTATGAAAAGTTCGGGGGATCGATAGGAGGGTGCCCTTGTCCGGACACATGGTCCTTGCAACTTTTTCCAGATTTTGCGGAGCAGATTTGAATCATCTCAAACTTCTCAGATCTGTGTGCATGGCTGAATCTTGAATCTGTAGCTCACTGTTTTCTCATTGTATTCATTTCCAACACTTTACTTATTCAACTCACAAATAAGGGTCAAGCACATTCCAAACACAACCATATCTACTTAGCATTCAGTCCTTGGATCATCTAGGATTGGATCTACTGGATTCAACCCATCTTTTGAATGTAAACTTTCCCCAAGTAAAAATTGAGCTTAGTTAATTCCCACACTTCCAAGTGGCGAATTGGCTAAGCTCCCAATTTTCCACTTTACATTTTGGTGAACCCGACTCCTTACACCATTAATTCTGATTTTTGTTTTCAGATATGAGTGTATACAATTTAAAATTCAAATTGTCATTTACAAGTTTGATTTTCTTGCAAATTTTAAAAATTTAGAGGTTAATTTCAATAAAACCCTAATTTTTGAATTCAAAATTGAGCTTGTGACTTGCATTATTTGGATTAATTATTTTAGATCTGAGCATTCATTCAATTTGCAAATTCAAAATTTCATCTACAAGTCAAATTTCACAATTAATTTTTAAAATTAAGTGGTTAATTTCAAAAACCCTAATTTTTAATTTTTTTAAAAATTGAGCTTGTGGGTTGTTTAAATTTTGAATTTCCCTTTTCAAATTTTGGTGCTAATTTAAATTCAAATTCAAAATTGTAACTTTGGATCAAATTTCAATTTCAAATTTAAATTTTAAAATTAAGTGGTTAATTAAGCAAACCCTAATTTCTAAATTTAAATTAATCTTGTGCGTTTTCCAAATTTTCAAATTCCAAATTCCAATTTTTGATCTATTTTCAAATTTAAATTTTAAATTAAGTGGTTCTTTCTACAAGACCCTAATTTTAAATTTTTTTTTTTGTGGATAACTTCAAATTTAAATTTTAAAAAATTAAGAGGTTACTTAAAAGAGCCCTAATTTTTAAAATTAAATTGATTCTTTCAATTCTCAAATTTCAACATTTCAAATTTAAATTTTAAAACTAAGAGGTTATTTAACAAAGCCCTAATTTTAAAATTAAATTTTTATCTTCTAGTGGGTAATTTTAAATTTATATTGAGAGGTTATTTTCAAGGCCCTAATTATAAATTTCAAATTCCTAGAAGGCTCCATAATTTTTCCAAAACTGAATAATCATTTTTCTAAAATTTTGAATTATTCAAATACAAATTCTCAAATATCAACATTCAAATTCACATTTTCACATTTTTCAAAAAAAAAAAAAATAAATTTGAATTTCATCAATTTAAATAAAATCCTAATTTATTTTCAAATAATTTGCTTGAACTTAAATTTCAATATTCATCATGGAAATTAATGGACTTGATATATTTGCTATTTCACATATGATTACATTGCCTTTTACATATATTTATTATAATCATGTGTTGGATAATGACTTCGTTCACTTCATGTTACTTCTATTCATTCATAGCACTTGGACATATTGCATTTTTTGGATTTCTAAGTTGATTCCGTTTCATAGATTAGATCTCAAAGCTTTCACTTTTCATATATGTTGTGCTATGGTGATGTTTGTCAACAAATACATTTCATACGTAGATCACCTTAAGGCTTTTGCAGATCCTAATCCTAGAGATGAAAATGAAAAATCTAATACTTGTACATCCCCTAGGGTATCTAGTGTGAATGAGGAAAGAGCTAATACTCCTATCAATTATCTCTCTAATGGAGAGCAAGAATTGAAGAGCAACATGACTCCATCTTTTTTATCTATTGTAGTGAGCATTCCGATAGTGAGCCACTTTTGTAATTTGGTAGTGAGCCATCCGACAGTGAGCCACCCATTTTGTAAACACCATATGACTAGTTATATTATCTTGAGAGTTAACTCTCGCCATGTTTTTTTCCATTTAGGTTTTCAAAGTATAAAATCCAATGTTCTATTTGTGGCTATGTTTTTCATGTTTATTTTGCATTTGCTATTTCATGGTTGATGGGCTTAATTGATATATCAATAAAAGATTCAAAAGTTGTGAGAATTTTTTTAGCTTCTGTAGGTATACTGATTCACCCCCCCTTCTCAGTATTCTGGTTCCTTCAACCAATCCAAAACCTTCTCTAAGAATATTTGGCACTTATGGTGGGAGGTTTGGAAACAAGCTTGCTGGCATATTTCCTCTTTGGTTGAGTTTTGGGCTCGTTGAGGTAAGGTCCCTATTAAGACTCCTTTACTTCAAGTTGCCTAGCCTCTTGCTCCTACCTTTATCATCTGGCATCTTTGGTTGGAGAGGAATCAAACAATTTTTCATGATGTTGGGTTGGTTTTCAACACTTGTGGTGGAAATTTATTCATTCTCTTTGTGAGACTGTATCGGCTAAATGTGACTTTGCTGGAGTTGTCGATCCTAGAGAAGTTGATATTTGTAATCGTCTCAATTTTCCTCTTCAAGGAGGTGTTCTGATGAGGGCTGGTCAGGTCATGCACAACAGATGTAGACATCCTTTGTAGAAGATAATTCGGGAAGGTCACTAGACCCCTCCTTTCCTGATGGAGTTTTAAATTTGAACACTGATGGCTCGTCTCATGGGAGTCTTGGTCATGTTGGTATTGGTGGAGTTGGGTGTGATAGCTCTAGAGATGTTTAGTTTATTTGTTTGGTTTATAAGGGTAGTTATACTAATAACTTTATGGAGGCTTTGGCCATTATGTATCATGTGGAACATAGTTGTGTTCTGGGTTGGAATAGGATTATTTGTGAATCGAATTTCCAAGTGGTGGTGACTTTGTTGAATGGCCAACGACTTGATGATGTTAGATGGCACTTAGCTTTGGTTATTAAATAGATTCTTCAGTTGTGCAGTTCTTTGGAATTTGTTACTTTTCATCACATTCCAAGGGAATGGAATGGAATTGCGGATTGCTTGGCCAAATGGGCTTCTGACCAATTGCAAGCTAGAATATTGTGGATAGGGGACAATTAGCTCTAGATTTGTCTTATATGTTGGATCGCTTTGTGGAAAATGATGGAGTTGTAAAATGCTCTTTCCTTGCTGGGTGTTTGGCCCTTCTTGCATTGTACCTCCTTTATGTTTTAATAAATTTTTATCCCTTTTAATTAAATGGACATAGATGCAAAAATGATTTAATGATTTGGAAGGGTTTAGTACACAATATTTTCCCTGAGAAAGCCTCCATAGCTATCCTCGAGAGCTTGTGGAAGCTGCCAACGAAACAGTATCACAAAAGGCTTGATATCTGCAAACATGAGTTGGTTATATATAGTCTGAGCAAAATCACAGTAATTTATATGTCCATAATAGCAGACAATGTAAACTTTACCATGTTTTAAGAGTTCATTGATAAGGTTGTTGTAGTAGGCCACTCCAACTTTGTTAATTTGGGATGGCTTAAACATCACACACTAAGTGCTGACTGTGCTTAGGTAGCTGGTGGGCCCTCTTCAACTGTCCTCTTTGCCGTTCACCATCCCCATTTCTGTTGTGTTTCAGCCCGCGCAAATTTTAAATTTTTTTGAATGGTTTTATCCTGCCGCCCATATTATGTTCACACGCATCAATCAACTTTCAAACCAAACACTTCCCTGTGTACTCCTGGTCTGTGCTAAAAATGGTAGCTTTGGAACAACCTATGGGCATCCCTCAGGAAATGCTCGAAAACTTGAACCAACATATATACAAAGTGTGGAAGAATAGATGACGCATCTGAACTGTTTGTAGGGGCCCGTTTGTAGGATATGTGCAGAAACCTGGTCTCCTTGAATGCTATGATTGCAGGATATGCACATAATGCATCTGTTGAAAGAGCTTCCAAAACCTTCAATAAATCTAGTTGGCTGCAATCTTTGTCAGCATCGTCCCTGCCTGTGTCAAAATGGGAGCTTTGGAACAGGGTATGGTCATCCACCACAGGTGAAAGGTAAGGAATTTTGTGGGATATCATAGTTGCAGCTGCTTTGTTATACATGTATGCAAAATGCCTAAGAAAATGTGTTCTCATGAAACACCATGTATGTAAAAGGGATTTGTTCAAAAGGTTTCAGAAACTTTCAACCAAATGCAATCAACAGATCTAGAGCCATACTTCGCAACCTTAATCGAGGGATTTTTTCATATGTATAAAACTTAATGGAAGGTGGATTTTTGTCAGATATTATCGTTGGAAATGCTCTAATAGACAGATATGGAAAATGTGGAGGCATAAACAAGGCAAACAAGGCATGTAAATTGTTTGACAAAATGCCTAAAATATGTGATTTCAAAGAATGCAATGTTTGTGGGATATGCACAAAATGTCTAAAATATGCGGTTTCAGAGAATGCAATGTTTGTGGGATATGTACATAATGAATTTTTCAAGGATGATCTCAAAATATATTTAAATTAGTGAAGCACTTTGGAACATATTCTGAAACTAAACTGTGTTAAATGTGCATGCAACTAAGCAGTTTTAGTGAATGTGAGTTATACAAATTTTAATCACATGGCTACCCTTGACTACATTACATTTTCAATTGATCATTATGTATGTGCTTGAACTACTTGTTTGTATTGGCTACCTTGAGGACACCCTTAACTTTATTAAGAAGATGTTGGTTAAACCTAAGGTGGATGTGCGGATCTGTTTTCTTGTGTGCAAATTACATATGAATATAGGCTTAAGAGTATTTCAGCAATGCTATTTTTTTATTTGGATCTTAAAAAAATTTGGTTCTTAAAAAATACTTGACTAATGTTCTTTATACATTGCAAGACCATCTCTAATTTTAGATAAAATCAAGGAACTTTTTGTTGATGTTGGTCCTTTCGAACCTTTACTTTGCACATGTCATTCTTATTATAAGGACTCTAACGTGCTTCTCAATTTTTTTAGTTTGACTTTGTTGCCTATGGAGCCCATCATTGACATTTGATCAAACATGCATATTCTTGTCTGTATAGTCATGTGATATTTTTGTCTAACGCCTTTCTAGGTGATGTTGAGGTCTATATTAGGAAGTGCAATTTTATCTAAGGCAAGTGCATCCTTTTGTAATAGGACCATGTTTTGGCTACTATCTATAACCAATCTAAGAAATCCTTCAATAGACCTCCTTATCAAAAAATGTTCTTGTTGTAGTGTTCTGTCCTTTTCATTATACTTCTCACATGCCTAAATATCTTAACCTATAGAAATTTATGTGTTAGAGGGGATTGTGTCTATTTGTAGCCTTTATTGGGCTTATAGGTTTCCTCTTGCCAATATTCTTTCCCTCCATTCCTTGAAACCAAACATTTACATTTTTGTTTAAGATCTTTGATTATTTAAGTCATTTAGACTCCTCACTACCTATGTACTTTATCATAGATTTATTTATGTACTTTATCCTAGATTTTCCTATGATTCTGCTTACTACTTTACCTTTGGCACTAGGATTTATGTCTCCATGTATTTATGTATACCTATTAAGCTAAAAGACTAATCCATGAGCATTAATTATTCTCCATTTACAATTTTCATGATTTCTCTCCTCTAGCATTGAGTATTCTCTATCCTTAATTCCTAATTTGAGGATTCACTTTTCCTTTAAGTATAAAAAGCTTGGATTTGTTTATTTTCCCTACTCATTTCGCTTAACCCACTTGCCATCTCCCTTCCTTCTTGTGGAACCCATAATTGAAGGATTACTCATACCATCATACCCAAAAGGTATAGTATGTGGTAAAACCAATCTTTAAACCTTGAAAGTCCCCCCCCTAATTTCCCTTTCTATTTTTTCTTCTAGTAGTGGATACACCATATTAATAATCCCCAACCCATTTCCATTCACCTATTGTATGAACAAAAAAATAAACAAATTATGAAAGATGACAAAAATTGAGGAGGAATCGATAGAATATTATGAACGATGATTCAAAAGTGTGGTTAGAAAGATGGGAGATACCTTGACATAAAAAAATGAATTGATTGTTTTATTTTAGGGTTAACCTCTCACATTATAGTATAAATAAATGAGAAGATTTACTCTTGTTTTAAGGATGCAGTAAAATGGATCGACATAATAGAATCATAGTCAAAGATAAGGGAGAATGATTTGGTAGGAAAGGATGTAATTGGTCATTTTAATTAGAGTTCAAAAATATAATGTTGAAGTGATAAATTAAATAAAATGTGAGAAAGATGAGACTTCTCCCCCACCTATAGGACGTACAAGTTTTGGTTTAAAATTACATTAGGGAAGAATATCTAAGGAATGAATGTTTAATAATCAAAGGCATGAAGAGGGCTACCACACTAAGAGAACTTGAGAAATTCCCTATAAAGATAGCAAGTATATATTGTAAACTATAAAGTGGGACAAATATGACACAAATAGGTGTCCAATGTTACTTAATGAAGAAGAAGAACATGAACCAATAGTTCACGTATTGACCAGGGAAGATTTTTTTGATGTGTATGGAGAGGACATAGGGTTTAACTATATGAGCATTCAATGTTTGTTTGGCCTATGGCTATGGGAACTTCAATTGGGAGAAAGTATATGATCACTTATTAATATATAGTATATGGTACTACAAATCAAGATATATGACCCTCCATGAGTTACCATGATAACTATAGAGGAGATGGTAGGGGAGGATACCATGATAACTATAGAGGAGATGGTAGGGGAGGATACCATGATAATAATAGAGGTACCAAAGAAAGGACCAAAAGGCGAAAATATTATAACTATGGTAAACTAGGACATTATGCTAAAAAGTACAAAATAAAAAAAGGAGGAAAATCTTTATATAATTTTGTGGTAATAAATCACATGATATTTGTAATTCTTCCAAATTTAATAGCTCTATAATAACATTTTGGCAGGGTGCCATTGATTAGAAAGTGAATAATTGTCTAGTCCAAATGTAACCTATGATGCTAAATAAGGTATGAATAACTAAAGTAGAGGAGAAAACAAATCAAATATAGAAACTGAATGTAGAATAGGGATAATCCTCATTGAAAAAAAAGGAAATTTAGAAGTAATACAAAGGAGAAAATAAAGGAAAAAACAAGAAAAAATGTGTCATGTAGAAACTTAAGAATAAAGAGGAAAAGAACTTTAGTAGTTACTTGGGTTGGATTAATAGAAACATATCCTAGAAGAATCTTATGAAAAGTGAAGATGAAAAAATAATATTTAGTTAAAGGGGAACATGATTCGGTGATAAGGAATTCCAAAGAGATAATTAAGAAAAATAGGTCTATATACTAAAAAGAATTGATGAAATGGGTAGAATAAGAACAGGTTGGGGTTCAATGGCCGGATAAGATTATTCAAAGAAACTAATGAAATATGGAACTAGATTTTTTTTATGAAAAAGAAGAGTAATGAAAATTCATTTAGTTTAGTCAATTCTAGGGTTGGATTAAGGAGAAAACTATAAGCTATTAATGTTATTTGTAGATTTATGCGTTTCTTAAGAAGAGGAAATTGTCAAAAAATAGAGGCATCAAGGTATTTAAGAAAAATCCCTTAAAGTGGTCTATCACCTATGATACAAGTGGGTACAAAGTGTTATAAGGTTAAGGGTTGGATATGATAGAGGGTGACAATAGTGGTAAGAGAGGATCAAGAAAGACAAGTGAAGGTTAAGGGTTAAGAGGATGGCATATAGGGGTAGGAGAGATAAAGTGGTTCCTAAAAGGACATGCGCATATTTAGAGAGAGAGCATATTTAGAGAGAGAGAGAGAGAGAGAGAGGAGAGAGAGAGAGAGAGAGAGAGAGAGAGAGGAGAGAGAGAGAGAGAGAGAGAGAGAGAGAGAGAGAGAGAGAGAGAGGAGAGAGAGAGAGAGAGAGAGAGAGAGAGAGAGAGAGAGAGAGAGAGAGAGAGGAGAGAGAGAGAGAGAGGAGAGAGAGAGAGAGAGAGGAGAGAGAGAGAGAGAGAGAGAGAGAGAGAGAGAGAGAGAGATGAGAGAGAGAGAGAGAGAGAGTAGGTTGGATGAGTAGACATGGAAATTTAGGTGAAGGAATATTGAGTGATAGGAAAAATAAATGAATAGAAGAGTGGAATGGAGGTGTGAGAACTAGACTGTAAACGAACATGAGTGCAGATTTAATATATGATATATAGTGATGATGATATTTGTCAAGGAGTGTGCAAGTAGTCTAGTTTTGATATAAATTCGATGTTAGCACACTTGTAGATTGTAACCATGCATTATTTGTTCAGGAGTGTACAAGTAGTCTAGTTTTGATATAAGGACATTGGTGCACATGTAGATTGCAACCATGCCTTTATTACAGACATTATTTTAGAAAAAAAGGTAGAAGAATGGATAACAACAATCAAAAGAATGCTAAAAACTCAAAAGAAATAAAGAATAAAATAAGGATGGAGAATTCCCTGTAAATGAGTAAAAAGATATTAGAATATAGCAATTTTTTTTTTTCAAGAAAAAGTGTTAAAATGTATAGAAAATAAATTTAATAAGGGTAGAAAAAAAAGTATTAAAATAAAAAAAAGAAGTATTAATGGGTTTAGCAAAAGTAAAATAAGGAAGAGAAGATACATGCAATAGAAAATAAACTAAAGAGGCGCAAAGACAAATAATGAGGAGAATGAATTGGACATGTGGAACAAAAGATTAGACTTATCACAAATGAGTAGAATGCTCATATGGGTCTCCACAACATGAATTCCTCTTGGTTTTCTATGTTTTATATTGGCTTCTAGTTTATTTTATTTGATGTTTTCTTGATCTATCTATAACTAAGTGTATGTGGCAAATTTTAATTTTTGTTGAACCTCTTTATTATTTTGTTTTAAACTTATGAGTGTGGGACCCTCTTCCCACCTTATCTAGTGAGAAGAAATTCATAATAATAATGAATTAATAGAAAATGAAAGAAAATATAGTTAAGTGTAATTGATTTTTTCCTATCACATCATTGCTAAGTGTGTTCCTTTTAGAAATATAAAATTCAAATATAAATAAATCACAAGAATTTAAACATATACATGAAAGGAAAAAAATAATTAGAATGAAAAATATAGGTAAATCTCAAAACTTTTACAGAAGTGGAGAATATTAAAAATGGAGCCCCTATATTAGAAATAATTAAGAATTACTAGTTAGAAAAAGAAGAACATAGGTGGTAGAGGTATTATAGGAATATAAATGTCTTCTCCTCAAGAAGTTTATACATAAAATCTATCAAAGAGGAGTAGTGCGATGAAATATAAAATTAAAGAATCCCTTACATATATTATTGATTAAAGAATCCCTTACATATATTATTGATTGAGTGATTGTATTACAATGCTTGATCTATGCCTTCCATCCAGAACTATTATATCATTTCTAGTGTTCTATGTATTTACATGGGTGTACTTGGCCATTAGGGCTACACTTCCATTTTCATATTGCTTGTACTCCAAGGAAAATGTTATGTACCATCATGACTATTCCCAACCCATGTGCTTATATGTCTTCTTTTATTTAATAGTTTTTTTAAATTATTTTTCTTTCCTTTTTTATTTTCTTTCTTATGTCTCATTTTGTAATTGTGTCAATTATATCTCTGTTCCCAATTTTCTCTCTCTCCCTTTTAGCATTATTTTACAAATCGTTACTCTATTGTAAGTATATGTAAATCAAATAATTTGGAACATTTTTAAAGTAAAATTTACATTTTTAAAGTAGAAGAATAGAAAAAAGAATATTTTTTAAAAGTATATGTAAAATATAGTTTTTAACTATATAGTGAAAGAATTGTATGAGTAAACTTCTTGTACTCTATTTTTATTAAGCTTTATATTATCTATTTTATAATAAAATTTGCTTTGTATACAACACAAAGTTTATTATAAAATAGATAATATAAAGCTCAATATTTTTAGTCAAAGTTATATTATTTCTTTAATATTTTCTTCATTTTAAATTTTATGTTCCTTTTTGTTAAAATAATTATCTATTATAAAAGTTAATTTTTGAAAAATTATTCTCTCTTTTATATCTAACATTAGATCTTAAATTTTATATTTTGCATTATATGATATATTTTACATTTTTACATTTTACAAAATATTGTGTTAAATATTTTAAATTTAATTCTACATTTTAAATTGAGTTAAATATTTAGTAAAATATTTTAAATTTAATTCTACATTTTAAATTGAGTTAAATATTTAGTAAAATATTTTAAATTTAATTCCACATTTTAAATTGAGTTAAATATTTAGTATTTTATATTATATTATATATTTAGAACAAAATTTTATATTTTATGTATTATATTTTATTAACAAATAAGAAAAAATATGAAAAATAAATAATTTGAAATTATTTTTTAAAATAATTTATCTATATTAATAATTTTTATATAAATTAATGAAAGATTAATACTACTGTAAAACATTCCAACTTTTTCATGGAAACAAATATTTTTTAAAATAAAATTCAACACTTCCATCAATTTTAAAATATGATAATATTTATAAAAATAATAAGACATAATATTTAATTAAATTGTTAAAAATAAATAATAAACATTAAAATTTTGTGCACACTATTACATCAGCTCTCTGCTCAAATTTGTTATATTAGCCATTATGTAATAAACATTAAAAATCTTGAATTTACTAAATAAGTTTTTAAATTAATACACTAATATATATATTATATTATATATTAACATTAAATGATAATCAATTAATACTTACTAATTTAGTAATAATAAACATATAAATTTTAAAATTATATATATTATGACAAATTTCTATAAAAATCTTATTAAATATATTTAAAAATTAAATTGACTAAGTTTCTAAATTCATATATAAAAAAATAGAATATATTGTAAAAATTCATATTAAAATATTTAATCAATTATATTCTATCATTTCAATTATGACAAGTTTCTAAATTCATATGAAAAAATAGAACTATTCTAAAAAATCATATTAAAATATTATAAAATTAGAAACAACTACATCCTTCCATATTCTAAATCCTTCCATTTCAAAATATTCTAAATAAATTTTTATTTTTATTATAAACATTCTAAACTAATATATATATTACCTACTATATTTTTTTACGGTTTATTTATAATTTGAAGTGTCATCTATATACGGTTTTAGAAAAAAATAGCATGTCAACGCATACATTCTACTAATTTTTTAAGCTATCAAATACGATTCAAAAGTGAAAAAATGGCCATTTTGCCTGTCAAATTCCAGGCTTGGGCACGACTATCCAGTTAGTGATTCTTCAGAAGGGCACGACTATCGAGCGAGGTAACTACAGTTAAGAGGACTGCAGAAGGACACGGCTACCCAGCGAGGCAACTACAATTAAAACAATTATAAAATTGCTGCCGATAAACAAGACCTGCACAAATATTTATGAACGGAGAAACGGAAACGGAAATTTGGAAGTAGGCCCACACATGAAACAAAACACACTGGTCAAAGCTTAGTGTGTGCTGCCACCTTTGATTGTGCCATCTATCTCCAAAAAAAAAAAATCCGTGATGAGGAAATGGTAATTTTATCGAATAATGTTTATATTATCATTTATAAAATAGTGATATATATATGTTGGAAGTTGAAGTCCAACGGACTCCTTCCCTGTTTACTGCCAAAACTCTTGGCTATTAATATTCTTCCTGGAAGCTCTTTAAGAGCTGATTGTAATTCATTTTCTAAAGTTGATTGCTAGAGCTGATTGCAGCTGTGTAGATGTAAACCAGATTGGTGAATAATAAAGTGATTCCCCTGCTTCAAGTGTGGATGTAGGCAATTGCCGAACCACGATAAATTTGTGTGTTCTTGTTGTTTGTGTTGTGTATATTTAATTGTGTTTATCTGCTGTTTTCAATTCAATTTCTTCATCCTAACAATTGGTATCAGAGCGAGGTTAGATCGCTGTTTAGATTTTGGTGTTTGAATTTCCAGAATCATGGAAGAATCGAAGATAGAGAAGTTCTCCGGTCAAAGCTTCGGATTATGGAAAGTGCAGATGGAGTCTTTGCTGATAAAGCAAGACCTTTCAATCGCGCTTGAAGGGATAGCAAAGAAACCAGCTGGGATGGCTGATGAAGATTTTGTAAAATTGGACAAGAAGGCGAGAGTGACAATTTTTCTCTCGCTGTCCAATAATGTTCTCTTCAATGTCATGGGTGATGCAACAACAAAAGAAGTATGTGATAGACTTTCAGCCATGTATGAAATGGCTTCGACTGCAAATAAAGTTTTTATTATGAAGCGCTTGTACAAACTGAAAATGAAGGAAGGTTGTGCTATGGCAAACCACATCAATAAATTTAATACATTGATTAGTCAAGCGACTTCGGTGGGGATGACACAAGATGATGAAAGCAAGGCAGTTTTGTTATTGTGTTCTTTACCAAGCAGCTAGGATGGTGTTGTAACAACAGTTAGCACATCTATATCTGGTAAAAATAAATTAGTTTTTAATGATGTAGCAGCTACTCTTCTCAGCGAGGACTTGAGAAGAAAGAATGATGAACCTTCATCCGGTGAGCTTTAATGGTGGTCAACACTGATAATAGAGGTAGAAGTCATAACAGAGGTAGAAATAATTACCATAGATGTTTGAAATCAGCAAAGAGATCGAAGTCTAGAAACAGAAATGGTGAACGTTGGTTTTGTGGCAAAGCGGGTCATGTGAAAAAGGATTGCAGAAATTTCAAAAGAGCACAAGAGAGAGTGCGAGACAGTGAAGCAAATACCATTTATGATAAATATGATAGCATCTTAATCCTTTCAACAACCGACACTACTTCGGATTCATGGGTGCTTGATTCCGGTGCCTCCTATCATGCTACCTCATGTCTTGAAGCATTCATCAACTACCATGAAGGGCAATTTGGCAATGTTTTTTTAGGAGATAACAAAGCTTGTGAAATTACAGGCAAAGGGGATGTATTGCTGCCATTAGAAGGTGGTAAAACATGGCTGCTCAAAGATGTTCGCCATGTCCCAAAATTGAAGCGGAATTTGATATCTGTTGGACAACTCTTTGGTCAAGGTCTAAATGTCAATCTTCTTCCAGATACATGGAAAGTAACACATGGTACGATGCTGATTGCAAATGGTAATAAAGTGGGAAATCTTTACATTTTTAAGACTCATGGTGAAGTGGGAGCTGCAATGGTGATTGAGGACAACAAAGCGGATCTTTGGCATCAAAGACTTGGGCACATTAGCAAGAAAGGTCTCCATGTTATGCATACAAGAAATCAGCTACCGGGCCTCAAGCTTGTGGACTTAGCCTTTTGTGAATATTGCCTCTATGGCAAACAAAAGAGAGTCAGTTTTTTGAAAGGTGGGCGTGACACAAAGACAACATCGCTGGAGCTTGTATACTCGGATGTTTTTGGACCAACCGAGGTAACCTCCATTGGAGGAGCTAACTATTTTGTAACATTTCTTGATGATTGCACAAGAAAAGTATGGATTTATATGCTTTCTAGGAAATCAGAAGTGTTTTCAAAATTTAAAATTTTCAAGGCATTAGTTGAAAATCAGATTGGGCATAGGATTAAATGCTTACAAATAGATAATGGTGGAGAATTTTGTTCACATGAATTTGATAATTTTTGTGCTGATAATGGGATTAGAAGAATCAAGGTTGTTCCTTTCACTCAAGAAAACGGTGCAGCCGAGAGGATGAATAGAACAATCCTTGAGAAGGCATGATGTATGTTGTCTAATGCAGGTTTAGGCAAAGATTTTTGGGCAGAAGCGTGTAATACAACAGTGTATTTAATTAACCGAAGTCCATCATCTAAATTGGATTTTGGTATTCCGGAAGAGGAATGGCAAGGGAAGAGGATTTCATATTTGCATCTTCATGTGTTTGGATGCGAAGCCTTCTTGCATATACCCAAGGAAAAGCGAACGAAATTGGATCCAAAGTCGCTGAAATGTATCTTTGTGGGGTATGGAGAAGAGCAGTTTGGTTTCAGATTGTGGGATCCAGTTCACAAAAAGATTGTTTGTAGTAGAGATGTAGTCTTTCATGAAGCCTCCTTTCTCGCACTGCAAGATGCAAGTAAATCAGAGACAGAATATGTTCCTATGTCTCTATTTCAGAATGCGACTACCAGTGCTATGTCTCTATTTCAGAATGCGACTACCAGTGCTCTGCCTCTGGTCTCTCATTCAGTGGGAGCTCCTATGACATCTACATCTATTGAATACACTTCTCAGTCTGAGAATGATGAAATGAGTGATGAAAATGTTTGGTCTTCGAATAACTTTGAAATTGGGGGTCTCCAAAACAGAGCGAATTCTCCCCAAACTACCACTCATGTTACAGGAAAAAATGGCTCTGTTTATTCCCAACTGGCTGGGCAACCCACTCGATGGTCTTCACCTCCACCTCAGCCTGCACATGACCCTCCTTCCACGTCCCCACACCCCGTGGGCTCCCTGCAACGTCCGCACCCCACAGTCTCCCCTCCTCCCTGCGAATCCCTTGCAGCCTCCCCTCACTCCACGCGGGACCTACCAACCCTGCAGACTCCCCGCGAGCTTCCCGCAGGCCTTCCACCCCGCGGGCCCTCCCTTCTCTGCTCCCCGCATGCTTATCTCCCCACGGGCCCTGTGCCTCCTCAGTCCGCTTCCTCCCGCGAGCTCCCCGCCTACCCTCACTCCTACAGATCTCTCCACGAGGCACCTGCTGATCTCTCCCTGCAAATTCGACAACCCCCTGCAGTGAAATATGGTGCCACCACACCTAGCTCTCGTCACACGCTCAGAATGCAGGCAGAGCAAGGTCTTCATTCTCGCAATTTGACAGTATCAAATGTGGACAAAAATCCATAGGCTAGTAAAATTACTAGACTAAAAAATAGGGACATTACAGGGAATGTAAACATAGACAATGGGAGTGATGTTGATTTATGTAAACAGGGAATACATAATGATTCTACTACTGAAACAGAGAGTCAATTGAGGAAATCAACCAGACAGAGGCGACCTCCTGCGAAGTTCTCCGATTGTGACTTACTGTTTTGTGAAGAGGCTGAACCTTCTTTGCTCATCTCTGATCAAACAGAGCTTGCAACATACAAAGAAGCTTGTAAAAATGCAGACCGTGATAACTGGCATGCTGCAATGTGCGAAGAAATGGATGCACTTGTGAGAAATCAGACATGGGATTTGGTGCCACTTCCGCCTGACAGAAAGGCATTGAGAAATAAATGAGTGTATAAACTAAAAGATGAAGCCGATGGTCACAAACGGTTTCGAGTGAGACTAGTTGTAAAGGGATATGCTCAGCAGCAAGACCTCGACTTCAAAGAAATTTTTTCACCAGTAGTTAAAATGACTACCATTCGAGCAGTATTGGGATTAGTTGCAGCGTGGGATCTTGAACTTGAACAGTTGAATGTGAAGACGACATTTCTCCATGGCGACCTTGATGAGGAGTTATTTATGCATCAGCCGGAAGGGTTCATTAAAAAAGGGCAGGAACACCTTTATTGCAGATTGAAATGTAGTTTGTATGGGCTTAAGAAAGCCCCCCGGCAGTGGTATCTTAAATTTGACAAATTCATGATTGATCACAAGTTTACTCGCAACGAGTCTGATCCTTGTATTTATTACAAGAAGCTTCCTAATGATGAATTTGTCATTCTTCTCCTTTATGTGGATGATATGTTCGTAGCCAGCACAAGCATGAGGATTGTGAATGAACTTAAGACTCATTTAGCAAAGGAATTTGCCATGAAAGATTTAGAGGCAGAAAAGAAGATCTTAGGAATGACTATTTTTTGGGATAGAAAAAAGAGAGAACTCAAACTATCTCAGCAAGACTACATTAAAAAAGTCTTGGACAGATTTGGTATGGCGGATGCTAAATCTGTTTGTGTACCTTTAGCCTCTCATTTTCAGCATTTGTGTGCTAAAACACAAGAAGATAAGGAGTTTATGGATAAAATTCCATACAAATCTGCAGTTGGAAGCCTCATGTATGCTATGGTGTCTACTCGACCGAACATTGCTCATGCCGTGGGATTGATGAGCAGATTTATGGCTAATCCGGGCAAATCACATTGGGAGGCGGTTAAGTATATCTTGAGGTATCTCAAAGGTACTTCTGATTTTTGTTTATGGTTTGGAAAGGACAAGGCAGTTTTGCAAGGGTTTACCAATTCAGATTTTGCCGATGACTTAGACAAAAGAAAGTCTACTTTTGGTTATGCTTTCACATTTGCTGGGGCAGCGATTAGTTGGGCTTCAAAATTGCAACATACAGTTGCTCAATCAACTGCGGAAGTAGAATACATAGTTCTTTCTGAGGGAGCAAAAGAAATGGTATGGTTGCAACTCTTGTTTAGCGAGTTGGGTTTGAAGCAATCAGATTTTGCTTTGTTTTGTGATAACAGCAGTGCAATTTTTATGACTAAACATTAAACATCTCAGCCGAGGTCAAAACATGTTGATGTTCGCAGTCATTATGTTCGCCATATGGTTGAAGAAGGCAAGTTTCATGTAGACAAGATTCATACCGATCTGAATCCAGCTGATGTACTCACTAAAGTAGTTAAGTGGGAGAAGTTCGATTTCTGCCGAGCTTCTCTCGGCCTTTCCAATAACTGATAGCAGAACTAAGTGGGGGAATTTACTTGTTGCAGCAGTTCGTTGGCTTTCAGTGGGAGATTGTTGGAAGTTGAAGTCCAACGGACTCCTTCCCTGTTTGCCGCCAAAACTCTTGGCTATTCATATTCTTCCTGGAAGCTCTTTAAGAGCTGATTGTAATTCATTTTCTAAAGTTGATTGCTAGAGCTGATTGCAGCTATGTAGATGTAAACCAGATTGGTGAATAATAAAGGGATTCCCCTGCTTCAAGTGTGGATGTAGGCAATTGCCGAACCACGATAAATCTGTGTGTTCTTGTTGTTTGTGTTGTGTATATTTAATTGTGTTTATCTGCTGTTTTCAATTCGATTTCTTCATCCTAACTATATATATATATATATATGATGAGTGACAAAAATAAGATTGAAAAGTTTAAATGAAACAAAAACACAACTTGTGGAAAAAATGAGTGAAAAAAGTCACACTTTGAAAGTCCAAACTGGAGCAAGCCCAAAACAAAAATATGATTTTATATAATCTTGCAAAAAAAATGAGCAGAAAAACCCAGCAAGTACACACTACCATACAGGTTCTCCATTCCATTCTGCTATTCATTTGAGTTTGACCATCAAGTGTTAGTTCTATTCGTATCAGAACTATTGAAAGATAACATTCAATACGTCTCTCTCATATTTAATGTAATGATAAGGATGAAAAAGCGGCAATTCAAGAAGAGAGAGTGAAGCAGTAAATATATGCTTAATGTATGACTGTAAATTAAATTTAACAGATGAACAGATTTTTCTAAATTATAAAATTGATTCAGACTCATTCTTGATGAACCAAGGATTCTTATCAGTGGTCCAATGATTACATTATTGTTGAAAGAAAATATATACAAACTTCAAATGAAAACAATTAAATATTTATTTTGAATAAAATTTAGACCATTTCATCTGAATTATTTATTTTTAAGTGAGCAGATAATTTGTCTCGTAGACTTCGTTTATATCGTGCTTTGAAAAAAATGTAGTGAAACATGCGTTGATGATGAAATAAGAGATTGCAAGTGATATATGGCTGGACTATTTCACTATTGCAGCACGTGGTGATGACTGGAGGATAAGCTAATGATATTTTTTAATTCATTTTTTTTTATTTCTATAAGAATAGGATTCAGTCTTATAGGACTCTTAGACTGAGACACATGAAAATACAAGATTATAAAACATCTTATGAGCGAGAATGTCAGAAAATGTATTAATAATCTTAAATAGGGGATCTCATTCTCATTTAAACAATTCTAAGGTTCACAAATCCGTGAGTACATCAACAAATTCACAAGTTTGTGATCAGAATGGCCAAACGAGCTAACCGACATACCATGGAGGAACTCCTATAATTTAATTTTTAAAAATTCTATTTTGATTGTATTTTAATTTTCTCTTAATTACATAATAGAATAGTTGACAATTAGTTCTTAAATTAAAGTATTACATTCATGAAATAAAATCACTAACTAACTGTCCAAGGGGTTGAGCTTAACTGGTTAAAACACTAGGTTCTCATTGTGGAGACCCAAGTTCAATTCCCAATAGGGACATCTAAAGTGGAATTCTAAGCTGTGACTCTTGGCCTTCCATAGGATGGGGAATGTCAGGCTTCGACCAATTACCTATCAAAAAATAAAAATAAAAATCACTAACTAACCAAATTAAAATTAAATTTACCATGTCTCAAAATAAAATTGTTAATGAAAAAACACAAGCTTTAAATGATAATAGCTCAAAGATAGACTTAAAAGTTCTATGAGTTAACTTCTAAATTTGATATACAAATATTAAATTCTATATTTAAAGAATGATTTTTATATGAGCTTGTTAATCTTTTTGGTTGTCATGTATTACTTTCTTTAACTACATCTTTGTGATGCTTTTTGTTAAATATGTTATTATTATATTTTGAAGTACTATCTTCATTTTGTGGTGTTTATAGTTGATTTTAGTGTCTTAATTCTCTTTGGTGTTATCTACCATGTCAATTGATTTATGTTCAGTTCACTAATAGTTAAGCTTTGATGTACTCTCAACTTTCTAGCTTCTTCAATAAAAAATATATAATTATTTTACACTCCAATTTAAATTTAGTCATCACATATCAAAAAGTGAGATAACCTAAAACAAAGACATCCTGTATTAGAAATAGAACTACTCACAAACCAACACAAAATTCAAATTATACCACTACAAAATTAACCTTTTTAATTCTACAAGAAAGAAAAAAAAAATCTAAAATAAACACAAATTTCTCTTAAACATGGTGGTGGTGGTGGTGGTATGGAAATAAGACATATAAGTCAAGATGAGACATTAGTATGGATTCTTGTACGTCATGATATATTATGTAGTACTCCAATTCAAATTGAAATATTATTATTTTAATGTTTGATTAATTTTCTAACAATTATAGATTAACAAAGTTTTTATTAGCAATTGTTGGTTGAACTGATTTGATTAGAATTTAAGGTTATTAACTGGATATTGATGATATAATTCCATAAAAGCAATGTAATTTCAATAAGTATTGATAAAATAGATAATCTACATTAATGCTTATAATGATGTATACTAATTACCAATTTTATTTATTGTGTATGTATGACATACATTTCAAAACCAAACAAGGGGCATCATGCAAGAGGATGGCATGGATTCTAATGTAGTTAAAATGTAATGACTATTTGGTAGAACTAAGCACACACCACATAATTGTGTCAATGATGCATTCATGATTTGGTGGGTAAAAAAATTGGATTATCCTTGTCCAATACATTCACAAAAAATCTATATAGATAGTTTCCCTCAAGAATTTGTATATAAATATATTCTATTATTAGAAATTAATTGGCTTTCAAAACATTTGAATGACATAAAGAAATGTTCCAGAGATAACCTATGCATATATGCACTAGTTCGGATATTATGTATGTAGGCTTTTTCATAAAATTCTAAATACCTTCTAAAATATCTAGATATTCTATAGGTTAGAGATGAAGTCTACCTCAACATGAACCCATTTGTGAGCTCAAGGTAATTTTTTAAGATGACATATAAGAAACCCAATTATTATATAATGTATTAAAATAAATCTTAGTTATTAATAAAGGGACCTATAAGATCTACTCAAATTAATACTTTGAATAATATAATTTATTTGAGGAGATAACACTAAAAGGGAGTTCCTCATTAACCAGAAACTAGACTAATTTAGGGGCAATTAGACCTACTAGGTTTATTTTAAACATGAACCAAAAACCTTTGGTTAGGTTAAACCTTAATGATCTTAATTCCATGGGGCTCCTTGAGTGCTTAGCCCAACTATTTAGAGAATCCCCTAAAGGGAAATGACCTATCTAATAAGCTCTTAGAAAATAACTCTCATACTATTTACATGCACTTTCAATGAAATATATTTAAAAAAAAACACCAACTAGAAATTTAAAGCATCACTTCAAAATAAACTTCCAAGCTCATATTTTTCATCCTAATCACCATTCACAACAATAGTTGTAGAATTTAAGAAAAATAACCATATTAATAACCCTAATAATAATAAGGGATAAAGGAACAATTAATTCCAAAAGAGTCAGTATTATCTTGCACAAATTGTATGAAAAATTATATAGAGGGTCAAACAAGAACTCAACATCATATAGAAAAATAGTTCTTACAATCTAAATCAAATCTCTCATCTAGGAGAATACAAATATAGCATTTTTTTATAGTGTTTTGTCATATGGCATGTCATATTCTAGTTGAACTAAGTGTGCATTTTAATATCACATATAAAAATATGTTTCATATTATTAATATAATGTTTTTTTTAGAGTATTTAAAACTTATCTCTATATATTACCATATAACAAAAATATATATTAAAATTAGTGCACATATGCATAGGTTATCTCTTCAACATTTCTTAATGTCATTCAAATACTATGAAATCCGATTGATTTCTAATCATAGTATATATTCCTATATGAATACTTGAGGAAATTTACCTATATAGATTTTTATGAATGTATTGGTCAAGGATAATCAAAAGGTTTTTACCCTACCAAATCATGAGTGCATCATTGACACAATTATGTGGTGTGTGCTTGGTTCTACCAAATAGTTACTACATTTTAACTACATTATAATTCATGTCATCCTCTTGCATGATACCTCTTGTTTTTTTTTTGAAATACACACACAACAAATAAAATTGGTAATTAGTACACATCATAATCATTAATGTACATTATCTATTTTATCAACACTTATTAAAATTGCATTGCTTTTATGGTATGAGATCATCAATATCCAATAAATGAACTCAAATTCTAATCAAATCACTTCAACCAAAAATTATAAAAAAATTAATCAAACATTAAACTAATAATATATGCCAATTTGAATTGGAATACTATATAATATATCATGTTGTACAAGAATCCATACTAATGCCTCATCTTGACTTATATGTCTTAATTCCACAACACCACCACCACTACCACCTTTTTTTTTAATTGTTCCTTCTTTTTGTAGAATTAAAAATGTTAAATTTGTAGTGGTATAATTTGAACTTTGAGTTGTTTTGTGAGTTGTTCTATTTTCACTATAAGATATATAAATTTGAGGTAATCTCATATTTTGGTATGTGATGATCAAATTTAAATTTGAGTGTAAAACACACATATATTTTTATTGAAGAAGCTAGAAAGTTGAGAGTATATCAAAGCTTAACTATTCGTGAATTAAACATAAATCAATTGACATGGTAGATAGTATCAAAGAAAAGTTAGAAACTAAAATCAAGTATAAACACCACAAAATCAAGATAGTACTTCAAAATACAATAATAACATATTTAACAAAAAACATCACAAAGATGTAATAGAAAGTAATATATGACAACAAATAAAAAACAATTCTTAAATATTTTTAAAATAAATTAAAATAAAACCTAAATAAATAAAATAAATCTTATGTAAATAAAATAAAACATTTTAAAAATAATTTTAAAATAAAATAAAATATCTCTTAAGTAAGTGAAATGAAATTAAATAGATAGCTTCTCAAGAATAAAATAGCTCAAAGCTGATATTGATGTGAATAACCTGTATGATTCACCATTTAGATCTTATTTACACTAGTTTGTTTAAGTTTAATTTCTAGTCATAAGATTAAAACACATTTTATAATCTTATATTTTTCTATGTCTTATCTTAACTTATATGTCCTAATTCTATACCCATGAAATATAATATTCGATATTCCTATGTTGATATTTAGATATACTTCATAATCAAAAGAATCAAATGAATACACCTCAATCTTTATCCTCTAAAAACAGTTAAAATAGCTTTATCCTCTAAAAATAGTTAAAATAGCTCAAAGTTGATATTGATGTGAATAACCTGTATAGTTGATCATTTAGATCCTATTTACACTAGTTTTTTTAAGTTTCATTTCTAGTCATAAGATTAAAACACATTTCATAATCTTATATTTTCTTATGTCTCATCTTAACTTATATGTCCTAGTTCTATACTCATGAAATATAAAATTATATATTCCTATACATATTGATATTTAGATACACTTAATAATCAAAAGAATCAAATGAATACTCCTCAGTGTTTATCCTCTAATCATCACCATGTGAGAAATAATTAAAATAACTCAAAGTTGATTTTGATGTGAATAAGGTGTATGGTTCACCATTTAGATCCTATTTACACTAGTTTGTTTAAATTTCATTTCTAATCATAAAATTAAAATACATTTTATAATCTTATATTTTCTTGTGTCTTATCTTAACTTATATGCACTAATTCTATACTTATGAAATTTAAAATTATTTATATAATTATTTAGATACACTTAATAATCAATCAAATGATCACCACGTGAAAATAGTCCAACTATATCTCTTCAAATCTCTTATTATTGTATTAACATACGTTTCACTACATTTTTTTCAAGGTTATGATATAAACGAGAGAGGGACATGTTAACTCCTTGCCCAGTTGAAAAGATGTCATTTATCTCGTGTGACGAATTATATGCTCACTTAGAAATAAATAATTAAGCTGAAATGGCCTAAATTTAATCCAGCATAGATATATATATAATTGTTTTCGTTTGAAGTTTGTAAATATTTTATTTCAAAAATAACGTAATCATTGGACCACCGATAAGAATGCTTGGTTCATCAAGAATCAGTCCTGCATCAATTTTATAATTTAGAAAAATTGTTCATCTGTTGAATTTAATTTATAGTCATATAGTAAGCATATATTTACTTGTTCACTCTCTCTTCTTGAATTGCAGCTTTTTCATCCTTATCTTTACATTAAATATGAGAGAGCCGTATTGAATGTTATCTTTCAATAGTTCTGATACGAATAGAACTAACACTTGATGGTCAAACTCAAATTCTAGTACAGGGGTCTCCCTTTTCCTCTTTAAAAAGAACCCATCTCTGCATTCTTATGGCATAACTGCAGTCTCTGCATTGGATTTGAAATTGTAATATAGTTTGGTATAATGAATAGCAGAATGGGATGGAATTGGAGAGCCTGTATAGTAGTGTGTACTTGGTGGGTCTTTCTTGTATCAGCTCAGGAAGAAATAAAAGCACTGAGTAGAAGAGAGTTTCCCAGTGGATTCATATTCGGTACAGCCTCTGCTTCATATCAGTATGAAGGAGCTGCAATGGAAGGAGGAAGAGGCCCAAGCATTTGGGATACTTATTCTCATATCCAAGGTTAACTTTTACTTTTCCATACATCTATTTATCTGCATCTTCCATTTCTATCCATTCAATTTCTATCATGAAATCTGTTTCAATAGATCAGTAAAAAAAACACTAATCCAAGAACAACCTTAAACTATTTAACTCAAAAGTTTAATGGTTGATTGGAATTGGTGTACATATTTTATTTATATATTTTATTATGACAAAAATCTTCCTTCTCGTTTTAGTGTTCTTGTTCTTTTATATAGCATTTTTATGTAATTGTGTTTTGTTCTAAGCTGTGCTTCAGTTTGGACTTTCAGGGTGTGATTTTTTTCATGTTCTACGTTCTACTCTAGTTTGGACTTTCAGAGTATTGTTTTATTTACTATTTTTAGCAAGATTATGTAATCTTGTTTTATTCTGGGCTCTGTTTTAGTTTGGATTTTCAAAGTGTAACTTTTTCCATCTATTTTTTGATGATTTGAACTTGAGTTTTTGAAATATGACTTTTTTTGCCCACCTTTTTATGAATACGTGTATCACTTTTTAAAAAAATGATAATACAATAAAATAAAAAAACTTATGTGTAGGAAAAATTGCTGATGGGAGCAATGGAGATGTTGCTGTGGATGAATACCATCGCTATAAGGTGTGCTACTTACAACGTTTGATTCAAATCATATATTGTTCTGATCCATGAAGATCATGAACATGCTCTTTTGTATGTTTTTGCCATCCGAATGGATTTACTGTTTGCATGTTGCACTATACTAAAGAGGGACTGTAATTTACAGGAGGATGTGAAACTAATGAAGGACATGGGGTTGGATGCATATAGGTTTTCCATTTCCTGGTCACGGATATTACCATGTGAGCCATTTATTTTGTCCTGAACAAAAATTAAATAATAATTAGCAATTCCTCTCTTGAATGGATTTTTAATTTTTGGAGACAGATGGCACAATCAAAGGTGGAATTAACAAAGTTGGAGTGGCCTACTACAATGACCTTATCAATGAACTCTTAAAACATGGTAAAATTTACATTGTTTTTAATTATTAATATACAAATTACTGTGATTTTGCTCAAGCTATAACCAACTCATGTTTGTAGATATCAAGCCTTTTGTGACACTCTTTCATTGGGACCTTCCACAAACTCTGGAGGATAGCTATGGAGGCTTTCTCAGCGAAAAAATTGTGTATTAAGCCCTTCCAAACCATTAAATCCTTTTTGCATCCATGCCCATTTAGTATACCTATTGATTTCATTGATTACCCATTTTCTGTTGATAAGGAGATCTGTTTATCTTATATATGCAGGAAAGATTTTGAAGCTTACAGTGAATTGTGCTTTCAAGAGTTTGGTGATCGAGTGAAGCACTGGATTACTCTAAACGAGCCTCATTCCTATGCTACTGGAGGATATGAAACTGGCACATTGGCTCCCGGCCGCCATTCCTCTTCTGATGGAAATTCAAGCACAGGAAATTCTGCAACAGAGCCATATATTGTGGCACATAATCTTCTTCTTTCCCATGCAGCTGCTGTGCGTGTATACAAGAGCAAATATCAGGTGACCCGTCTTTTTTCTTTGAATTTTTTTTATTTTACATTCAATTGTTTTGATTAAGGTAAGTGATTTTGAAAAGTTTGCCATCATTATTAAAAAGAAGGATTACACATGACACAGGAAAGGAATATTAAGATAAATAATGACAACACAACTAAAAAATACTAAAAATCCTTACAATATACCGATCCAAAGTCAAGATGATTTGAAATCAAATAATTCCATCAAATTACTCCAATGACTTTTGCTAATCTGCCATTTTTATGTACAGGCGAAACAGAAGGGATTGATTGGAATTACATTAATAAGCCACTGGTTCATTCCCTATTCAAAATCACATTCTGATCAGAAAGCCGCCCAAAGGGCCTTAGATTTTATGTTTGGTTGGTAAGCAAAGATCTTTTGTAAACAGTCTACTAATGCCCATTTTAGATGTCTGTTCATATAAATTTAATTAATCTTACAAATTTGCAGGTATATGGATCCTATTACAAAAGGGAAATACCCATCAATAATGAGAAAACTTGTTGGCAAGCGTTTGCCCGAATTCAGTGCCCATCAATCTGCTATTTTGAAAGGTTCATTTGATTTTCTGGGCTTAAATTATTACACAAGCCGCTACGCCATGGATGTTCCAGTGCCACCGAATCTCATTAACACCACCTATACATTGGACTCTCGAGCTAATCTAACAAGTACACATTTTTTTTATGTTTTTTCTTTCTTTCTTTCTTAGTTTAGCATAAGAATCAGTTTTGTTAGAAAAAAATGAAGTAATATCTTAACTGTGTTGCTGTCAAAATGGTATCAGGTGAGAGAAATGGAATGCTCATTGGACCAGTGGTAAGGCTCACAAAACTTCAAATTAAGTACTATTAATTAAATAAGTAATATTATTGAAATTTATGGTGGCTAACATCTAATTTTTCATTGATGGGGACAACAGGCAGGATCGAGCTGGCTCTACGTATATCCACGTGGGATAGGAGAGCTGTTGAACTACGTAAAACATAGATATGACAATCCACTCATTTTCATTACTGAAAATGGTAAAACATTTTTACATTCAAATATATAATAAAAGTATTATGGTGAATTTAATTAATAAAATCAATTTTCAATGATGCTAACAGGTAAATTTATACAATATATTTTAAGTTTGATTTGTTAAGCGGTTCATTAGAAATAAGATTAGCATCTTTAAGAAGATCTAAATTGATTTCTTTTAAGTCAAAATGAACAATACTATTTTCTTTGGATTATTCAATTAAATCTATCCATAACCTAAATCTTATTTGAACATCTTCTTCAATAATTTTTTTTTAAATTAATGAAAAATTTGTATATGTTGGTTTTATAGGTATTGATGAAAAGAATGATGATACATTATCATTGACACAAGCACTTAATGATCCTTGGCGAATCGACTATTATTCAAAGCATTTATTATTTATTCAACAAGCTATAAGGTATATCTTATATATATACACACTTTTTTGATGCTTTTTAAATACTTATACTAAACATTATGATGGGTTGAATGGCAGGGGTGGATCCAACATACAAGGCTACTTTGCATGGTCTTTGTTAGACAACTTCGAGTGGGGAAATGGCTATACAGTTCGTTTTGGTCTTCATTACATAGATTATAAGAATAATTTAAATCGATATCCAAAAGCATCAGTCTATTGGTTTCGTAGATTCCTGAAATAAAGTATTAGAAGGTTTATCCTTGATTATAAGAATAATATAAATCAATAGACAAATTACATAAGTCTATTGGTTTCGTAGATTCTTGAAATAAAGTTCTACATAGTTTATCTTTTGTAAATCAATAATAACATGACTTTCTACTTTAAAGAAAATATTATAGTTCTCTCTATTGTCTCATACACATCATTTGTTTTGATTTAGTTTGATCGTGGTTAATATCTATTACTAATATTTATTTATTTTTTAATATTTATTTACTATTAAATTATAATTGGTAATAACAAAAACACATTTATGTTTGTATATATATATATCATTTTTTTTCTCATTAAAACAAAGACATCAATATAAGTACAACATATATTTTTTGAGATCTTTTATTATAGTTTGTTACATTTTTAATGTTTCAAATAGAGCTAATTTTTTTCTGTAATAGACCTCTATTGATTATAAAATAAAAAAACATAATGCAAAAGCTACATTTTAATACTTTTTGGAAAGCTAATACTAACATTGCAGACTACACACCTACAAAATTTTATATTTTGATGACTTTGTTTGACCCCTAAAAATAGAATGTGAATTGGCATATTTTTTCCATTCAAATTACAAGAAGAGGGAAAGAGATTACCATAAAGTTACCACTTAGACATGTTTGAGCTAAGGGAGATTTAGTATCAAATCCTTTTATATTTAAAGCCTTACTACAAGGAAACAAATATTGTAAAGACGTAAATTATTCTATATTCAATAATGAAACAAAATAGTCTTTATTCTTAAATAAACTCACAATTCTTATAATAAGTCTATTTCAAACACTTTTCCATCCTAAGATCTTGTAGATGATTCCAATGATATCATAATAAACAAGAGCTTTCTATAAATAGATAAAGAATTTTCATAAAATAGGAAAATTGAAGAAGTATCTTAATTTTATCTTCATACAATACTTAGGCTTTTCTAATGACTTAAGTTTAAATAGAAAACATAAAAGAAAGAAAGAGATGCGTCCTTTGATCTGCAATACAAGCTATCTTCAATATATTCTTTATAATGAAGACGAGAACAAGATTCAGGTGCTTTTACCGCCCAACCTTGTAGTTTACACTTACTAGGAATTCTTGGTCAATCAAGAATACCCGACCCTCCACGAATTGCTTAGCAAAAAGAATTCGATAGACAAGATGGAATCTGGTGCGTGCCTAAAATGATAAATGCATTTTCAATTTTCTAATTCAATAAAGAAACAAGAAATTTCAATCAAGGATATGGTAGAGTGGATAAATTAATGAATCCATCTATTTTAATGGTTATTCGATTACCCGACCAAGTATAATGCCATGCATAGCAATAAAATTTAGTTTGGAAAAAGCAAACTCTCTCTCTATAACCCAAATTCAACATCGTCTTGGAAGGTAACTTTCCACAACACAAGCTTATCTAGCTTTGTTCATATAAATCTAGAATAAATATTTATATAGAAGAAAATATTTCTTTGAATAGAAATAGAAAACATTAATTTTTTGTTACAATCAATTATATCTGACAAGAAAACAATCTTTCATGGATAAACGAATATATATCTGAAAAATAGACAATCTTTCACTTCTATTTTGAAAAGTAAATAAAAAATAAGTATTAAAGTAAGAAGGTGTGGCACATGTATGTATCTTTACACATATCAAATAGAATGAGTACACATTCTTTTAAAAATAACATATTTTATTCGATTCTAACTTGTGTTTTCTATGATTTTCATAGTTAACTTGCTAAATTCATAATTTCCTTCAAAGAGTAATAAATAAGATGATAATACATGATGCATATGCCTGTATCGATTTTTCAAATGATCTTTTCAAAACAAAAACATTATGACTTCTATTGCATGTTTCTAAATCTAGGTTTAGCTATTTCCTTCATTATCAATCTAAAGCAAGTAAATCTCAAAGATAATTCCTTATCTATTATTTATATATATAACAAACTATTGCTCAAATATGAACCTACCTCTATAATTTGATGCCAAATTTGTGATGATCAACACTAATTCTTCTTCCAACTCTGACTGCGACACCTTGTGAGTTCCAACGCCTTTTCTTCCTCTACGTTATCCAATTTTTCTGATTGTTGTGATTCAATAACATTGTTCTCTATTAATCTGTATATTTTCCAACTATTTTTCTCTGTCCTCTATACTGTGTGCTTATGCTCATATTTATCATAAACTCGTGCTATATTTTCTCCTACATTTTGGGCTTACATCATTGTTATATTTGTTTTCTCATGCCACCACACAGTTCATTTACCAGTTCACTTGGCCACGAAGACTTGTTCCAACAATAAACTCCACATCGTGTTGAGTACCTTGCAAATTCCATATTCATTACGAATATAATTATATAATATATATAATATAATAATATATTATCTAATATAATAGTATATTATATAATTATATATTATATAATATATAATAATATATTATATATTATATAATATGTAATATATAATATATTATTATATTAAATTATATATAATATGTAATATATAATATATTATTATATTAAATTACAGATTATATAATATATAATATAATATAATATAATATAATATTATATTATATATTATATAATATAATATATAACATAATATTATATATTATATAATATGTAACAATAAAAATCTTACCTTTTAACGTATTTTTTAGCAAATTTGGGTCAAACACCCGGATATTGGGTCCAACCGGATATCGGATTTTAAAAATAAGATTAGCATCTTTAAGAAGATCTAAATTGATTTCTTTTAAGTCAAAATGAACAATACTATTTTCTTTGGATTATTCAATTAAATCTATCCATAACCTAAATCTTATTTGAACATCTTCTTCAATAATTTTTTTTTAAATTAATGAAAAATTTGTATATGTTGGTTTTATAGGTATTGATGAAAAGAATGATGATACATTATCATTGACACAAGCACTTAATGATCCTTGGCGAATCGACTATTATTCAAAGCATTTATTATTTATTCAACAAGCTATAAGGTATATCTTATATATATACACACTTTTTTGCTGCTTTTTAAATACTTATACTAAACATTATGATGGGTTGAATGGCAGGGGTGGTTCCAACATACAAGGTTACTTTGCATGGTCTTTGTTAGACAACTTCGAGTGGGCAAATGGCTATATTGTTCATTTTGGTCTTCATTACATAGATTATAAGAATAATTTAAATCGATATCCAAAAGCATCAGTCTATTGGTTTCGTAGATTCTTGAAATAAAGTATTAAAAGGTTTATCCTTGATTATAAGAATAATATAAATCAATAGACAAATTACATAAGTCTATTGGTTTCGTAGATTCTTGAAATAAAGTTCTACATAGTTTATCTTTTGTAAATCAATAATAACATGACTTTTTACTTTAAAGAAAATATTATAGTTCTCTCTATTGTCTCATACACATCATTTGTTTTGATTTAGTTTGATCGTGGTTAATATCTATTACTACTATTTATTTATTTTTAAATATTTTATTTACTATTAAATTATAATTGGTAATAACAAAAACACATTTATCTTTGTATATATATCATTTTTTCTCATTAAAATGAAGACATCAATATAAGTACAACATATTTTTTTTGAGATCTTTTATTATAGTTTGTTACATATTTAGTGTTTCAAATACAGGTAATTTTCTTTTGTAATGGACCTCCATTGATTATAAAATAAAAAAATATAATGTAAAAAACTACATTTTAATACTTTTTGGAAAGCTAATATTAACATTGCAGACTCCTACAAAATTTTATATTTCGATGACTTTGTTTGACCCCTAAAAATACAATGTGAATTGGCATATTTTTTCCATTCAAATTACAAGAAGAGGGAAAGAGATTACCATAAAGTTACCACTTAGACATGTTTGAGCTAAGGGAGATTTAGTATCAAATCCTTTTATATTTAAAGCCTTACTACAAGGAAACAAATATTGTAAAGATGTAAATTATTCTATATTCAATAATGAAACAAAATAGTCTTTATTCTTAAATAAACTCATAATTCTTCTAATAAGTCTATTTCAAACACTTTTCCATCTTAAGATCTTGTAGATGATTCCAATGATATCATAATAAACACAAGCTTTCTATAAATAGATAAATAGTTTTCATAAAATAGGAAAATTGTAGAAGTATCTTAATCTTATCTTCATACAATACTTAGGCTTTTCTAATGACTTAAGTTTAAATAACAAACATAAAAGAAAGAAAGAGATGCGTCCTTTGATCTACAATCCAAGCTATCTTCAATATATTCTTTATGATGAAGACGAGAACAAGATTCAGGTGCTTTTACTGCCCAACCTTGTAGTTTACACTTCCTAGGAATTCTTGGTCAATCAAGAATACCCGACCCTCCACAAATTTCTTAGCAAAAAGAATTCGATAGACAAGATAGAATCTGGTGCATGCCTAAAATGATAAATGCATTTTCAATTTTCTAATTCAATAAAGAAAAGAAATTTCAATCAAGGATATGGTAGAGTGGATAAATTAATGAATCCATCTATTTCAATGGTTATTCGATTACCCGACCAAGTATAATGCCATGCATAGCAATAAAATTTAGTTCAGAAAAAGCAAACTCTCTCTCTATAACCCACATTCGACACCATCCTGGAAGGTAACTTTCCACAACACAAGCCTATCTAGCTTTGTTCATATAAATCTAGAATAAATATTTATATAGAAGAAAATATTTCTTTGAATAGAAATAGAAAACATTAATTTTTTGTTACAATCAATTATATCTGACAGGAAAACAATCTTTCATGGATAAACGAATATATATCTGAAAATAGACAATCTTTCACTTCTATTTTGAAAAGTAAATAAAAAATAAGTATTAAAGTAAGAAGGTGTGGCACATGTATGTATCTTTACACATAATCGAATAGAATGAGTACACATTTTTTTTTAAAATAAAATATTTTATTTGATTCTAACTTGTGTTTTCTATGATTTTCATAGTTAACTTGCTAAATTCATAATTTCCTTCAAAGATTAATAAATAAGATGATAATACATGATGCATATGCCTATATCGACTTTTCAAATGATCTTTTCAAAACAAAAATATTATGACTCCTATTGCATGTTTCTAAATCTAGGTTTAGCTATTTCCTTCACTATCGATCTAAAGCAAGTAAATCTCAAAGAGAATTCCTTATCTATTATCTATATATATAACAAACTATTACTCAAATACGAACCTACCTCTATAATTCGATGCCAAATCTGTGATGATCAACACTAATTCTTCTTCCAACTCTGACTGTGACACCTTGTGAGTTCCAACGCCTTTTCTTCCTCCGCGTTATCCAATTCTTTGATTATTGTGATTCAATAACACTATTCTCTATTAATTTGTATATTTTCCAACTATTTTTCTCTATCCTCTATATTGTGTGCTTATGCTCCTATTTATCATAAACTCATGCTACATTTTCTCCTACATTTTGGGCTTACAACACTGTTATAATTGTTTTCTCATGCCACCAGACAGTTCATTTACCAGTTCACATGGCCACAAAGGCTTGTTCCAACAATAAACTCCACATCGTGTTGAGTACCTTGCAAATTCCATGTTCATTACGAATATAATTATATAATATATATAATATAATAATATATTATGTAATATAATAGTATAATATATAATATATAATATGTAATATATAATATATTATTATATTAAATTATATATAATATAATATAATATAATATTATATATTATATAATACGTATTATATAATATATTATATAATATATAATATATTATTATATTATTATATAATACGTATTATATAATATAATAATATATTATATAATATATTATTATATTATATAATATAATGTTATTTTAAAATAATTTAAGTATAAAAATTGGATATCCAATTTTCTAAGACAATTTAAGTGGACTGTGACAGCCCGTGAGTTATTTTTCACCCACGGGTTGCACGATTTTTTAAAATCCGATATCCGGTTGGATCCAATATCCGGTTGTTTGACCCAAATTTGCTAAAATATACGTTAAAAGGTAAGATTGTTATTGTTTTTCATCATTTTCATTCAAATTTTTGTATTTTTTTAATGTTTATTTGTTTTTTAGTTCAAAATATGTTTTTTTTGATGAAAACTAGGTTTTTTAAAATCAAATACAAAACTGTTCAAATTTGTTAACTAAATTCAATTGTTTACATTTAATTAGGTTAAAAATGGGGTATAACAGTGAAAACATTGATCAACCACAATCACAACAACCAAACCCTCCTGCACAAAACTCTCCTTTGCCAAACCCCCCCCTCAATTCAGGATTTAATTGCATAAAATTTGAACCTATTGAGGGGGATTGCAGATGTCTATCGTAGGATCCCTTGCCTGAACCCAATGTTTGATCCCCTCACGTCGATCATAAAGAGTATAGAAACCATCACTGAGGAGCACAATGCTGCTCTTTTGTGGCGAGATTATATGAGGGAACAATATGCAGATGGCTTGTCCTATAAGGAGATCAAGGATCTCGAGATATCCAAAGCTGCTACCGCCACATTGTTTGTGAATCTCCGCACTGGTCAACCCGTAGACCCCCCAAAACAAAACTTTCTATTAAATGGTGCACAAATGATGGTATTTTAAAAAAAATTTGGGATCGTTTGTGGATGGTTTTCAATAAACCACCCAACAACAATCTTGATGTCCCCTTCTACTTCATCAAAAAATTGTATGCTGAGTTTGTTTTAGGAAAACATGTGAACTACTTTGACATCCAACCTTTCTAGGGTGTGGGTTTAGGTATGCCCCAAAATAGAACCTATGGGGCCATGAGAGGGGTCCCTACAAAAGCCTATCTCGATTTTTCAAGTTTCCCTACGGTTTTATTAGGGCAACATTTTTTCAGTTGGCAAAAAATCGGCAGTCTCATTCAATGAAAAAATATAGATAAACAAGCATTAGACTATAGACACATAATGATCATCAATATTTCCATGTATTGTATACACATAATTACCATTACACCTGCATGTGACATCCATGAATGAATATGCAAACATGATTTTTCATCATTATCAATACAAGTACACCAATATACTCATGTACAGATACATTGTATATCATCAATATAATTAAACCAATTTGCTCATGGACATTTTATATCATCATAACAAAGTTACATCAATTCACATCCATATACAAATACAACATCCCACTTCATCTACATTAGAAATCCTCATGTCCTAAGAGAAAAACTTACGTACAACAATGCCTGCATATAAATGAAGACCAAAATAAGCAACCTTTTATGCGGAATAAATGTGCTAAAAGAAACAAATTATAACACTTAATACAAATTATTTTGTCAAATTATAAATAGATCAGAGAAATTTGCATCAGAGAAATATGCATCAAAGAAATTGGCACCTGAAATCCTCAATTGCTCCTTAACTAGAGCTCTCTTCAAACATGCACCTGCTCCATCATGCTCCCCCTTCCCATGCCCTGCCTAAAAAAAACACCAAATATGAGGTATACGTCTATCTACATGCATTCTAATCAACCAATAAAACACACGAGCATTCTTGAATTGACCTGTACAATTATCTGACCATATGATATGTTGATCAATTGCAATATCTTTCTCATGCAAGAACTCAAAAAAATTCTTGAAAGAATGTTGCACATACTCAGAGGAGTGTGACCATATGGTGTCATAATGGGTCATATGACCCATAACGACACCGCATAGAGTCGTAAAGGGTCATACTATGTCCTAAGGGGTCATATGGTGTCTTAAAGGGGTCATGTGACATAATATGGTGTCTTAGGACACAATTTGGTGTCTTAAGGGGTTGTAGGACACAATATGACCCCTTAGGACACCATAGGATCTATATTGACCCAATATGGTGTCATAAGGGGTCATATAATGTCCTTAGGGGTCATATGGTGTCCCATGACCCCTTAGAAAACCATATGACCCCTAATGACACAATATGGTGTCATATGACCCATAATGACACCGTATAGAGTCGTAAAGGGTCATATTGTGTCCTAAGGGGTCATATGGTGTCTTAAAGGGCTCATATAACATAGTATGACCCCTTAGGACATAATTTGGTGTCTTAAGGGGTTATATGGTATCCTAAGGGTTCGTAGGACACAATATGATCCCTTAGGATGCCATATAACCCATAACGACCTAATATGGTGTCATAAGGGGTCATATGTTGTCCTTAGGGGTCATATGGTGTCCCATGACCCCTTAGGACACCATATGAACACTAACGACACAATATGGCGTCATAAGGGGTCATATGACCCATAACGACACCGTATAGAGTTGTAAAGGGTCATATTGTGTCCTAAGGGGTCATATGGTGTTTGAAAGGGGTCATATAGAACAATATGACCCCTTAGGACACCATAGGACCCATAACGACCCAATATGGCGTCAAAAGGGGTCATATGGTGTCTCATGACTCCTTAGGACACCATATGATCTCTAACGACACAATATGGTGTCATAAGGGGTCATATGACCCATAACGACACCGTATAGAATCGTAAAGGGTCATATTGAGTCCTAAGGGGTCATATGACACAATATGATCCCATAGGACACAATTTGGTGTCTTAAGGGGTTATATGGTGTCCTAAGGGGTCGTAGGACACAATATGACCCCTTAGGACACTATATGACCCCTTAGGACACAATATGGTGTCATAAGGGGTCATATGTTATCCTTGGGGGTCATATGGTGTCCCATTACCCCTTAGGACACCATATGACCCCTAACGACACCATATGGTGTCATAGTGTGTCATAAGATGGCAAGATGAACCATTATTATAATATAAAAAGAATTGCCAATATTGCCTACAAAAATTTGACACCTAAGGGGTCATATGGTGTTCTAATGGGTCATAGGACACAATATGACCCCTTAGGACCTCTCTCACAATCTCTCTCTCTCTCCCTCCCCCTCTCTCTCTCTCTCTCTCCCTCCCCCCCTCTCTCTCTCTCCCTCTCCCCTAATCTCTCTATATCCCCCCCTCTCTCTCTCTCCTCTAATCTCTCTCTCTCCCTCTCTCTCTCTCTCTCTCTCTCCCTAATATCATATACTAATTTATTTATAAATTAATATATTGTATATTAATATATTATATATTAATATATTAATAAACAATAGATAAATTATGTGCAAATTAAGTTAGTGAATTTACTTATTAAAATCGGATATCCGATTTGTGTTGTACAAATTTGAAATTTTGGCTCAGGAATGCTTTTGGATTTGGCTTGGAAGTGACAAGCCTGAAAAGTCAGCTGAAAAAATGTGTTTTTCAGTATTCCTTGATTTTCCAGACTTCACACTAGTGGCTAACGACTTTTTTAATAGCCAAAATTGATAAAACGAAAAAGGTTTTTTAAGGATGTTCTCAGATATCTAACAATATAAGGCTTGTCTTATTTCAACTTTAATAAATAATTATTATTTATTTTCTAATTGAATTCTGACAAAAGTCCAGATTGATAGACTGATTGAAAAACACTCATAACTTTCGAATGGTATAACATTTTTTGAATCCGAAACATGAGTCACAGCCTATGCTTCGTCTACTATAGGGAAAAATTAAAAAAAATAAAAATTCATAAGGTTTTGACCAAGTTAAGGTGGTTAGCCGTAGGAGTTTCTGAATTTCTGAAAAGCTGTAGTAAAAAAATCATAAATAATTATTTACTTTATAAAAAATTATTAAAAAATATGTGCCACATCCGGACATGAGTCTAATACTTATGTTATAAATATTATAAAAAAATATTATGATTTGATTGTGATTAGGGTGGTCAGACATACACCTACTTCTTATCTTTTTCCTGAAATTTTAGTACCACTGCATTGAAATTTGAAATTTTCATCAAATAGGATTTTTTTTTCAAAAAACAACTAGTAGCATATAAACTAAATTCAATTTTCTATAGATTCTCTTGTTACATATTTTAAAAATAATGTTCACAATTTATTCAAATTTTCATGTGAAGCTGCATGACTATGATTTTCTGAAATTTCATTGCTACTTAAGGGCCTATTTTGGCACACCATGATCCTGCACATACCCACAAACACTTAAGTGCTTGATTTGTGGCAAGGTCGATGTTATTATCGTTTAATCTTTGCAAATGGTGTTCAAAACGATCACTGAGTTTTTAGTTGCTGCATTAGTTGATACTCTTATTGACTTCCCCATTAATTAATATTTTCTATGAGTTGCATTTACTACTACTCTCTTGCTATTAACAAAGTGTCGCCATTAATTCTGATTACTTGCAACTGTCTATGTTTTCCTGCCAACGGTTTCCTAAGTCTCTTTGCTAAGTCGATTAGTATCGACTACCACTTAACACGTAAAGATAGTTGCTAACTCATGTTTATTCAAAAAGATCCACCACCTTATATATATATATATATATATATATATATATATAAAACAATGATTACATAAACGAAAGTATGAACATAGAGATTATAAAAATGTAAATACATACATCATGATTATGTATATATATATACATAATATTCAATGATTATGTATATGTATACATATACATGATTCCAATAAGAAAGTAATCACATTATGAGTAACCAATATAATTATATATATCATAATTACCTACGTATATATGTATATGATCAATTCATAGTTATTAGAACTCATATATATATATATATATATATATATATATATATATATATATATATATATATATATATATATATATATATATATATATATAAAACTACAACTTGAAAACCAAACATTAAATATAGTTTCACCAAATCAGATACACCTGCACAAAGTACGTGTAATCATAGGGTCACTATCTATTTTTAAATCATTAACAAATTACACTCTCATAGACAAATAAAACATAATATTTTTCCACCACTCACAAAATTTCAATCGTAACTCAAAATAATGCAACCAATGCACACATATACTACAATAGTGTGTGAGATTCCCATCTATTTTGGCGAAGTCCAAGAGCTAAGACAAATCCACCTGAACCTTGTTCTCGCCTTCATTTGCGTTCACCTGTCTGTACACCCACTTGCGCTCAATAGCTCATCAACGATGACGATCCCAATTTATAGTAAAAATAACACTAGTCATTCAATTGCATTTACATAAGTAAGGTAATGTAAATAATTTTATTACATTTGATTTTGATTGCATTATCTATTGGCATTTGCATGAAGATTGAATTAATGAAATGTTATGTTGTCATTGATGTCAATTAATCGGTAATGATGTAATAATATTGTTTTGTAACCGGTAGGAAGAGCTAGTAAAGGGAATTGCAACCGATATTACTTATGAAGAGGAGAGATAAACCAGTAACCCTACCTGTTGATGAGACCAAACCTTAACCGATGGAGATTGGTGAATCAATTGTAGTGGTTTAAGATCAAATGGTGAATGATAAAGATTATGACACGTATGTATGTTGTATGAGAATAGTTTCAAATTATTTTGGCACATAGAGATAACGGTTTTTATCTTGGGAATGAGCAAGTTCATTGCATGAAGTGGAAACTGCGTGATGAGTTATAGAGTTCGATGAACTAGTGATCAAGGAGCGGTTGAGGTTGTCTTGAATGATGTGCAATGATTGCTATGTAATCCAACGGTCATACTTGAACCAATTTGTTCGTAATCTCTATGAGATAATAGGTTTGATTTTGTTTATAAGGTTGATGAGTTATTTTGTTGTATTGTTGGCAATTTCTAGTTGAGAGTAAGAGTGAGTGGTTGCCAAACCTGATAATGTATCTGCCGTATGTGCAAAGGCAGATAGGATCATGAAAATGATCTGAACAAGCAAGTGTAGTGCTATTCAAACAGATCAACAAACCCCTGTTGTTCTCTAACAATTACAACAGTCAAATCCCCTAACCGGGTAAGCTCTAACAAGCTTAGTGTTATCTAAATCCTCTAACCAGGTGATCCATTAGCTTGGATTTCAAATCCTCTGCCGAGGTTACTCCTGATAGGGTATTGCTTCTAATAGGGCATTATAGTCAATCCCTTAACGGGGTGGTCCCTAACAAAATTTGTTCTTAACAGGAGTTTTGTAAAAGCTTTAACAGGCTTGGCTCCTAACAAGGTGAACTTCAGAAGAGTTCATAATACTTGTGGGTATTCATCCCCACCGTGGTTTTTCCCATTTGGGTTTCCATGTCAAAATTATTGTGTCAAGTGGTGAATGTTTTTGTGGTTAGGTTTGATATGGTTAAATTTCTTAACTACTAAATCTACTTAGATATGATATGATGACCAACAATAATCTGAAATATGTTTTTACTACTATCAGTAAAGTATTTGAATGATTTGGTAAAAAGGTTTTGAGAGTTTCAAACTTGTTTTTACTATTAGTTTGTTATAACAGTCAACTGGTTTACTTGATAGTAATATTGCATTTGATAGTTCAGTGTTTAAACCAGTCAGTTTTGAGTTTGTCTTGAGAGGTTGTTTTTGAGATTGGTGAAAGTCTAATCAGTTTTCTATCTATTGATTCATCCCCCCTCTCAATAGTTATTTGGATCCTTATTGATTCATCATACCTTCTATTGGTACCAGAGCATTTCAGGTCCTCTAATGTCTAAGCCTAACAACGCGAGGTAAAGATCTTGAAGAACACGATGAAGAAAGAAGGTCCAAAGTTTAATAGAGAAAACTATAGATAATGGAGTGATAGAACGAAAATCTATATCAAGAATCTAGGAAGTCAATACTGCGAACGTGTTGTTACTCAATATGTTGCACCTAGAGGGACTATGTTTGATGATCAAAAGAAAGAGAAACAAGAGAACAATCAAGCACTAGAAGCTATTATCAATTCTTTGTCTGATTCAGAGTATGTTGATGTCCATGGTCTAGAGACGTCTTATGAGGTATGGAAGAAAATTGAGGAAATCTATAGTGGTGATGAGCATGTGAAGATTGCTAAAGAAGAGAGTCTAAGAGGAAAATTTGATGACATGCAGATGGGCAAAGGTGAACATACTCAACAGTATGGCCAGAGGATCAAAGAGATAGTCGGTGAGATCAAGAGTGTTGGTGGTATAGTGGAGGATGCCACAGTGATTAGTAAGGTGTTGAGAACCCTTCTAATAGTCTACGCTATTCGAGTTGCAGCCATTCAGGAGCTAAAGTCTATTGATAAAACTAAGGTAACTCTTGACTCCATCATTGGTAAGCTTACTGCATTTGAATTAAATGGTTATGATGGTAGTGCTCAGAAATCCAAATATGCATTTAGAGCTTCAGTTTCTAACCTATCTATGAGGAAAAATAGAGTTGTTAGTCACAGTTATGAATCTAGATCTAGTAGAGAAGTTGATGATGAAGACAATTTGATTGAGCTTGAAGCATTGTTGGCCAAGTGGTTGCCCAGAGGTACCAGTAAGTATAGAGGTAAATTACCTTTGAAATGCTTTGCATGTAACAAGATTTTACACATTGCAGCTAACTGTCCTAATGGTGACAATGAGCACAAGCATGAGAAGTTCAAGAAGTACAAAGGAAAAGGCAAAAGAGATTGTCTCATTGCAGTTGATGGTGGTATCACTGATGAGGAATCTGAGGGTGATGCTAATAAATACATTGTCTTTGTTGCCATTAAAGAGGAGACATCTGATCAAAAGGCATTAGTTTCTCTCATGGATAGTTCTGATGATTGGATTATAGATAGTGTTTGTTTACACCACATGACCGGTGATCAGAGCAAATTTCTTACTTTGAAGGAATTTGATGGAGGAGATGTGAGATTTGGTAATGACTCACCCTACATGGTAAAAGGAAAGGGAACTATTTCTTTTAATGGAAAGAACAGTGCAGGTGATGTCTACTGGGTTGAAGGATTAAAGCATAATCATTTGAGCGTAGCACAACTCAATGACAGAGGTTATCCATTGGAATTTAAGAATGGAATGTGCAAAATCTATGGGAGAAAAGGTGAACTAATTGCAACCGGCAAGGAGACAAAAGGTAACCTGTTTCACCTGAATCCTAAAGTCAACAACTATTTAATTGCTAAAATAGATGATAGTTGGCTTTGGCATCAGAGATTTTGTTATATAAATTTTGATAACATTGTTAAAGTCAGTAAGTCCAAGTTAGTGAGAGGTTTGCCTCAGTTGGACAAACCGACAAATGCTCTGTGTAAGGAATGTCAGTTGGGAAAGATAACATCCTCAACTTTTAAGAGCAAATCTTTTTCAGCAGAACATTTGTTAGATCTGGTTCATACAAATCTCTGTGGACCCATAAGGACTAAAAGTATTCAAGGTGACAAATATTTTATGATCTTCACTGATGATTGCTCAAGAATGATGTGGGTCACATTCTTGAAGGATAAACCAGAAGCCTTTAGTAAGTTCAAGGCATTTAGGGCCTTAGCTGAAAAGGAAAGTGGCAAGAAGATAAAGTGTCTGAGGACTAATCAAGGTGGTGAATTTACTTATGAGTAATTCACTAGATATTGTTAAGAAAATCAAATCAAGAGGCACCTTTCTGCACCGAGGATACCACAACAGAATGGTATTGCAAAGAGCAACAACTGACCAGTTGTTGAAGTTGCTAGAACGATGTTGATACAAGGAGGTGTAGCAAATTTTTTTTGGAGAGAAGTTGTCAGCACAATTGTCCACATTATGAACAAGATATTGATAAAACGAGGTAAGGATAAAACTCCTTATGAATAATGGTATGGTAGATCACCTAATGTTAGTTATTTTAAGATATTTGCCAGTAAATGTTTTATCAAGAGAGGTGACTACCTTAGCAAGTTTGAGGCTAAAAGTGATGAAGGCATATTTCTTGGTTACTCCACCAAGAGTAAGGCCTATAAATGTTACAACAACCGGACACAAAAAATCATTGAAAGCACTGATGTTCGAGTGGATGAGTATCCTAAAGTCTCAGGAGAAACTAGTGAGGAGAAAAAGGAATAAGATCCTTGCATTTTGATTTGGGAACCAGAATCAGTGAAACTAGAAGCTAGTGAAGAGAATGTTCTTGTACTAGTTCAACCGGAACAAGTAGATTCAAAAGAAGATGATGATAATGAAGAAGAAGAACTTGAAGATAATGATCATGTCATTCCAAGGTATGTGAGACTCAATTAGAATCCTGACTAGATTATTGGACATAAAGATGTCGGAGTGTTAAATAGAAGAAGAATCAGAGAGAATTCTTGCATGATCTCCACTATTGAGCCTAGAACTGCTAAGGAAGCATTTGGAGATGATCACTAGATCAAAGCTATAGAAGAGGAACTTGATGAAATTGAGAAGAACAACACATGGAGCCTAGTACCTAGACCGGTGAATAAAAATGTGATAGGTACTAAATGGGTATTCAGGAATAAACTGAATGAAGATGGAGTAGTAGTCCGAAATAAAGCTAGATTGGTATGCAAAGGTTATGCACAGGAAGAAGGAGAAGACTATGGTGAGACATTTACACCAGTTGCTAGTTTGGAGGGTGTCAAGACTCTACTTGCTTTTGTAGCATAAGAGGGATTCAAAGTATATCAGATGGATGTGAAGTCAATATCTCTAAATGGAATATTGGAAGAAGAAGTATACATTGAGCAGCCAGATGGTTATGCTTTGACTGATGCAAAAGATATGGTGTGCAAATTGCACAAGGTACTATATGGTTTGAAGCAAGCACCAAGAACATGGTATGAAAGGCTACATTCACACCTGATGAAGATAGGTTTTCAGAGAACCGGTGAAGACAACAACATATATCTCAAATCTGAAGGAGATAAGATACTGGTTAGTGAAGTGTTTGTGGATGATATCATATTTGGAGGCAATGATGACATGGGTGATGACTTTGCAAATGAGATGAAAAGTGAGTTTGGAATCTCTCTAGTGGGAGAAATATAAAATTTCATAGGTTTGTAGATGAAGAGTGCTATTTTTATCACATAGTCTAAATATGTGAAAAAGGTATTGAAGACATTTGGAATGAGTGACTGTAAAACAGTTGGGACACCAATGATTACAGGTTATAAACTATCTAAGGAGGATGAAGCCACGTCTATTGATGAAAAGGAGTATAGGTCAATGATAGGGAAATTGCATTATGTTGTTCACAACAGACCGGATATAGCTCATGCAGTTGGTCTAGTTGCCAGATTTCAGAAGAATCTGAAGGAGACACACTTGATAGAAACCAAAAGAATATTTAGATATTTGAAAGGCACTATTGACTATGGTTTATGGTATCCATATGTAGGTAAATTTGATTTGAAGGTTTATGCAGATGTAGACTAGGCAGGTAATGCTGATGATAGAAAGAGAACAATCGGTGGTACATTATTTCTTGGAGGAAGACTTGTATCTTGGAGTAGCAAGAAGTAGAGTTGTACATCACACTCTATTGTTGAAGCTGAGTATGTTGCAGTGTATATGAACTGTACCCAGGCTATCTGGATGAACACATTCTAGAAGGATTCAAGATGAAGTTTACAGAACCGGTAAAGATCTTATGCGACAACACCAGTGCCATAAATATTTCAAAGAACCCGGTGTTGCATGCTAGAACCAAGTATATTGAGCTGAAATATCATTTCTTGAGAGAAAAAGTGCTCAGTAAAGATGTGTTATTGAAGCATGTTTCTACCAAGGAGAAGATTGCAGATATCTTTACTAAACCACTACCTAAGACTACTTTTGAGTATCTTAGAAGTTAGCTAGGGGTTGTGCCCCTACATGAGGTCAATTGAGCATGATGTAGAATACATCAGTCCTGGAGCTAATTGCAGAATCTTACAGCAGGATTGGTGTAGAGTGGAGTTATTCCACAGGGGGAGCATCAAGTTGTAGGTTGATGATGCTGAATAGTGAAGTTTGACATTGCATGTTTTACTTTCACTTTGGCATTATTGTCAAAGGGGGATAAGAACTATAAGACTATGAGGAGAATTGTATGATTGTGAGAAGATCTATAACCAGTTACCAGTTGAAGTCATGGAGACTCAGTTGAAGGAGCATACATGGTAAAATGTAAACCATGATTCTATACACATAATCACAATCAAGGGTATTGATACTTGTATTGCCATCAATGCTAAAGGGGGAGATTGTTTGCATTTGCATGGAGATTGCATTAATGAAATGTTATGTTGTCATTGATGTCAATTGACTGATAATGATGTTGTAATAATATTATTTTGTAACCGGTAGGAAGAGCTAGTAAAGGGAACTGCAACTGGTAGGTCAGCTTGTGGAGGAAACCGGTATTAATTATGAAGAGGAGAGATCAACTAGTAACCCTACCTGTTGATGAGACTAAACCCTAACCGATGGAGCTTGGTGAATCAGTTGTAGTGGTTTAAGATCAAATGATAAAAGGTAAAGATTATGACACATATGTATGTTTTATGAGAAGAGTTTCAAATGATTTTTGGCGCATAAAGATTATGGTTTTTATCTTGGGAATGAGCAAGTTCATTTCATGAAGTGGAAAGTGCGTGATGAGTTACAAAGTTTGATGAAGTGGTGATCAAGGAGCGGTCGAGGTTGTCTTGAATGATGTGCAGTGATTGCTATGTAATCCAATGGTCATACTTGAACCAATTTGTTTGTAATCTCTATGAGATATTAGGTTTGTGATGTGTTACCGACCTATTGTTTTTGTTTATAAGGTCAATGAGTTGTTTTGTTGTATTGTTGGCAATTTCTAGTTGAGAGTAAGAGTGAGTGGTTGCTGAACCTGATAAAGTATCTGCAATATGTGTAAAGGCAGATAGGAGCATGAAAAGGATCTGAACAAGCAAGTGTAGTGCTATTCAAACAGATCGACAAACCCCTGTTGTTCTCTAACAATTACAACAGTCAAATCCCCTTACTGGTTAAGCTCTAACAAGTTTAGTGTTATCTAAATACTCTAACCAAGTGATCCATTAGCTTGGATTTCAAATCCTCTACCAAGGTTACTCCTAACAGGGTATTGCTTCTAATAGGGCATTATAGTCAAGCCCTTAATTAGGTGGTCCCTAACAAAATCTGTTCTTAACATGACTTTTTTAAAAGCTTTAATAGGCTTGGATCCTAATAGGGTGAACTTCAAAAGAGTTCGGAATACTTGTGGGTATTCATCCCCATCGTGGTTTTTCCCATTTGGGTTTCCACGCCAAAATTATTGTGTCAAGTGGTGAATGCTTTTATGGTTATGTTTACTATGTTTAAATTGCTTAACTACTAAATCCACTTAGATATGGTATGATGACCGACAACAATCTGAAATATGTTTTTATTACTGTTAGTAAAGTATTTGAATGATTTGGTAAAAAGGTTTTGAGAATTTCAAAGTTGTTTTACTATTAGTCTGTTATAACAGTCAACCAGTTTACTTGATAGTAATATTGCATTTGATAGTTCAGTGTTTAAACCAGTCCGTTCTGAGTTTGTCTTGAGAGGTTGTTTTTGAGATTGGTGAAAGTCTAATCAGTTTTCTATCTACATGATTCACCCCCCCCCTCTCAGTATTTAACTGGCTCCTTATTGATTCATCATACCATCATTATCATCATAGAATTTTTTAATTTCCATTATAATTTTATCACATAAACGAAAAGTATACATTATTTTCCTAATAACATAATTATTGAAAAATATGGTTTGTGACATCCTTCCCCACTTGGAAGAGACATCATCCCGATGTCTTATTATATATCAATAAGCACCTAGTGAATCAACATCATATAATATTAACCATACATCATAGTCTCAAATATAAACAATAACAATAACATACATGCTATCCAAGTTCACAACATGTAAATCAAATCATTGTATCAAGGTATCTCATGTAATAAGCAAGTACTTTTCTAAGAAAGCAAATGAGGAAAATGATAGTCAATCGTCTCCTCCCATGTAGCACCATCCTCAGAATATTGGTCCCATTGGACCTTATACTGAGTGAAATCTCTAATACGTAGCTTCACGCTATGTTGATCTAGGATTCAGATGGGCTCCAATAGCACTACCCTTGGATCCTGTACCTATAAAGATCACCAATCAAGAATATGAGATGCGTTAAAATGATAAGGTTTCAACAAAGAAACATGAAACACATTATGGATTCAAGCTAGAGGAGGTGGTAAATCTAATCTATAAGCAACTGGATTAATAAAATCCAACACATAAAAGGGTCCCACATATCTTGGTGCCAACTTTGATGATTTCCCAAATGAGATACAGCTCTTATGAGGTTTGACTCTCAAAAAGACTTTATCTCCTATAGCAATTTTTTTGAAAGTCCTATTTTTGTCAGCATAACTCTTTTGTCTATCATCTACCTCCTTCAACCTATTGTTGATCAACATCATTTGCTCATCCATTTCCTTGAGTAAATCAAGAGCAATGATGATCCTATCTTCCATTCTATCCCAACTAATGGGTGTGCAACACTTTCTCCCATAGAGTGCCTCAAAAGGTGCCATCCCTAAAGATGCGTGAAAAGAGTTGTTATATGCAAAATCAACCAAAGGTGAATACTCCTCCCACTTGTATTGTTGATCCGTACAATACATTCGTAGAAGATCTTCAAAAACCTGATTAACCCTTTATGTTTGGCCATCAGTCTGAGGATGATATGCTGAACTAAAGTTCAGTCTGGTTCCCAAAGTTGCATTCAATATTATCCAAAACCTAGATGTCATCCTGTTATCCCTATCTAAAATAATTGTTTTTGGTACACCATGCAATCGAAATATTTCTTTCACAAGTTTCTTTGCAAGAACAAATGATCCATCCTTGAGATTTCCAGGTATGACATGTGCAACTTTTTTCAACTTATCCACAACTACTAAGATGGTATCATGCTTGTTTTTGCTCATAGGTAATCCTTGGATAAAATCCATATTGATTACTTGCCACTTATACTCTGGTATAACATGTTGAAACAAAAGTCCCACCAGATGAACATTCTCTTCTTTCACCCGCTGACATTCCAAACATTGTGCCACATACTCAATCACCTCTTTCCTGAGTTTAGGCCAAAAATACAAAGATCTCAAATCAACTACAATCTTTGTTACTCCAAGGTGTCTTGAACAAGGTGTATTGTGCACCTCGTGCAATATTAATTATCTTAATTCTCCACCTTCAGGAATGTACATCCTTCCTTGGTACCTAAAAATACCATAAGGTTCCAACTCATATCCATCAAATCAGTGATCTGAAGGATCTACTCCCAAGGCTTGCTTAACCCTTAGGTAATGCTCATCTTCAGAAAGATTCTACAACACTTGTTGCTTCAAGTTTGACCTTGTAGTAACCATAGAAGATAGATGTCTTGTTCTGCTGAGAGCATCGGCTACCCTATTTTCCTTTCCTTTGATATATTCAATACCAAAATAATAATCAGTTAGGAATTCAAGCCACCTTCTCTGTCTTGTATTTAGGTTAGGCTGTGTAAAGATGTATTTAAGTCCCAAGTGATCTGTCTTCAACTCAAATGGCTTTCCTAGAAGGTAATGCCTCCATATTTGTAATGCATGGACAATAGCTAATGTTGGCAATATAGCATTATGATAGACAATGAAAGATTGTTGACATTTCAATAAGGATATTGAGAAGGTTGTTGATGATTATGGATATAACTGATTAAGTATGTTTACTGTCTTGATATTATTATTTTTTCATTGATGTCAAGAAATTGATTTTCTAATTCAGTATGATGTTGCCATATCTTGAGAAGTATGATTTGAAGAATATAAAGATGTCGGTAAAGACACAGGAAAGATTACGATGAATAAGGTATTCAATGGGCAACTATTACTGAGTCAGACAATGATGAGATCATGATGTTCAGATTGTTTTAACATCATAAATATGTTGTAAATTGTAAGGTTAATACTATACTATGTTACCAAACAAAGAACCTAGTCCGTAAACCCTAAGGTTATCGCTATCGGTTAATGAAGGCAGAATGTCTATTGAGTAAAGTTTAGTATTTACTGAGTTGTTACCGAGTTGTAACCGAGCTATAACAGAATGCATTAAATGTTTACATGCGTTATTTAATGAAGGAAGCTGATGAGATGGAACTGATTAAATGATTGGTATGCCGTGAATGAAGTTTGTTAAGAATCTAAGGCAATGAAAAGTCGACATGAAGATCTACAACGCAGATTGAACTGCAATACCCTGGAACAAGTTCCAAGAAATATATGCAAGTTCCTAGGCGGGGTAAAATGTTTTCAGATCGAAAGATGCATTGAACTTGGACAAGATCAAAGATCTGATGGCTATGATTGATCATGGGAAATGTGATCAAGGAGATTAAGTGGTTAGCTATTGTTTATAAATAGGAAACTGTTGATAAACAATGCATGCGGGCAAGTGTATGCATAGGGATGCTACATAGTGATTACCGAGCACAGAAGCTTGACGACCTGTTTGAATAACAGAGTATAGAAGCCCAGCAAATGGACAAGATTAATTCTATGTCTAGATTGTACTGCTTTAGCATTTTAGATGTGAAGTTGTAGATAGATTTTTATTACTGTTATTTTGTGAAAGTGACAGAAAATATCTTAACCGAGTGGACTTAACAGTCTTATTTGTAAAACCCTCTAGCAAGGTGACATTTTGATTGAGTGTTTGAAATCCTTTAACAAGGTCACTTCTAACAAGGTGAAGATCTTAACAGATCTAAGGGAAATCCCTTAACCAGGCCACATCTAGCAATGTGTTTGTAATCTTTAATAGGATATTCTTTTAACCGAGCATACTCTAGAAGAGTATATTTCTTAGTAGGTCTGAAATCCCATAGTGGTTTTTCCCTATTTGGGTTTCCACGTTAAATCTGGTGTTATGAGGTTTATGATGTTTATATGCTTTAAAGTTTGCATGTTTGACAGTTTTGGTTATATTACTAAAATATATGTTACCGAGGTTGAATCTGATGTTTTTATGGAAGATTAAGTTTGTATGATTCACCCCCCCCCCCCATCTTGTTGGCTATTGGATTTGTACTTATATTAAGTATCAGAACTATCAATTGGTATCAGAGCTTTGGACTTCGGAAGAAAAGTTTAAAGGCACTTGAGTTAAAGATCCAAAGATGTATAAGAGGGATGCACTGAAGCTGAACAAGTCAAGTTTCTCTACATGGTAAAAAAGAATGAAGCTGCACCTATCAGGAGTTGGAGAATATGCTATATACTATCTGGAGAATGATTTTGTTACACCGAGCACCTATCCATTGACTATGGAAGAGATAAAGGCAAAGCAAGAACATATTCAAGCAATGATTGAAATAACATCTGCATTGACCGACTCAAAGTTTAATGATCTTTCATGCAATGATGCAAAGGCAATGTGGGATAAGCTCATATCAGTATATGGAGGAGATGAACATGTTCAAAGAGAAAAAGTAGATAGTCTAAGAGGACAACTTGAATCTATGAGGATGAATGAAGGTGAGAATATAACTCAGTACAGTACAAGACTAAAGGAGATTGTCAATCAAATCAAAGGAGCAGGTGGAACTATTGAAGAAAAGGATATAACAAGTAAGTTGTTGAGAACCCTTCTACCAACTTATGCAATCCGAGTCTCTGCAATCAATGAATTGAGGTCTGTACCTAATATGCCAGTTTCTTTAGATGCTACTATTGGTAAGCTACATGTATTTGAATTAAGTAACTTTGATAATAGTGGATCTTCGGTAAATAAAGTTGAATCTGCATTTAGTTCTTTTCATCTTAATGAATCTAATGATTTCAATGAAATAAAGTATAAGTACTCTAAAGGAGATCACAGTGGAGCAAGTGAAAGATTTCATAAGAACATGGAATAATTACACAAACTGTATGAGGAAATCAGAAAGCAAGAAGAGTTTGAAGCACTATTAGCCAAAAGGTTACCGAGAGGCAAAGGTAAGTATAAAGGAAAACTACCTTTGAAATGTTTCAATTGTGATAAAATAGGACATATAGCTTCTAACTGTCCTGACAAAGATTTTACTGAAAAGAGAGATTACCGAGATGACAGACAGAAAGATAATAATTACAGAGGACACCAAGACTTCAGAAGAAGAGATAAAAAGACATGTTTAATAGCTGATGAGGAATCCAATGATGATAAACCAGATGAAACTAATACAGAGGAAGTAGTTTATGTGGCTATCAAAGATGGATCAGATGAAGAAAGGTATGAAGAAAAAGCCCTAATATCTCACATAAACACTAATGATTCTTGGATCATAGATAGTGGATGCTCACATCATATGACAGGAGATAAACATAAGTTTGTTATATTAGAAGATTATGATGGAGGCTATGTTAGATTTGGTAATGATGCACCATGTCCGGTGAAAGGTAAAGGATCTATAACACTTCTTGACAATGCAAGATGCAATGATGTTTATTGGGTTGAAGGTTTGAAATACAATTTGTTGAGTGTAGCACAGCTAAACAACACAGGTTACCGAATAGAATTTCAGAAAGGAATTGTCAAAGTTCATGACAAGAATGGAAAGTTAGCTGCTACCGAGACACAAACAAAAGGTAACACTTTTCACCTTGACTCAACTCGTAACAAGTGTTTGTATGCAAAGATAGATGATACTTGGTTATGCAATAAAAGGTTTTGTCATGTAAATTTTGATAATCTGATCAAAATAAGTAAGAAGCACCGAGTAAGAGGTCTACCGAGTTTTGAAAAACCTGAGAATGCTATGTGCCGAGGATGCTAGATGGGTAAGATGACAAGATCAAGCTTTACAAGTAAGTCTTACACTTCTAAGGGAATTTTAGATCTAGTGCATACTGATCTTTGTGGTCCTATGAAAGTTCAAAGTTATTACGGTGATAAATATTTCATATTATTTGTGGATGACTATTCAAAGATGATGTTAGTAATGCTTTTAAAAGAAAAATCAGAAGCTTTTCAAATGTTTAAATGGTACAAGGCAAGAGTTGAAAATGAAATAGGAAGACAACTGAAATGTCTTAGATCAGATAGAGGAGGAGAGTTCACATCTGATGAATTCAACTTATTTTGCAATGATCATGGTATTAAAAGACAAGTCTCTGCACCAAGAACTCCACAGCAGAATGGAATAGCTGAGAGAAGAAACAAATCTATTGTGGATTGTGCTAGAACACTGATGACTGAAAAGAAGGTGCCACAAACATTTTGGAGAGAAGCAATAAGCACAACAATTTACACCTTGAACTGAGTACAATTAAAGAAAGGTACTTTGAAAACACCATATGAAATCTGGTATGATAAGAAACCTAATGTAAGTTATTTTAAAATCTTTGGAAGTAGATGCTATGTTCACAAAGATGATAGAAATGGCAAGTTTGATCAGAAGAGTGAAGAAGGAACATTTCTAGGTTATCCTTCTAGAAGCAAAGCCCTTTTGTTGATCATTATTTTGAAAATTCCTATTTCCAAAACCCGGTTTGGTATTCACATTCTTTCAGGAATTTTCCAGCTGCTGCAACTTTTTTTCTTGCTTAGTTGCTTTCTCAAAGAATTCCTCCATAGTAAATGGATTATGAATATCCACTTTAGATACAATGTGAGTCCTCAAACCCAAGATGAACTTCTAGATGCAAAATTGTTCATCCATCTGGTATTGTGGAACATACTTTAGGAGATTGGTGAACTTCTCCCAGTATTGAGTAACGGTCATACTACCCTGCGTCAGATTTTGAAATTCAGTCATCTTCTTGTCAAAGAATAACTAAGGAAGCCACCTCTTCCTAAATGATTGCAGAAATAGTTCCCAAGTAATATCACCAAGCTATAACTTCTTCTCAGATTTCTCATTGTCCCATAATGTCACAACTTCTCCAGTAAGTTGATAAGCAGCCCATAATACTTTAGTTTCATTGGACATGTTACGAAGCTCAAAATAATTCTAAATATCAATTACCCAAGCTTCATTACCATCACCAATGGTCTTACCATCGAAATTAGGTGGGGCTATCCTCTTCAAATCTTTGGCTAACTCTCCTTCAATCCTAGATCAACAATTAGGTTGTTCCTCGACTCTAGGAATTTCATTTCGAACCTCACCAACGCTTCAAACTTCTTGTTCAATTCCATCCATCCTAGCATTCCGCTGATTCAAAATATCAAGAATCTGATCAAGTCATTCATTTCCGTTTCTTGATCCAACTCTTGTAGTTCTAGAACCCATTGCAATTTAATAATTCCTGCACCAAGGAATGTTTCTTTAGCAAAACATGTTGGCAAGGGTTACAATATCCACAGTCTCTAACCAAACAAAATTTCCTATTAAATCTACCTTATACACTACGGTCATAGAGAATAATATCTATATTTATCATAAGGATCAAGACAATATAATACTAGTAAAGGACATAGTTAAATAAATCACACATCTATTGTGTCTAGGTTCTTATGATAACTATAATTGTTATATCAACTAAGGTCCAAACTACAATTATTCATCATAAGAAACATACTAAAAAGTGCTCAAATCCACTTATTATGACACCAAACTGATTATAAAATAGCAAATTTATTTAATGATTGTAATAAGTGGCATTACATAACTAGATCACTCTTGATATGGAGTCAAGGGGGTATATCCTTATGACTCATCAAAACTAATTACAATAGACTCAATAGGAAGACACTCTAACAAATGTTCTTCATTTTCTTTCTCCTTAACAGGGATAGTCATACTAGTCTTATTCCCAAGAGATTCAATAGGTAAAATTCCTTTTCCTATCTTGGCATGATTAGGTATGTCTTTCCCCTTTGGCTTAGAAGTTGATTCCTTTTTTCTTTCATATGGAAGGTCAGGATCTTGTTTCTCAACAGAAGGGACAATTTCTTCTTCACTTAACCATCCTCCTCCTCTCAAGTGGTTATCATCAATAGGTCTAGAAAAAGATATGGGATCCTTTTTTACTCTCAGATATTGTGCATATCCTGCTATAGATTTACGAGTTGTTTTCTTTGTTCACACCATTTTTGTAAGTTTCAACAAAAAATTGTTACCCTCAATGTTTAACTAGCGAAGTGACTCATAGGTCCTAGTGTTATATGACCTAGAGCTCTGATACCAAAATGTAAAGACGTAAATGATTTTATATTCAATAATGAAACAAAATAGTCTTTATTCTTAAATAAATTCATAGTTCTTCTAATAAGTCTATTTCAAACACTTTTCCATCCTAAGCTCTTGTAGATGATTCCAATGATATCATAATAAACACGAGATTTCTATAAATAGATAAATATTTTTTATAAAATAGGAAAATTGTAGAAGTATCTTAATCTTGTCTTCATAAGATACTTAGGCTTTTCTAATGTCTTAAGTTTAAATAAAAAACATAAAAGAAAGAAAGAGATGCATCCTTTGATCTGCAATCCAAGCTATCTTCAATATATTCTTTATAATAAAGACGGGAACAAGTTTCAGGTGCTTTAACTGCCCAACCTTGAAGTTTACACTTCCCCGGAATTCTCGCTCAATCAAGAATACCCAACCCTACACAAATTGCTTAACAAAAATAATTCAATAGACAAGATGGAATTTGGTGCATGCCTAAAATGATACATGCATTTTCAATTTTCTAATTCAATAAAGAAACAAGCAAGTTCAATCAAGGATATGGTGCAGTGGATAAGTAAATGAATCCATCTATTTCAATGGTTATTAGATTACTCAGCTGAGTATAATGCCATGCATAGCAATAAAATTTATTTTGGAAAAAGAAAACTCTCTCTCTATAACCCACATTTGGCACCCATTCTGGAAGGTAAATTTCCACAACACAAGCCTATCTAGCTTTGTTCATATGAATCTAGAATAAATCTTTATATAAAAGATAATCTTTCTTTGAATAGAAATAGAAAATGTCATTTTTTCATTACAATCAATTATATATGACATGAAAATAATCTTTCACTAATACATTTGGGGTCAAATTCCGACGGACAAGGAGCATTGTGTGAAAATTTGATTTAAAAAAAATAAAAAATGCCCGTGTTTGTCGGAATTCCGACGACCTCGGGCATTTTATTTAAAAAAAAAAACACAACGCATTTTCATTTTGAAAGCAAACTAGCCGAAGCAAGTGGCGACCATCTTGCCTCCTTGCCCCCCCCGCTGGAGTGATCTCTGCACAAGCAAGGTAAGGTTTTTTATGCAATCAAAGGAACTCTTTGTTTTTCAATGAAGGGCAACTAATTTTTTTTCACAATCAAGGGCAACTGGTTTTTTTTTGAATTAATCCATTTTGTGTATATCCTGCGATCTTAAAATTCCATGAAATGACATCTCTTTGAGGTATTCCGTCATACAGTTCACATGCCATGTGTATTCCGTCATACAGTTCCTATATATATATATATATATATATATATATATATATATATATATATATATATATATATATATATATATATATATATATATATATGTTCTTAATCAAACAAAGAGTTGATAAGCTAAAGCATGGCGTAAATAAGCATGGTGATAACAGTGCCACAAATGGAGAGTGTGAGGTTTATGAGAATTGATGGAGGGCAATCAGATAATTGCCTTCGTGATGATGTGGGCCCTTCAGCAATTACCTCCTTTATTGCCCCCTCCTCCATCAAATCATCACCAGCCAAAGCAACAATATAATGCTCCATTCCATCTGATAATAAATATAAACCCAAATCTTTGGCTGCATTGTCAAGCCCATCTGAAACTACATTGAAATTGTCAGATTGGCCATTGTCGAGTCCATCAGATAAAACATTAATGTGCACTTTCATTCCACATTGACAGTCTTCTACATTTCCATTGGTAAAATATCTGTCACCCATTTCAATGAGTGGGACTGCATCAAGCCCTCCATCATATAGCTTGATTGGATTGCTCACATCACAATTCTCAAACTCTTCTTGGCTCTTCAGCTCCAATACACTTTGTTGAGAGGAAGCATAAGCAAACCCTGTCAAATGTCAAAATGTAGTTGTTTGCCATCATTTTTCTGGGCACAAAGGCCAAACTTTATCTAACCTAAAATTTTCATTAGAAGAAGGATCTATTCTTTAAGTTCTCCACAAACCCAATTTTGACTGCCATAAGTCGATTAAAAGAGCTACTCAAAAGAGATTGACAAGATCTAAAAGTAGGCACTCACCATGGCGTAGGGCATGGTGAAAGATCCAATCTAATATCTACAGATGGGATTTAAATAGATATGAAAGAACCAATAGCATCCATACATATATAACCTATAAACCCTAATCAAAGGGCTTACTAAAATTTCTGATCAAATTTATAACAAGGGAAGGGCAATATTACAGAGATTATCTCGAACATGGAAGATCTTGCGGGAAGCCCATCCTTTGAAATCTGAGGCAGGATCCCATCCTCTGTTGTCCCCCACCACATGTTGTTTTGCTGAACACCCCATCATATTCATGAAAGTGAATCCCATCACCATGAAGATCAAGCAATAAGTAGATGCACTTGGAGCCATCATTGAGATAAACATGACTGTATTTCATGAGGATTTGAACTCAATAATATGTTAGATTCTCCCAAGGATGGATGGACTATACACTTGAAAGGTAGATGATTAAGGATGATGACAAGGTGGATTTTCCTTAGAATGATAGGGTTGATTTTCCTAAGAACAAGTAGATTCATGTAAACTAGAGGATACAAATTTGGACAAAATAATGGAAGGAGACTAAAACTAGATAGATTCACCTAAATGGGAGTGTAGTAATCTAAGGATAGGAAAAATTCACCATTTGCATAAGAAAGATGGATAAGATAAATGATTTATGTGAAATAGATTCACCTAAGAGAAAGTAGATTCACATAAGGATAGGTGGATTTTCCTAAAGATGAAGGGATAAGACTTAACAAAAAGAGGACTTAGGATGATGACAAGGAGGATTCATTTAAGGATATGGCATATTCACCTAAGGGATATTGTATTCTCCCAAGAATATGGAAAAATTATTGATTGGTGGAATGACATACTAGATCAAGGAATGATACAAGGGTAGATTCACCTAAATATAGGGTAAATTCAGCTAAAAGGGTACCCATGAGATTGTGGTACTGAGTACCTATCTATGGATGGTGTATTTGGATACAAGTATGATGAAACCATGCTTGTGTATGATGAAACAAAGTCTATATCTCTATTATAGGTCCAACATAATCTCTATTATTTGAGACACCATTTTATTAGCATATCCAATTAGGGTAATTTATGGGTTTAATTATGGATCATGTTGTCTATTTCCATGCACTATTGAACTTATTTTGATGTATTTTCATTATTTTAATTTTGAAGTTATAAATAAATTATGTTTGTACCTTAGAAAGGGTAACTCCAATTGATGTTTGGGCAGTTTATTTGAAAACTTATGGTGATTATTGCCCTATGTTATGTAATGGAGTTATTTTTACACTAAGTAATAAACTAGAAAAATGAATTTGTATTGTTGTACAAGTATGATGAAACCATGCTTGTGTGTTTACATGTTTGTGCATCCTATTGAGAACCAACCTCGCTATTGAGGAACTCAATAAATGTGGTGTTAAGTAGAAGAATGGAAAACTCAAGAAGCTATGGTGACATATTGTGGCATTAGTAGGGATTATCTCTATTGACCACACCTTTCAAAGATAGCATCCCCTAGTTCTCCTCATAAAATGGACCATTGGATGGCTCATAGTGGTATCCTATCCTACATTTATCTTGATGGCATTGCCAATAGTTGGTATGTGGTTCTTGGTACGGGTTTCCTCTTACCCTATTATCTTATTTATATCTTTGTTCCAACATGTGGAGATTGATTTTTGTCATGCTATGATGATTTTCATGTTTGCATGTGTTTTGACATTATGCAAATAGATATGATGTCACACCATACTTATGTTTTGATATAGTGTAGGTGATGGTTACATGTTGTTGATGGTAGCGATTTGGGCTCAAAGACACAATTCCACACACACACACACAAACATTTGAAGATGCATTTTATATTATTCCTTCTTAGTGGCGATTAGTGTTGGAATATTTGCACACATGTAGAGAGGAACTCATGTTAGATACAATAGGTTGTGTTTGATAACATATGAATGTGCCTCATGATGTATACATATAGCTTTGGTGTGTGACATGCATGCACATTTTTCCATAAGACACATTGCTATGTGGCATGTGCCCTATGCATGTCTTCTTTGTGAGGCACGTTGCTATGTGCAATGTGGCCCTAGGTGTGTCTTCTCTATGAGGTGTATTGCCATGATATGTTAGGATTTGTAGTGTGTAGGCCACAAATGCATGCATGAGGGACTATTATTATGGTCATGTTTTTTGGGCATGTAGCCTAGGCATGTCTTCTCCATTAGGTACATGGCCATGCCATGTGGGAGTTTTTGTGTTCATGCCACAAATGCACACATGAGGGACTATTATTGGAGTCATGATGAATCTTCACTCTATTTAGTCACAATTTCTAGTCGTATAGTTATGTAATGTGCACTTTTAAGGATTGTGAAGTTTCCTTCAATTATTGATGATCTCTCATCTTTGTTGCATGGGCCAACAATTTTACTTTATCTTGTTTGATTTAGTTTAATCACAATTGTGAGTTTTCTCTATTGTGTAGTTATTGTGGCTATGTTTGATTTGCTATTGGAATTGAACACATTTATTTGACTTATTATTGGTACTATTTTTTTTTCTTTCTTTCAATATTTATGATCTTTGGTAGTTTAGTGAAACTCTTGCTATTTTTAAATGTTGCCTTCTTTGTTGTGATGTGATTCCTCACCAAGATCGACGTAGATAACCTTGGATGAGTGTATATAAGGAATCAAACATTGGGAAAATTTGAGGATAGGGGTAAGTGTTTGTTGTATGGGTAGCTACGATCCACTTGTGCATTCTTAGTGATTATTGACGGCTATGTCTTGGAGGCTAATCCTATTAAACAAACAAGGGGGAAGTCATACATAATCGTATGGATCCTCCCTAGTGTGTGGATTCAAGACCATCATTTCATATGGTTCTTGGTTACTTTGTGTGACCATGGCATCCTCTTAGACCAATATGTGAGCCTTGTATTGTTATCCCTGCAATGTGGATGAATAAGTGTATGTTAAAATAAATGCTTTGCATGCCATATAGTTGCATATGAGTTGTTCACATCATCAGGTCATGATTTAGAATATCTGAATTCTTTGCAATTTTTGTGAAGCTTTTGCACTGAAGTTTCCATAACCTGATTTTTTTGCTTGTGAAGAAAGACCATGTCAGATAATATCAACGAAGAACAAAATAAGGAGACAATTGCTAGATTATGGTCTAACTTGAAAAGAAAAGGTGATGGGAAATGTTATTGTCCCTGCAAAATTTGTAAGGGCTTAAAGACTAGAAGACTTCTAATCAAAACAACTAAGAAACATTGTAGGCATCATGGTCACATTGAAGGGGGACATGATTATCATCCACTGGTAAGTTGTTCATTATATCGTTTTAACAATTTATATACATAAGAAATCACTTGATAATGAGATCATGATCACAGTTTATTTATGTATAACAATTTTATATAGGTTGAGCACCCCGGAGCACATGGTATGGATCAACACAACCCTGAGAATATGGTTTTCAAAGTGGAGGAACATGGAGGTGTGAATATCAAAGCTGAAGATAATAATCCCATGGAAGATGATGATCATGCACCAGAAAACACAATTGAAGATGATGGTACAAATACATTGATCCATGACACATTTAGTACTGGCACAACTGATCATGATGATCAGGATGACCTTGATGTTCATGATTTACCTCTTCTTGAGAAGGCATATGAGCCCCTTTACAAAGGCTCCCAAATAACTCTTCTCTCTGCTGTATTGTTGTTGGTGAACTTGAAGGTTATGAATGGTTTATCCAATATAACAATCTCATGTATGTTAAGGTGTGTCATACATGTAATTATAGTTAATAAATGGTGAATCATGTACCATTAATATTCTTTATATTAACACCTCAAACTTTTTTTTTGTTGTTGTAGATTGATAGGTGAGTTTTTCTTACCACCATCAAATATTCTACCTCACTCATACCGAGAATTATCTGCCATTATGAAAGATATTGGAATGGAGTATCAAATAATAGATGCTTGTCCCAATGATCATATTATATATCATAAACAACATGAATTTGGAACAGAATGCCCTGAATGTCATATCAATAGATATCAAACAGATCAAATAACAAAAAAGGTGCCTCGCAAGGTTCTTCGTTATATTCCCATTATTCCACGTATGCAACGATTATTCAGGTGCACTAGCTTGGCACAATTTATAGATTACCATGCATGCAATAGAAGTAGAGATGACATTATTCGAATGCCTGTAGATGGTTCAACATTTATGGACATAGAGGAAAAGTGGCCACACTTTAAAGAAGAACCTCGTAATCTTAGGCTTTCATTGGCAGCGGACGGTGTCAATCCATTTGGAGAGTTGAGATCTGTTTACTCGGTGTGGCCTATTTTTGTTATCAACAATAATATTCCTCCATGGATGTCAATAAAGAGGGAGCACATAATGTTGGCAATGATTGTTCCAGGTATTTTATCATTTAATAGTCATCTACATTTAATTATAAATATTGCAGTAAAATGGTCATAATAATTATGTAATGTTTTTGTTCATTCCACTAGGCAAGTACCAAGTTAAAGATATGAATGTATATATTGAGCCTCTTATCAACGAGTTGCTGGAGTTATGGAATGGTGTGACCATGTATGATATCTCTAGACCAATAGGACAAAGACAATTTCAATTCCATGCAATGCTTGTATGGACAATACATGATGCCCCAGGGCTAACACATTTTTGTGGTACGTTATAGTGTTCAATTTGCGCATGATAATTATAATTATAAAAATTAACAGATTTAATAGAATTATACATTATCTTGTAGGTTTTCAAACAAAGGGAAAATTTGCATGTCCAGTTTGTGGTCCAAAGATGAAATCCTGTCATTCAAAAAGTTTAGGAAAGTAGGTGTTTGTTGAGTATAGGCACTTCCTTCACAAAAATCATAAGTACCAGAATACTGAAAAACATCTTTTCAATGGGAAAGAAGAGACAACATCAAAGCCACGAAGAATGACTCCTCACTTATGGAAGTTGGAATATAATAGAATTAATCGTCAAGGTAATGTCATTCCATCTAATGGTTTATGTTTGGAATTTGAATTTTTCTATCGTGTTTTGTTTACTGATGATGTAATTGATGATATTGAAGGTCGTCAAGGCATGGATGACCACCTTCCAAAGGGACTAAAAAGTTATCCCATCTACAATTCAGTAGGTTGCCTTACTATGAGCAACTACAAATTGTGCATTTGTTTGATACAATGCATATTGGAAAGAATATAACAGAGACATTATGGAAAATATTGGATGGAAGGCGTGACAAAGAAAAAATTGTCAAAATTTGTTGTGACATTGTGGAATCCAATCATGCGATGAAAAATGTCATTCAATCAAATAGCAATGGAGATTAGATTAATATAAGTGCCCTTCCTTGGTTATTAACAGAGTAGCAAAGCAATTCTATAAAAGAAGTCATACGAAAAATTCGATTTCCCATAGGATTTGCTGCGAAGATAAACAATCTCATATCAAAGAAGAGTGAATTTGGGCCAGGGATGAAAACGCATGATTGGCATACCTTCATTAAGGTAATTCACGTTCTTGTGTATTTACTATATATTTGTATACTGCGCATATACTTTTCATTGTATTATGTTAGAAAACAATGAAAAGATCATTTTATAATTGTTGCAGTACGTTCTACCTCTATCTCTCCCAAACCACTTCGACAATAATATCAAGCAAGTCATATATGATCTTGGAAAATACATGAGGTAAGTAGTGATGTTTGTTCAATTTGTTGTATAGATATTATATTTGCCATTTGTTTTACTTGTTATGCAATATATTGTATATTATTTTGTAAAGTCTCATTTATATATTTTTGCATCTTCAATCTCTTTTAGGTGGTTGTCATCTAAAGAAATCCACAAGGAAGAAAAAAATCCCTCATCTAATGTGTGAAATGCAAAAGTGTCTACCTTCAACTTTTTTCAATGCACAAGAACACTACCTCATACACCAGGTTGAGGAGATCAAATTGTGTGGACCTATACACACTAGGTCAATGTGGATGGTTGAGAGGCACTTGAAATTTTTGAAGGCTTTGGTTCGATAAAGAGCACATCCTGAGGGTTCTATGATGGAGGGATATATGGTATACCAAACTATGGTGTACATTACTGAATATCTTCCTAAGTTTGCAGCAAAAATCCACGTAGATCGCATTTGGGATCCCAACCCCATTAATAAATTCAAAGGGGAGCACTTGATGGGGAAAGGTAGATTGAAGAAAGTGAGAGGTAATTCTAAGATGTTATTGTAGTAAATTAATTCTTAATCTTCTAAATAAATCAGTTGTAAGTGGTCTATTAATTATTTGTACAGTTGGTCGGGAGTGGGATGCTCTACATTTGTATATTGCAAACAATCTTGATTGGATGACGGTGTGGATTGAACGATGTCAACATTCTGGTCGCACATTAACATGGGATGGTGTTGCTTCATTGGTTAAAGAAACTCATCGTAATGGAGATTCCAATGTTACACAAAGGGAAATTGATTTAGCCTATGGTTTAAGAGATCAATAGGTACGTATAATTTTATTAATCACCCGTATGTTTATCAACTCATGATTCAATAATTTTAATATGTTAGACATATTGTAGGTCAAACACCACAAGGCTATGTGTTGCAATGGTCATAAATTTCGCATCAAACAGTTGGATGACACGAAGAAAACTTTTGATTCTGGGATAACTGCAGTCTTTGAGGTGACCAATATATCATCTAGAAACGACATACATCCTTAAGAGTCTCAAAATTGATACTATGGCATTTTGGATGATATACTTGAGTGTGACTTTAATTCCTTCGAATTAGTTCTGTTCGTCGTCAAATGGTATAGGCTACGACTGAATAAAAACGATCCTGATAGAACTGTTATCGAACATGATAATGGATTTACAATGGTTAATACAAGGTCATTTGAACGAGTTGGGGATGAGCCCTATGTTCTTCCAAGTCAATGTGAGCAGGTATTTTACTCGGAGGTTCGACATAAACTGGGTTGGTCATTTGTTGTTAGACATGATCCAAGAGGAAGGCCGATAATGTATAATGTGATGGAAGAAGAAGATACCGAAGAAGTAGAAGATGATATAGATGATGATCACGATCGACAGTTAGTCAATGATGTTCCTGACGGAAATGTACACGAAGAAGAAGCTGATGATGATGATGATGCTGCTGTTGATGGTGATGGTGATGGTGATGGTGATGGTGATGGTGACGGTGATGGTGATGACGATGACGAACACAATGATGACGATGACGATGACGACGACGACGACGATGACGACGACGATGACGACGACGACGACGACGACGACGATGATGATGATGATGATGATGATGATGATGATGATGATGATGATGATGATGATGGTCATGATGATGAGTTGGATGAAGAAGAAGATCAATGACATGAATGAAATGTATGAGATGTGATTATTATATTATCTATTTAATATTGATATCTTGATAGAAATTGATTTGATTTATATGGTTACATAAATAATTCATATGTTTTGAATTCTAATGCCATTACTTAATTAATTCATGATGCACCTCTAGCTATGTGATAGATGGTGATTTAAAATACATATGTGATGGATTACATGCTTATGATGATACATGTGACATTTTTTGAACTTTGTGTTTATTTATAGAATGTGGACTACTTATTAGCTATGCGATGGATGGTGATTTATGATACGTATGTGATGGATTACATGTTTATGATGATACATATGTGATTCTTATGATGCTCAATTACATATATGATGATGCATATGTGATGCTTATGATGCTTATGATACTGCAATATTTATTGTTTATCAAATTACAAATGTAATGCTTATGATGCTCAATTATTGGTGTAGGAACCTGAACCCCTTTGACGAGGATCCTGCACAGTCTCATGGATCGACAGGTATAAGTCAATACACCTTATAGAAATAATATATTTTTTAAAAATTACAAGAAAAACAAACTTCCTCAGTTTTTCAAACCTCAACATTAGCAGCAAATCTAATACAGTTATCAACACTTGAGGCCCCAGTTGGACTTACTCAAATTTTAATCTCAACATCAACTTTATGGCCGACTTCTTCATCAATATTACCCTCATTTGCAAAATATATCTCTCATTACCAACTAACTCTCTCATTTGATGGTGCACAGGTATCACCAAATAGGTATTTGTCAGATGTGTCTTCCTCGAGTGAGGGAAATGCAGGAATAGAAGAGGAAAGTGAGACATGTAGTAGATCTCAAATAGGGAGATCAACTAGAGGTCAAAAGATTAGAAGAAAATTCAGTAAACGCATGGAATTTTTTCTTGCTCAAGGGGGGTCATGTTCTTATGATGATGAGACCAAAGGTGACATTGAGGTGCCCTTGAGGTACAAACATCTACTGAAACAATGTGTACCCAAGGAACTTCCTCCAATAAACACTGATTTTTGTGTTAATGAGAGGATATATCGCATAGCACCTTCATCGTTACATGGTTTGGGCCTATTTTCCATGGACAACATAAAGGTCTGTTACAACAAAGTTGCTGAATTGATGGAGTTTGTTGGACCTTGTTACAATTATAATGATTGGATGCAGATTGTTCGATATAAAAAAAAGTATGCGTAGGTATGCACTGTCAGCCAATTATATACAACAAAAAGATAATGATCAAAGTAAACGAGTGGCTGTATACATTGATGGAAGGCCAAAAGCAACAGGGAATATTGTAGGTTTTATAAATAGTACACGACCTAGGTCAACTAATAAGCAACCCAATTGCATATTTGAGGCACGTGAGGGAAATTGTGTGTTTGTATGTGCGATAAAATCAATAAGTGCAGGGGAAGAGCTGCTAATCGATTACAATTTGAATCGTATAGATACAAAAAAAGTTACTATCATTGGGGTGGTACGTACTATATATATACCATTTAAGCCAACTTCCAATTAATGAATCCAATAAACCATTGTATTATTAAGTTTTTTTGCCAAGTCTATTGGTTTCATTTCCCTAACGTTTTTATATTTTTTCTTTGTCACAAGGCCACATAGACCCATCACATAGCACAGATAGGGGTGTAGGTCCCGACACTTCTATAGAGCAAGTAAACCTCATTGTAATTGTACAAATTAGATAGAAGCAAACTGTTACATTATGATCTTTTCTTGAGTGTTTTGAAGTAATTTTGATAGTGTTAATTATATTCTTGTCACAGACGGATGTTCGGGATAAGGGAAAGGAACCTGTAGTACCTCAGCACCTCCATAGGGATGTGGGGCGCTCGATAGTGTTATGCACTGATGACATCGCACTTAGTGCAAACCATATACAATTGGTACAAAAGAATATTAGAAAAATTAGCCAAGAGATTGTTGATTTGGCAACCATAAACCCTCAGACTGATGAGATAACAGAGAGGGTGCAACTATTGTTGCGGACAGTGGAAAACTTGCAAGTAAGTAGTAATGAAAGCTTTAATCATAACAAAAGTTCAATAATGGTTTATATTTTTTTCTCTTTTATGTCATTAACTAAAATATGTATGTGTTGTTTTTACAGAAATTTATAAGGCCTCATCATCCTGGTGGCAATGATCAGGGTATTGCGGGTGGTTCAGGGGATGACCATGTTCTATATATTAAAACCACTCCTTTGGACTTGTGAACTTGCTTTTTTAATGTTTTATATATTTAATGTATTATTCTTCAGGTGCTAACATGGATCCGAGGTCGACCCCAACTGTATTGCTGACTGCAATGTTGGCAACACGTAGCATGCAGACATCGTCTGTTGCACCGGCTCGTGTTGACCCGCCCACTAGTGGTAGATCCCTCTTTTTCTCTCTCTTTTGTTATGTGTTTATTACCCTTGAAGTGTTCTTTCTTGGAGGTATTTCATAGTGGATTCATCTACTGTGGTAGGAGATGCACATGAGGATGTGCCAAAGGCGACTACTGGTGATAACATACCATCATTTCTTGGATCTTCCCGTATTGCTAGTACGGGAATGTTGCATGCCACATTGGTGGTGAGTGACGAAGAATTGATTCCCTTGAAGATACAGAAGGTTCTAGGTAATTTAAAATTATTATTATATATAGTCTAAGTGTAATTTACTTACTGATCACTCATTTTGGACTAATGATCCCATGTTTTTTTGCAGGATATGATATTTTTTATAAAAATCTTAATGACATGACATTGCAGATATTTGGGCCCACCGTATGTAAAAGGTGGAACATCATACGTGAACTAATCCTTATCCACTATTTTGATTTCATATCATTGCTAGAATAGTTTTCCTTTTATCCATTTCTTGAACTATATCAAAGGTAGCTTCAGTTTCTTTCTAAATCTAACAGGTTTGTTTTTGCTTTAAAGGTGGAATGACCAAGAAAAAAAGTTAAAAGATGAACTCACAAACCGTATGGTAGGGTTGTTTGGAAATGACACATTTGACAAGACTAAGCTCCTGGAAAAAGTTGGCACATATCTAAAGTATGTGAGGGACCAATACAGGACACATTTAGAGAAGAACATAAAGTATGAGCATCCCCCCATGATTCTAGAGAGGGAGTGGAAGGACCTGATTTTGGATGCAAAAGAAGAATTGAAAGGAAAAAAGGAAATACACCACCAGACGCCAGAAGAAGGTATGTGATACTATGAAGAATGTGAATATGTACTAATTATTCATTATATTTATATAATCTAACATATTTCAAACTTTTCATAGATTGAGTGACACGTCAAAGGCAACCAAGGAAAGACAAGAAAAGCATGGGCAACACAAACTCGGCTCTGGTGGTTATATGAAACTTTCCGCATGAATTGTAAGAATCAGTAAATTAAGTATCACATCAAAATATTTATAAATTGTAAACAATTTCTTTTTGATCAAACAATACAAGCAAAATTCACAATACTAAGCAAAAATGCAGGGCTTTGAATTCAATAGAGCGCCCACAGAAGATGACAAGAGAATTGGCTACCAGCAAGGCTATATAGCTGTGGCTGAACGACTATGAGAATTGAGTGGGCAAACACGAGATTCTGATGCATCTGTCAAAATGGTAAATAAGATAAATGAAAATTATTTCAAATTGAATACTTAACCAATAATCTATTTGATGTTAAGTTTCAACATAAAGTGACTATATTTTTTTTAAATAAGCAAGCAATGATAACATTGCGTGTGACATTGCAATGTAGCATGATAATCGTGGAACAAAACCTGTACATGAAGGTCCGAATGTGCATCCTAGTAGTGGAGGTATTCATTTGCTATTCAATTTTTTTTATGTAATTATTAATACAATTAAACATCTTAAATTGAAAATTAGTGTAGTAATTAATGTAACCTTTATTGTTAATATTTTAGAGCATGTAGTCGGTGGTGACCAAGTGGAGCATGATCCGGGTAGACAACATCAGGAACGTGATGTTTTCCAATCAAGTAAAGAGGACCACTGTTATTCCTTTAAACAAATTTAATTGCAATTGGTGTATTGATTAATGTAACATTTCGTATTTCAACTCCAGAGGATCTAGAGGGTGTTCAACATGTCAAGGTTGAGGCTAGACAAAATGATGTGGAAGATGATGTGGCCCCATCAGGTAAAGAGTGTAATGGTTGTGTTCTTTAAATTAATGAAATACTTGTAACAATAATAAAAAAATGTTTTGAATTTAACCCAATTCTTTGTTATTGCAAAGGACCCCCCTTTGGTTCAACATCCTCATCCTTTGTATAGGACTAGGCATACATCAAGAGCATGAGAAGAGGGCAGAACATCCGAAGATGGGGGAAATGATGAAGAAGACGATGCTCCACTTAGACTTTACATAGCTTTAAAAAAAGAAGAAGAAAGAAATGATTGTAATCTACCTTATTTGATAATGACTGATTTTTATTTGTTAATGAATGTAATTATGTGCTAATGAATGTTCATGAATGATATGTGTTGATGATTATTGATGAATGTTGCGTGTTAATGAAAGTTAATGAATTTTATGTGTTAATGAACATTATGTGATAATGAATGAATGTTATATTTTAATAATGGATGAAAGAATGAATGAATGTTAGATGTTAACGGGGAATTTAGAGTGATGTTAGGGGGGGGGGGGGGAAGGGGCCAAATGAGCTTCCACCTTCACGTGGTTGGCCCTGTTAAGTAGAGAATTGTAAAGTGGAAAAATCGAACCCTAGTCGTTCTCTCCTCCCCAACTCCAAGGAGAGAGAAGGGAGAGTCACTAGGGTTGATGGTTTTCACTTGGGAGAGACTTTACATTCAAAAGAGGGGTTGAAACCCACAAGATCCAATCCCACACAATGCAAGATTGGATTCTAAATGAGTTTCAAGGGTTAAGACATCAAGGATACCCTCTTTTGTAAAGAAATGTAGATAGAAAGATTGAACTAAGAATGCATGTAAAATAGGAAAGATTCGCTTATAAACAGAGATAGGGATACAGGATGAAGCTGCAGACCTGGAATTAGCAGTAAAATGTCGAGACGGTGCTGTTCTGCAAATTTGAGCGAAAGTTGACGGGACGATGGTGCCCGACGTGCGCACGGTCCTCCGAAAAATCCGCGAAACGAAGGTGGATCTGTTCGTCTCTGCACAAGGATTCCAGATCTTCAATTACAGCCGCGTACCTGCAACCTACACACATAAAAGAGAGGACGATTGGGGGGTTAGGGATGAGGGGTTTGCCTTTAGGTCAAACCCCGGTTTTGGAATTAACCAAGAAATGAGAATGCTGTAAATGTAAATGTTTGTAATGTAAACAAGTACTGATACCTTGTTGTAAGAATGTTTGTATTCTTACATGCGAAGGTGTAATGTATGTAGTATGTAATGTGTTGTAAGTGATCTCCTCTTCAATGGTTGAATCCTTGTCTTGAATGCAACACTTAGCCTTGAATGGAGACTTAGAATGATCAATTGCTTGAAGGAATGCTTGAATGCTTGAATGTTTGAATATCGCTTCCGCCTTTTTTCCATTCACCAAAATGGGAGAGGAAATGTAGTTTATATACTTGTCAATTAGGGCTGATAGACTGATTTTCCCGACCTTAGGCCGACCTAGGAAGATTATTTTCCAATTTGCAAACTTAAAGACCCGAAGCCCCATAAGAGACCGGGCCCAAAATAGGGCCAGGGACTAGGGCGCTGGGCGCCATGGTCCTGGGGGACCAGGGCGCTGGGTGCCCTAGTCCTGAAGGACCAGGGCACTAGGCGCCATGGTCCCACCTCTAGGGACAGCAGGGTGCAAGGAGGATCAGGCCAGGGTGCTGAAAAATGCAGTTTTTGGTGTCATGAACAAGTTTCGGGGTCTCCATTCAGGTTCTGTGTTGCATCGCCATCGTGAAGACCCAAATGCAGTCGAAATTGCAAGTGTCACAATTTTAGGACGTTACAAGAATATTAAACTATTCTCGAAACAAAGCGAAGCTCAATAAGATAACACACTTTTCAATATTTCATTATGTTGCACAGTTAATCTTATTGAATAATGTACGTATATTGAATTTTAATTGCAGGGTCCAACAGAGCCAACACGAACAACACCATGGTGCGACTGCAAAAGTTGTGAATATGCCTCATCATGAATAAAGCTGAATTAGCGCATTCTCTGTAAAATCTCAAATGCTCTATACTTTGGAAGTTTTGAAATTTTTATGATCATATCGGTCCCCTGCCTAAAAGCTTTTTTCCTTGATTTGTTTGTGATACACATTGAGAGATTTTTGTTTTCCTTTTATTTATGCATGTCTTAACCATTCTCCACATGCTTCCCATTCTTATTTAGATTGTTGTATTTTTACATATGTTGGAATCTGTAGTTCCACATACATGTTTTCTATGTTCTTTGTAACTGTATGAAAAGGTGTAAAATGTGGGTATAGTCCAAAATCTTGATTACCAACAAGCTATTGTTGTTTAGGGTGAACTCACAATACTGGTTCCCACTTTTTAACCAACTTTGACACTTAGATGAACATTTTACATAAAACCTTCACTTTCCGACACCTATAACTTTTAAATCGTTAAGAATTTGAAGATGATGTAAACTAGTGATTTGTAACATCCTTTTTGTAGATTCTAAATATATTTTTTTCAAATTTTTTTGAATAAAATTTTATTGATTTTTCCATCTCCCTCAAAAGTAGTTTTTTACAGCAAACAACATTTTTTAAGAGTGATGTGCATCTCGAAACGTATAAATTTTTTTCTATAAATGATAAAAACTTATCTCTTTTAAATTTTGGTTTGTAACATCAATACCCAGGGCATGCAGTTGGTTTGATAGTTATATGTTGAATATTTTTTATTTTATTAAGTTTTGAAGTCCGACTAATTATAATTTAGATATAGGTGTACTTTTGAACACATAACTTGCTTTATATATATCAAAATTAAGTTTTATTTTTTTTGTTAGAAAGAAGACATCAATACCTAGGGCATAGATATTTTTCAGAATTTTTTTGAATTAGTTTACTATTTTTCCCAATGCATTGAACAAAGAAGTTCATGTTCGGTGAAAAACCTACATTCATAAAAAATAAAATAAAAATATATTTATGAACTTAAATATATTAAAAATCATACTATTTGGAAAGCTTATAATAAGAACTAAATCCTTAAGAAAACAAAACTTCTAAATGAATTCGTTTGACCCCTCAAAAGCTAACGTAAAATTGGTTTTTTATCAGCATTTGATAGATGCAAAGGAGACTCCATTGCAAGTATGATTTAGAAGTAGACAGGTTCTATCCAAGAAATTTTGATCTAAGAGCCTTTGATCTAACTCTCTTCTATCAATTACTTCAAATGGGACCTCTTAAAGCTTAAATAATTATATTTTCCAAAAAAAGTATGATTTCAGCAAAAATCAGGATGTACCAAAAAGTGGGAACCAGCTTTGTGAGTTCACCCTTTAATAGTTCCAGTGTTTGTATTAATTGAAACAGTTTAACCCTTTTAACATGTTTCATAGCAAACCTGCACTTTGTATGCAATCTTATTGTTACAGTACAATTACTGAGGTGATGTGATTTTCAAAAGTATTCCGATGAAAACAAAATTGGTTTTCATTTATGTATTTTATTAAAATTTTAGAGTTTCCTTGTGAACATTTAAACTTAGAAGGATTTAAAAATTCAATACAAGAGTACTGGACATAATTTCAGGAGATAGAACTGAAACTCTCTCCCATGACTTCAGATTGTTTCCATGCTCTCTAGGCTAGTAGCATAATTTCAGGAGATAGAACTGAAACTCTCTCCCATGACTTCAAATTGTTTCCATGCTCTCTAGGCTAGTAGCTTTCAGACACAAAACATAGGTCTTCTAAATTCTATCCCAACATTAATTAGTTCCTTTCTCTTCTTTTTCATCCTTTTAGAAAGAGAATTGGAAATTGTTAGGAACGAACATCTTCCTAGGTGATTTGTTAAAATACAATGGGGAACTCAATCAAATTTTAATTCACTTCGTTTTAAGTTATTATCACAATTCATTGAATTATACTTACAAAAGGGTTATATTTCCAAGGTAAAATATCAGTATCTTTCTTGGGTGATATTAGATAGCAGGGTCTCTTGGCTTAGACAAAATCACCCTCTCATTGTATTCAAAGTAGATGCATAGCAAAGCTAGATGCATCAATCGTTAAATCATAAACAAACACAAGCTCAAAAATTGTGTTACCAAGTACGCTTGGAACCTAGCCTATAACTAACTAGTTCATACTAGATATTGTTTGGGTATGGTATTCAATTCTATTAGAATCTACAAAATAAATATTAAACTAGAAATTAATGTAAGTGATAACATTTTTAAAATTGTTAAATATAAATGATAATAAAATCAAAATAGCATAACATAGTTGATTTCATAAGAGAGAAAATGAAAAAGTTCACAATATGTTCACTTGATATCCAAGATTTTTAATCCATGAGGATGAAGATGAGGATGAGATAGAAAACCAAAAGACAAGGAATTGTTTATCCAAGTTTCCAAATTTTTGAGGATAAGGAAAAAAACATAATCCTATGAAAGAAGGAGAATGTGCAAGTCATTATCTCAAGTTAAAAGAAATTACTTAAGTAAACTAAACAAACAAATGCAATATCATACTTACGATAAAACATATCCACTTGGTGAATAAAATGGTACATTGGCACACCCCCTTAAGTGCAATTGAGGTAAGAAGAAATGGGTCACAAGGTTAGGTATCCATGTAAAATATGAAATAACCCCAAATTATAAAGAGAGTGTACCCTCTTGAAGTAGAGACTAGAAAATCCATAGGACAAAACTCCATCCCAAGTGACATATGTGAAGGATAATATAGACCCACCCCATCCCCTAAAGTTGGTGCCTCCACAAAGAAGAGAGAAAAGCAATGCAAAATGTTGAATGGTGAATGTTGTAGTAGGTTCATTTCCAACAAATGATGCACCTTCCTTTCACAATATGGAAATCTTGAGTTGTCAAATTGTTGAATTCCCATTCAAGTGGAATGTAGAAAGGAATTCAGATGTATGGTTTTTGAAGTGACTCATGTGTCTTGATGTTGATGTTAAGCTGTGATTGTTCCATAGAAGATTCAGGGACTACAATCATTGAAGTGTGAGACCTTAATTAATGTGAAATAGAATGTGTCATGTTGCATGATATGGTGGGGATAGAACAAGTGAATTTACAATGGGAGACGATGTAACTCGATGGGCATTGTCATCAATGAGAAGACAAATATTCTCAATTGTTTCATCAATATTTGAAAGGTGAGAGTCCACAAACAGATGTGAAATGTTTAAGTAGGCCTCCCAATGAAGTGGATCTCATAGACACGAAGAATCCTATATAGAGAATCATTGAGAGCCCTTGAAGAAGCAAATTTGAACTTCGATGAAGCAATACATGATGGAGGAATATCTTGCAAGAGGAAATCAAAGTCATTATGGTGTCATCTAGATCTAAAATATGGTTTACTTTTCAAAAAAGTAAAGATGCTTGATAGGAATGTGTCCTAGTGGGGTGAATCTAGAAGACATATAATCCTATTGCAAAGAATCATGGAAAGTTCTAGAAGAAGAAACTTTTAATTCTAAAGTAGCAACGTGTTTAAGAGATGTTCTCATTTGTAGATGGAGTATCAAGAGGAGGATCAGTAGTCCATGGACCATGTCATTGTTGTTAAATACCTACGCTTTTGTTCATAGTCACTTGGTGTAGGAATGAATTCAATGAGATAGGGTAGGAGATCCTACATAATGTAATTTTTCACTATCCCTTGTTTCGAGTACAAATGGTTCTCTGAATTTATCTTGACAATAGAATGTCAAAATTTAATACCATAATCCATGATGAAAACTGCCAAAAATGGAAATTTATCTTAGTTCGCAATTACAAAATGTTTTGTATAGGCCTCTCGAAGATTAAGTACATCAAATTGAGACTTTATAAATTGAGTGTATGTATTAGCAATCTCCCAAATTGTTCAATGGTCTCCAAACCTTGTCAATTTTTTATTTTTATTTTAACTCAAATATGTATGGTATAGGCATATCATTGGTTGTGTGATTTTTTTTTTCCTTAAATGCTTCTACGACCAAAACAGACAAGTTTTAGATGAAAATGGGGTCTTATGGGCCTTTTTGACACAATGGTAGGTTCTTTAGACCTGAAAATGCCCCAAAAACTAGTCGATTGCCTTAAGTTACAAACAAATCCTTGTTTGTGAGCATGCTTCTTGATCTCCAATTTTGGTGGAATGAAAGATAATATTGAATTTCTCAAGCCTTTTGGATGCTTCGAAACCACCAAAAAAAAGTTACTTTGATCATTGAAATGTTGTAGTGATTTTGATAAAAAAAGAAAACTAAGTCTAAACTTTAGAAGTTAGTTTTTTCTTGTCAAATTGTTTTCAATTTTCAAATCATCCAAGGATGCAAGAGGAGTATATTTTTTTATGACAAGATAAAAAACAAAATTAGAATCTTTTGAAACCATTGAAACATGGGGACCCCTTCCCCCCCTCCAAAATCCCTATTTTTTTAGGATGCAATACTTAGGGGAAACATCCCCTTGCCGCACCACTTAGGGATGTCCTAGGGACTCCAAGGAGTCTCTTGACCATCTTGAGGATGCCTATGAGTCTCCCATGGCCCCCAATTAGAAACTCCAATTCTAAACAAAAATGGTGAAATTATTGTGAAAATGTCATCCGTATTAAAGGTTTGGCAATGCCCCCTAACCTTGATGGGGGATATGCCACAAACCCCCCACAAGGGGCACTACCCATTGACCCCAAACCTCTACCCACCATTCTTATTGTTAATGCGATCGTTTCAATTTTTTTTAGATCGACTAGTTTAAACACTTAGTATGCCAAAGTTTCATCTGCAATTCTTATACTTATTCTTAGTTTGTTCCCAAAGTTCCAAAACTCTACCACCATTGTTAATGTTCAAATTTCAATGCAATCATTGACATATTTTTAATGTTTATTGTAAAATTTACATAGTGTGGCAAAGTTTTATTTACAGTTGTTATACTTATTCTATACACATCCTTTTATAATTAATTTTTTAAGTTGTATATATATTTGCATCCCACCCCGCCCCCTTCATCATCCCCCTGCCGTCCCCAAACTTAAGCCCTTGGTATGTTAAGATATGAAAGCTCACAATAGTTTCATTTGATATGTTAATTGAGGAAAAACCTACAATATATAGCTTCCAAGATTCCAAATCCATGAGGATCATGAAGAGGTAGAAAACCAAAAAAAGAAATTGCTTATCCAAGTTTCCAAATTTGTGACAAGGAAAAAGTAGAATCTCAATCAAAGAAGGAGAATGTGGAACTCATTGTCTTATTCTACCTAAGTAAAAATATTACCTAATTAAGCTTTTTAATAGTGGAATATCACACTTAGGATAAAACATATCCAAGGTAAATAAAATATTACATTGATAGGCTTCTTTGGTTGCTCTAAAAGTGGTGCCTTATGAATTATGTTCTTGGATACTAAAGTTTCCAAATTCTAGGCACTCTTGATAGCTTCTCGTAGAGATTGTGATTCAAAGGCTTTAACCAAACCTTTCAATGGTTTTTGTTGATGTGTTTTTTATGCACTATGCAACACAAAATAAAATACTAAGTATTCTATCCTCTCTTGAACAAAATCCTCCCAAGTGCTAAACTACGTGATCAAATGGGATGACTCCAAGATTCCAATAGTCAGGTCTTGACTTTATATTGCAGATAGACTCAATGATTATGATCTGTGATATCTACTGGAATCACAAGGGGGACTTATGTTGCTTGGGTCGACCTATCCATTCTCATGTTTCATGATTGATTTACACTCCATGATTTAGGTCATCCTTGAGCAACATCTTGACTTAGTCAAATTTTGTTTTTTGTACCCTAATTCTTTAATTTTGACCCCTTACTAGCATTGCCTTAGGTTTTATTGGAATTCTTTCTTCTCTAGCATGGGCACATTTCTAGGGTTCATTCGCACAAATTGCTCTTGATGAGCAAGCTAGTATCATGACCATGACTTAAACAAAATTTTAACTTAGTCAAATTATCTCCTCCAAAATTCTATGAGTTCATCGCCTTCATTCTTCATCATTTGGATGTCTTTTGTCATTGGAAGGTAATTCTTGACCACCATACCTCAATCTTGACCTATGCTATACCCTAGAACCCTAGAACCTAGTCATGTTTACAATTGAGATCTTGGTGACTTGATCACTTAATACAGCTTAATCATGCAGGTCTCATCTAACTCCGACTCCAACACTTAAGCAAATCAACCCTAGCAACCAAGTACTTTGGGAAATATCTTGCAACTTGACAACATGGGTAATGATGGAGGAATGGAAGGTGAGACCTATAGAGGTGAGAGAGAGAGAGGGTGGGAGGAAGAGATAATGACCTGGAGAGGGTAGAGAAAGAGAAGTAGAGAGGGAGAGAAGAAGAGAGGGATGGAGAAAGAGACCTAGAGAGGGGAGAGAGAAGAGAGATAGTAGAGAGGGATAGAGAAGAGAGATAGAAGAGAGATACCAATGTCAATCTTTTTCTATTAAATTTTTTTTTTCCGAAAAATCGGCCTACCGTCGGAATTCCGACTCCAAAGGATAAAATTCTGATAGAGGAGTGCTATCGGATGTACAACATCCTCGTCAGAACTCTCCTGGAGGCCGTTGTAATTACGACGGACTCCAGAAGAGTTCCAACGAGGATGTTGTGCATCCGACGACACGACGGACTCCAGAAGAGTTCCGACGAGGATGCTGTGCATCCGATGACACTCCTCTGTTGGAATTTTATCCTTTGGAGTCGGAATTCTGACGATAGGCCGAGATCACGACAGTATTCTTTCGGGGTATGAGCATCCATTGCGGCGGTCGGAAAGGTTGGAGGTGATGTCGGAATTGTGACGACCACAAGGATAGTCGGAACTTCCAACACAAAGTTTTCGACGGCTTTTTTGTCGGTAGTGCGACGAAATTGTGTCGGAATTACAACGATTTGCCGTTGAAATTTTGACCCGAATGTACTAGTGTTTCATGGATAAATGAATATATCTCTGAAAATAGACAATCTTTCACTTCTATTTTGAAAAGTAAATTAAAAAAAAGTATTAAAGTAAGAAGGTGTAGCGCATATATGTATCTTTACATATAATCAAATAAAATGAGTACAAATTCTTTTATTCAATTCTAACTTGTGTTTTCTATGATTTTCATACTTAACTTGCTAAATTCATAATTTCCTTCAAAGAGTAATAAATAAGATGATAATACATGATGCATATGCCTATATGGATTTTTCAAATGATCTTTTCAAAACAAAAACATTATGACTTCTATTGCATGTATCTAAATCTAGGTTTAGCTATTTCCTTCATTATCGATCGAAAGCAAGTAAATCTCAGAGAGAATTCCTTATCTATTATCTATATATATAACAAACTCTTTCTCAAATAAGAACCTGCCTCTATAATTTGATGCCAAATTTGTGATGATCAACACTAATTCTTCTTCCAATTCTGACTGCGACACTCTGTGAGTTCCAGCGCCTTTTCTTCCTCTATGTTATCCAATTCTCTGATTGTTGTGATTTGATAACACAGTTCTCTATTCCTCTGTATATTTTCCAACTATTTTTCTGTGTCCTCTATATTGCATGCTTATGCTCCTATTTATCCTAAATTCATGCTACATTTTATCCTACGTTTTGGGCTTACATCACTGTTATAATTGTTTTCTCACGCCACCACACAGTTCATTTACCAGTTCACTTGGCCACGAAGGCCAGCCACCATTAAATAGAGTGTCCACTATTGACTTCCTTCTGCTACAAATAAGGCTACGTGGGCTTGGTCCAATGGTACACCACATATGCAGTCCGTGTTTGAGTTTAATATAAACACTTAAGTGCTTGATTCGTGGCAAGGTCGATGTTAATATCGCTTAACCTTTGCAAACGGTGTTCAAAACGGTCACTGAGTTTTTAGTTGCTGGTTGCTGTATGAGTTGCATTTACTACCACTCTGTTGTTGTTAACGAAGTGTCGCCATTAATTCTGATTACTTGCAACCGTCTATGTTTTCCTGCCAATGGTTTCCTAAGTCTCTTTGCCAAGTCGATTAGTATCGACTACCACTTAACACGTAAAGATAGTTGCTAACTCATGTTTATGCAAAAAGATCCGCCACCTTATATATATATAAAACAATGATTACATAAATGAAAGTATGAACATAGAGATTATGAAAATGTAAATACATACATCATGATTATGTATATGTATACATATACATGATTCCAATAAGAAAGTAATCACATTATGAGTAACCTATATATATATATATATAACTTGAAAACCAATCACATTAAATATAGTTTCACCAAATCACATACACCTGCACAAAGAACGTGTAATCATAGGGTCACTATCTATTTTCAAATCATTAACAAATTACACTCTCATAAACAAATAAAACATAATATTTTTCCATCACTCATAGAATTTCAATCATAACTCAAAAGCATGCAACCAATGCACACATATACTACAGTGGTGTGTGAGATTCCCATCTATTCTAGCGAAGTCCAAGAGCTAAGACAACTCTACCTGAACCATTATCTCGCCTTCATTTGTGTTCACTTGTCCTTGCATCCACTTGCACTCAATAGCTCATCAATGATGACAATCCCCATTTATAGTAAAAATAACACTAGTCATTCAATTGCATTTACATAAGTAAGATAATGTAAATCATTTCATTGCATTTGAATTCTGATTGCATTATCATCATAGAAAAATTCATTTGCCTTACAATTTTATCGCATAAACGAAAAGTATACATTGTTTTCCTAATAACATAATTATTGAAAATATGGTTCGTGACAAATATAAAAGTAATACATCATAACATAATGATTAACCTGTGAAAATTGTTTTATGAGATGAAATTCACATTCCAAAGAGAAACTTAATTGTTTATTATTTAATAATAAAGGGTAATAATACACTTTTAGAGTCTAAATCTTTATAAGAGTATCACCAACAAGAATATGGAGTAGTTTTGGCAACATAACAATGCATGTACAAAAATCACTATATAGTATCCAAATCAATAACCTAACAAATAGGAAACGAGAAATATTAAATTGTCAAATGGTAAGTAGGAAACCATTAGATAAAACCACACAAAATTTGGCACCCAAATCCTTAGTCAAAATCTAGTTCCAAAATCACAACATAAGTCTACAAACTAAAAATAATATAGTCCCTACATGTTACATAAGCTATCATAACATTATCATTACTCATTCACCAACTCAGCATTTCATTTTGAATCCATTATCTCCATTCAAAGATTCCTTATGATATGTCATAACACGTGTCATGATTTGCTCAAAAAGTGTAACTCCCTTAGATTGCATCTCTCTTATGCACAATAAATTATAATTAAAATTTTAATGTGGGAAACCTAACTTCTATAAATTATAAATTTTAATATGAGAAGTTGAATCAACCCCTTTTTTCTAATTGTAGATCTTAGACAATTCCATTTTGTCATAACTAGCTTTCTCTAGTTAAGGCCCATTGTGACATTTCAAGGCCAAAACTAACATCTATATCACTAAAATTGTATTTGATATTTTGTAGACCAAAATTTTATTTTTCATCCTTAACATTAGGATACAAATTTGAGATGTACCTTTCCCAATATTTACTGCTAGTGAAGAATTGTTGCATCAATTAAAAAGAGACTATTTAGTTGAACCCCCATCATAAGCACCATGGCTCCTTCAACCACTATACAAGGTCAAGCCATTGCTAAAATCTATCTACATACTTACATAATTTGTTTTACTTATAAATAATTGGTTTACTATGAAACTAGGGATGTGTAGGAATCCAATAATTCCTTTGATTCTCTTAAAAAAATTATATATTAACTTTTCCATGACAAAATATGTTGAGGTATGAGTTATTGTTGAGATAGACCTTCCTACTATCATATTTTTGATAATTTGAAAACCACTGCCAATAGGGATTTGATTTAGAAAGTATTAAAAATATATCATTCATGTACCCTCACATGCATGCATTACTAAGAATCTAACAAAGGCATATGTTGCATCCTCCCAAGAAGATTTAGACATTTCTTTTTATTCTCCTTGTAGCATCTTATTATGTTCCCCATCTTGTCACAATTCTAATTTTTTTTTGTTGAATTTTTTTAGGAGACTTGGATCTCTAAGAAGATTTAGATCTACCATTATCCTTCTTTTCTTTTTCTTTAGAATGCACATGAATAGCGAAGTCATTATTTGTAGATTTTCTATCTTTTATCTTTTGTTCCCATGAGAGAAGAGAAGCCACAATCTCACCAAGAACAAATTTTGAGATAGTGCATTTCAAATCCATTACTAAGTTGTCCCATGAGTTCGAAAAAGAGCACAAAAGATTCACTTATCAATCTTCCTCTTCCATCTTCACACCCATTAATTAAAATTGGTATATTATCATGTTTAACACATTCACATGCTCAACAATAAAACTTCCATCTTTCATCCTCGAAGTTTAGAACTTCTTTCATAGGATAGGCTTATTAACAAGGTACTTAGCCTTCTATAAGTTTTCTAACTTTTCTAAGAGGGATTTAAGAGTGCATTCTTCAAATTCATTCAATAAAATAAAAAAATTAAGAAGTAAATCCTTAAAAGGAAAGTTACTCAACCATCTGGTTGTTGGAATCAGGGATCACTAAGAGGGGGGGGTGAATCAGTGATCTATCAGAAATTAAGGCTGCAAACTTATTCTTTGTCTAGTAGTTAAGAATGCATAACAAATATGAACATAAACATGCAACAATAAAAGCACAAATCCACAACACTGAATTGTTTGTGTGCAAACCCGGAAAGGGAAAAACCACGATGGGGCTGGAATCCACAATATTCATATACTATGGCCAGGAGTGTCACAACTCGATTTAGACCTTAGTTAGATTTACTGTTTATGCTAGATACCTATATTGGCTGACATTTTTGCACATGATGATTTAATTACATTATTAATGATGATGATGTATAGTTATTTTATTTATGATGTCATTATTTATGATGTATAATATTGTTATGATATTTAATGATGTTAATGTTTTATTAGGTTTTTATGTAATGCAAATTTATTATCGTGATTTGACTACTTTTTGTTGAGTTCCAGAATAAGTTGCAGGTTGACCGTCGAAGGCGGTCATATGATCGAGGAGGGGTTTTGTAGCTTGCTGGTAGCAACCTAAGTATTGGAACCTTGTCCAAAATACCCAATTAGATAAAAATTAGTAAATTAAATCAAGGAATTTAATATAAATTGATAAAATTAAATGATTAAAATAATAATAAAAAAATAATAAGGATAAATGATTAAATATATAAGTATTCAATATTACAATCAAGTTAGAAATTAATAGAATAATTAAAATATAATTATTTAAAAGTGAGTAAATTAATTAATTAGTTGAGTAATTAAAAAATAAAAATAAAAACAATTTGATAATTAAATTAGTAGATTATTTTCTTGAAAATTGAATCTTTAAAATCATGCTAACAAATTTGTAATTTAATTTAAGAATTATTTTGTAAATTCTAAATTATGCATTAATAATTAAAATTTAGTTTTATTTTTAGAACTAGATATTACTAATCATGCATTTGTTGAATTTAAAATTGAAACACATGCAACCAAATTGTAATTTTTGAACTCAATTCTTCTCAATAAAAATAATATGGTGCAACTTGGAGAACTAATTACTAAAAATATTTTCTAATTTACTTTTATTTCCATATCTTATTTTGAAACTTAGCCTTAATGTTTATAAATATAGAGCTCTTTCAGATTCGTCATCCAGTTTTTCTAAGTCTTGTTATTACTTTCTTGCTGAGATTGATCTCAATTTAGGAGTATTTACAGGAGAATTGAGAAGAAAGCGATCAGCTACAGGAAAGAACCCAGCTTGTTCTTATTTTCTCACCACCCGGTTCTTTCTCATATTCGACTGGTAATTATATTGTTATTAGTTCTCTTTTAGATTGGATTGTTTTGGTTTTGATATAATTGTTGATCATCAGATAAAATGTATCCTTGTACATCTTTCTCTCCTGTAACTCCAGAAAATCCTCAATTTTTTCCACGTTCTCTTCAGCCTCTTTTATCACGTATCTGCTCCAGGAATAGGAAATCGTCTTTTTTTTCAGAATTCTTGTCTGCAGGTTTATTGTTTTGGGATAGGCGATCACCTCCCAAACACCCCAGGCGATAATTTTTCCTACCTCCCATCTACCACGACAGGGCTGCAGAAAGGTAATGTTGTTTGGTTTGGGTGTAAGGGGGCTGGGAGAGTTTGAACTCCCCATGCCTCCCTATCACGTTACTCTCCCTACAGCGTGGTGTTGACTGGGTCTTCCCACTCCCTGTCGCCTTTCTCTCTCAGCGGCCACTAAATAAGAATTAACTGGTGAATGGAAGAGTGGGCAGCGTTGAGTTTGAGTTGGAAAAAGGATTGCCACGTCCTCTCTTTGCTTACAGACCTCCCTACTTCTCCTCTATGCCATCCTCCCTGCTCAATCTCCAAACCACCGCCCCAAACAGATCCTCCCCATTTGGACTGTCAGTCATTTACACGGATTTCCCTGTAAGATATCTGGTTAGAAAAAACAACAGTATTGTTATAGAAAATTCTGGCATAAAATTTTTTAAATCTGTCAGTGAAGTAGTGGCAGTAGTAAATTTTTGGAATAGCCAGGTCAAGGGTTTGAATCCCTCTGTGTGAAAGATTCATTATCTCTTTTTTCAAAGTCATGATATAAGCGAGACAGGGACATGTTAACTCCTTGCCCAGTTGAAAAAGATGTCATTTATCTCGTGTGACGAATTATGTGCTCACTTAGAAATAAATAATTAAGATGAAATGGCCTAAATTTAATTCAGCATAAATATTTAATTCTTTTCGTTTGAAGTTTGTATATATTTTCTTTCAAAAATAACGTAATCATTGGACCACTGATAAGAATGCTTGGTTCATCAAGAATCAGTCTGCATCAATTTTATAATTTAGAAAAATTGTTCATCTGTTGAATTTAATTTACAGTCATATAGTAAGCATATATTTACCTGTTCACTCTCTCATATATTTACCTGTTCACTCTCTCTTCTTGAATTGCAGCTTTTTCAGCCTTATCTTTAGAGTTCAATATGACAGAGCCGTATTGAATCTCATCTTTCAGTAATTCTAATACGAATAGAACTAACACTTGATGGTCAAACTCAAATTCTGGTACAGGGGTCTCCTTTTTCCTCTTTAAAAAGAACCCATCTGTGCATTCTTTTGGCATAACTGCATTCTCTGTATTGGATTTGAAATTGTAATATAGTTTGCTATAATGAATAGCAGAATGGGATGGAATTGGAGAGCCTGTATAGTAGTGTGTACTTGGTGGGTCTTTCTTGTATCAGCTCAGGAAGAAATAAAAGCACTGAGTAGAAGAGAGTTTCCCAGTGGATTCATATTCGGTACAGCCTCTGCTTCATATCAGTATGAAGGAGCTGCAATGGAAGGAGGAAGAGGCCCAAGCATTTGGGATACTTATTCTCATATCCAAGGTTAACTTTTACTTTTCCATACATCTATTTATCTGCATCTTCCATTTCTATGCATTCAATTTCTATCATGCAATCTATTTCAATAGATCAGTAAAAACCACTAATCCAAGGACAACCTTAAACAATTTAACTCAAAGTTTAATGGTTGATTGGAATTGGTGTACACATTTTATTTAGCAGTGCAAATGAGATTTATATATTTTATTATGACAAGAATCTTCCTTCTCTTTTTCGTATTCTTGTTCTTTTACATAGCATTTTTATGTAATTGTGTTTTGTTCTAAGCTCTGCTTCAGTTTGGACTTTTAGGGTGTGATTTTTTTTCATGTTCTACGTTGTACTCTAGTTTGGACTTTCAGGGTATTGTTTTATCCACTCATTTTTTAAGCAAGATTATGTGATCATGTTTTATTCTGGGCTCTGTTTTAGTTTGGATTTTCAAAGTGTGACTTTTTCCACTTTTTTTTTTTGACAAGATCATGTATTTGTGTTTTGTTCGATTTGAACTTGAACTTTTGGAATGCCCACCTTTTTATATATTTGCGTATCACTTTTTTTGAAATGATAATACAAACACTATTGAATAAAATTAAAAAAAAGTACGTGCAGGAAAAATTGCTGATGGGAGCAATGGAGATGTTGCTGTGGATGACTACCATCGCTATAAGGTGTGCTACTTACAACATTTGGTTCAAATCATATATTGTTCTGATCCATTAAGCTCATGGACCTACTCTTTTTATGTTCTTACCATCCGAATGGATTTACAGTTTGCATGTTGCACTAGACTAAAAAGGGACTGTAATTTACAGGAGGATGTGAAACTAATGAAGGACATGGGGTTGGATGCATATAGGTTTTCCATTTCCTGGTCACGGATATTACCATGTGAGCCATTTTTTTATCCTAAACAAAAATGACTAATAATTAGCAGTTCCTCTCTTGAATGATTTTTGTTTTTTTGGGAGACAGATGGCACAATCAAAGGTGGAATTAACAAAGTTGGAGTGGCCTACTACAACAACCTTATCAATGAACTCTTAAAACATGGTAAAATTCAAATTGTTTTCTATTATGGATATAGAAATTACTGTGATTTTGTTCAAGCTATAACCAACTCATGTTTGCAGATATCAAGCCTTTTGTGAGTTGTGACACTGTTTCATTGGGACCTTCCACAAGCTCTGGAGGACAGCTATGGAGGCTTTCTTAGCGAAAAAATTGTGTATTAAGCCCTTCCAAACCATTAAATCATTTTTGCATCCATGCCCATTTAGTATACGTATTGATTTCATTGATTAGCCATTTTCGGTAGATAAGGAGATCTGTTTATCTTATATATGCAGGAAAGATTTTGAAGCTTACAGTGAATTGTGCTTTCAAGAGTTTGGTGATCAAGTGAAGCACTGGATTACTCTAAACGAACCTCATTCCTATGCTACTGGAGGATATGAAACTGGCACATTGGCTCCCGGCCGCCATTCCTCTTCTGATGGAAATTCAAGCACAGGAAATTCTGCAACAGAGCCATATATTGTGGCACATAATCTTCTTCTTTCCCATGCAGCTGCTGTGCGTGTATACAAGAGCAAATATCAGGTGACCCATCTTTTTTCTTCGATTTTTTTCTATTTTACAATTGTTTTGATTAAGGTAAGTAGATTTTTTTGGAAAAGGTTGCCATCTTTATTTAAAAAAGATTACACATCGACACAAAAAAGGCAATATTAAGACAAATAATGACAACACAACTAAAAAATGCTAAAAATCCTTACAATCTACCAATCCAATCTACCAATCCAAAGTCAAAGATGATTTGAAATCAAATTATTCCAACGATTTTTTCTAATCTGCCATTTTTATGTACAGGCGAAACAGAAGGGATCGATTGGAATTACATTAGTAAGCCACTGGTTCATTCCCTATTCAAAATCACACTCTGATCAGAAAGCCGCTCAAAGGGCCTTAGATTTTATGTTTGGTTGGTAAGCAAAGATCTTTCGAAAACAATCTACTTATGCCCATTTCAGATATCTGTCCATATAAATTTGATTAATCTTACAAATTTACAGGTATATGGATCCAATTACAAAAGGGAAATACCCATCAATAATGAGAAAACTTGTTGGCGAGCGTTTGCCCGAATTTAGTGCCCATCAATCTGCTATTTTGAAAGGTTCATTTGATTTTCTGGGCTTAAATTATTACACAAGCCGCTACGCCATGGATGTTCCAGTGCCACCGAATCCCATTAACACCACCTATACATTGGACTCTCAAGCTAATCTAACAAGTACACATTTTTATGTTTTTCTTTCTTTCTTTCTGAGTTTAGCATAAGAATCAGTTTTGTTAGAAAAAATTGAAGTAATATCTTAACTGTGTTGCTGTCAAAATGGTATCAGGTGAGAGAAATGGAATGCTCATTGGACCAGTGGTAAGGCTCACAAAACTTCAAATTAAGTACTATTAATTAAATAAGTAATATTATTGAAATTTATGGTGGCTAACATCTAATTTTTCATTGATGGGGACAACAGGCAGGATCGAGCTGGCTCTACGTATATCCACGTGGGATAGGAGAGCTGTTGAACTACGTAAAACATAGATATGACAATCCACTCATTTTCATTACTGAAAATGGTAAAACATTTTTATGATCAAATATATAAAGAGGATTATGGCGGATTTAATTAATAAAATCAAATTTTAATGATGCTAATGGATAAGCTTAAAGAATATATTTTAAGTTTTGATTTGTTTAGACGGTTCATTAGAAATAAGATTAGCATCTTCAAGAAGATCTAATGTGATTTCAAATGAACTACCTAAACAAATCAAAGCTTATGTTCTTTAAATCAAAATGAACAAACTATTTTCTTTCGATTACTGAATTATATTTGGACAATTTCTTCAATTAAAGCTATTTTTTTTAATTAATAAAATTTTGTACGTGTTGCTTTTATAGGCATTGATGAAAAGAATGACGATACATTGTCGCTCGCACAAGCACTTAATGATCCTTGGCGAATCGATTATTATTCAAAGCATTTATCATTTGTTCAACAAGCTATAGGGTAAATTTTATATATATACACTTTTTAATCCCTTTTTTAATACTTATACTAAAACATTATGATGGGTTGAATGCCAGGGTTGGATCCAACATACAAGGTTACTTTGCATGGTCTTTGTTAGACAACTTCGAGTGGGCAAATGGCTATACAGTTCGTTTTGGTCTTCATTACGTAGATTATAAGAATAATTTAAATCGATATCCAAAAGCATCAGTCTATTGGTTTCGTAGATTCCTGAAATAAAGTACTACAAGGTTTATCTTAGATTATAGGAATAATATAAATCAATATCCAAAAGCACTAGTCTATTGGTTTGGTAGATTCTTGAAATAAAGTTCTACGCAATTTCTCTTTTGTAAATCAGTAATAACATGACTTTCGCCTATTAGGAAAATATTGTAATGCCCTCTAATGTCTCATTCACATAATTTGTTTTGATTTAGTTTAATCATGGTTAATATCTATTACTAATATTTACTTCTTCTTTTTTTTGTATATTTTAATAACTATTAAATTATAATTGGTAATAAAAAACACATTTATCTTTGTATATATATCATTTTTTCTCATTGAAACAAAGACATCAATATACATATAACATAATTTGTTTGAGGTCTTTTATTATAGTTTGTTACATTTTTAATGTTTCAAATATGTCATTTTTTTTTTGTAATGGACCTCTATTGATATAAAATTAAAAAAATATAATATCCAAAATACATTTTAATATTTTTTGGAAAGCTAATACTAACATTGACGACTATGCACCTACAAAATTTTATATTTGATGACTTTGTTTAACCCCTAAAAACACAATGTGAACTGACATATTTTTTTCATTCAAATTACAAGAAGAGGGAAAGAGATTACCATAAAGTTACCACTTAGCCATATTTGTTCTAAGGGAGATTAGGTATCAAATCAAAGGAAACAAATATAAAAGAAATACGTCATAGAATGACGATTTACTTGGTGAAAACTCTTTTATGAGAAGAAATTCACACTCTAAAAATAAACTTAATGTATTATTTAATTAATAAATGGTTACAATACACTTTTAGAGTCTAAACCTTTATAGGAGTATCACCAACAAGAAATATGGAGCAATTTTGGCAACATAACAATGCCTATACAAAAAACACTATATTGAATCCAAATTAATAGCCTAACAAATTGGAGAAGAAAAATATTAAATACCCAAATCCCTAGTCAAAATCTAGTTCCAAAATCACAACATAGGTTTATAAACTAAAAATAACATAGTCCCTATACATTACATAAGCTATCATAACATTATCATTACTCACTCACCAACTTGGCACTTCATTTTCAATTCATACTATCTCCATTAAAAGATACCTTATGATATATCATAGCACGTGTCATGATTTGTTCAACAAGTACAACTCCCTTAGATTACATCTCTCGTAAATTGTACTAAAATTTTAATGTGGGAGGCCTAAATTCTATAAGTTATAAATTTTAATATGAGAAGTTGAATCGACACTTTTTTCTAATTGTAGATCTTAGATAATTCTATTTTTTAATAACTAGCTTTCTTAAGTTAAGGCCCATTGTGACATTTTAAGGCCAAAACCAACATATATACCACTAAAATTGTATTTGATATTCTGTAAATTTCATTTTACAATCTTAACATTAGGATACAAATTTGAGACACCTTTCCCAACATTTTTTTCAAGTAGTGAAGAACTATTGCATAATATGCAAGTACATGCATCAATAAAAACATACTATTTAGTTGAACCCTCATCATAATAATCATGCTAGCTCCTTCAACCACTATACAAGGTCTCCATTGCCAAAAGCTATCTACATACTTACATAATTTGTTTTACTTATAAATAATTAGTTTCCTATGAAACTAGGGATGTGTTGGAATTCAATAATTCCTTCGATTCCCTTAACAAAGAATCAAATATTAATTCTTCCATGACAAACTATGTTGAGGCATGTGTTATTGTTCAGATAGACCTTCCTGCTAGCATATTCTAATATTTTGAAAACCACTCCCAATAGGGATTTGATGTATAAAGTATTGAAAATCTATCATCCATATACCCTCACATGCATGCATTGCTAAGACTTTAACAAAGGCAAATGCTGTATCCTCTCAAGAAGATTTAGCCTTTTCTTTTTATTCTCCTTGTAGTATCTTATTATGTTCCCCATCTTGTCACAATTCTAATATTTTTTCTTGAGATTTTTAGGAGACTTAGATATATTAGAAGATTTAGATCTACCATCGTCCTTCTTCTTGTCTTTTTCTTTAGACTACACATGAATAGCTAAGTCCTTATAGGTGGATTTTCTATCTTTTATCCTTGTTCCTATGAGAGAAGAGAAACCACAATCTCATTAAGCACCAATTTAAAGATAATGGTTTTCAAATCCATATGTAAGTTGTCGCATGGGTTCGGAAAAGAACACAAAAGGTGCATGCATCAATCTCCCTCTTACAGCTTCACACCCATTAATTATAATTGGTATATTATCATGTTTAACATATTCACATGCTCAATAATAAAATCACCATATTCCATCCTCAAATTTTACTTCTTTCATAGGAAAGGCTTATTAACAAGGTAGTTAGCATTGTATAAGTTTCCCAGCTTTTCTAAGAGAGATTTTAGAGTGCATTCTTCAAATTAATTCAATAAAATAAAAATTACAATATAAATCCTTAAAAGGCTTCTTGATTTTCTATCTAACAAGTTACCCAACCATCTAGTGACATTTCAACTAGTTTAGATTTAGATACTATAGCTCACATATCTCAATTTATGAACAACTTTTCCATCTTGATATTTGATAACTTAATATTAGTGTCACTGATTTTTTGTATCTCTAGACTATATGTGCTTGTACTCTTCCCTAGAAAAAGGAAATTTCTCTATGCAGAGTTCTAGTCAAAATATTTATTATTTATTTAATCCCATTCTCTCTTTCTCAAATTAAATAAATATTTTATTTATTTAATAGATGTGGCCCTTCTTCTATTAATGAAATATGTTTTTAAATTTATTTAATTAATTCATTTACCTTTTCCCCCTTTCATTTATCTTAATGACAAGTGGACCCTTATCCATCTTAACTAGTTCCTTTATTTTATTATTTCCTCTACCTACCCTTCAATCTTAGCTGACCATCTTTTGTCTCACCTCTTAATCGTATCCCTCCATTTTTAGGATTCTCTCTATAAAAGAGGCTTCCTCCTCTCTCTTTTATCTTTGAATCTTGGAGAATACTTACATTCTATCAAATTTACTTTAGTTTACATCATCAGGATCAATTCTAGATCATCACAACCACACCCGTTCTTCATTGAGCTCTTATGTAAGCATAAAATTTTGAGAGCAACCATATCAAAACAAGGTCAATGGAGATAGGAGAATAATGAAGATCAAATCCATTTGAATTTGTGAAGGTATCATTTGGTTTATTTAATTTTGCATGTTTGATGGTTCTTCATTAATGTGTTATTGTATTTAATTGTAGATCTAGGGTTTGTAATATTAGGATTCAAAATTCAACATATACATTTTGTTATTCCCGGTGGGACTCTTGTCCCTTATTTCTAACATTTTTTTTTAGTGTTTTAAAATTCACAGGTCGAATATTGTGTCAATTTTAGGTCAATTCCGTGTTTCTAGCAATTTTTATTGTGTGTCTATATCTTATGTCAGATTCTAGTTCTTACCATATTTTTAGCCATTTTTGTTGCATCGACAGTCATTATCAATGCGTACATGACACATATTGTCAAGCTTTTTAAAAATTTTGTGTTGACATATTTTTGGTGTTTTCTATCGCATCTATGGAATATTTTGGCATGTCAGTGGTCCATAATGGCACACATCTAATTAAATTAGGGTTTTTTCATTTTTTCATTTTTTTAATTTTTGGTCTGTATAATGTAGTTTTTGGCGCATATATGGTTATTCATGTTGCGTATATGGCTTTATTTTGATGCGTCTATGCTAACTCCTAACACATTTACAGTCTGTGTTACTGCACCTATGGTTTTCAAGGTATCCCATGATTTTGGAGTGTTATTCATTTATTGAAGGCCCCCCTTTCATTACTTGCTAAATTATTATCTTTCTCTAATATTTGTATTTGTAGGTTGGGGTTTTTTTTTAAACTAGTAATCCATTTTGTTTGTAGGGGTATCTAGGTGTGTGTTTGCAATTTCATAGAATATCTCACATTTTAATTTGGTGCATTAAATAAGAACCCTTGTTTGAAGTGTCTTGTGTGCTTACACACTTTGTGTTGTAGAAACCTAAGGTGTTTGTGAAAGTATCCTTTCCCCTTGTCTTTGTGGACCTTGGGTGTAAGATAAATCACTAAACATCTTTTTCTTTTTAGAGGGTATAACTTTGGAGAAGTGATCACTCTAAGAGGGACAACCCAAAGCATTTTTTCTTTTTGGCCACTATATAAAAGATTATGGCAAAAGCCAAGGTCAAACTAGCATGTAAATTTCCGATAGTGCCAATGTGAAAGAGGAAGTATCCATATTTATGTGAGGTATATTAGTCTCCAAGTAGGGTTGGTTAAAGCCTTAAGTGGCTTATTGAGCACTAGCAAGGCGTTAAGTCTTCGAACAATGATTAGAAACTTTATTTTAGAGGCCCACCCTATTGATTGATTTTTTTTGAGGTGTCATTCTTAGTGCAAAGATGTAGCATCACACCTTGAAGTTACTCATCATATGACTCCCTTAATATGAGACCAAATGCATCGACTTTGCATAAGCTATACATATCTTTCTGGGGAGAGCGTGATTGGGTCATCCTTCCATTATTGGAGGCCCCTACATATCCTCTCTCACAAAGACAATATTGCAAAGAACCCATTTAGGTGTTGCACTTTTGAGTCAAAGGAGATTCCAAGTGTGGGCCTTATTTTTCTACCATTAGACATTAGCCTTAGGAATATGAAGTGTTTGGTTTGTCTTCTTTTGTGATAAGACAAGTGAAAATTCAAGCTTTGATGAGCCTAGGCCATACCCTTGTTGTCATTAATCACACAATAGCTGTTGTGTCTTCTTGTTTGTAGTGTTTTTTTGTTACAATAATCATCAAACAATCAAATTTGGTCACATTGATACCCAAAAACAAAATTAAGATCTAGACAAACATTAGGCAAAACACATTTTTCACTAGAAACACGTATTTAGACATAAATTCCATAGTTGTGGCATTTTTTGCCACACCTTTGACACTTTTTGACACATCTATGGCATGTTGTGTTGCATATATGAGATATATTGTTGCATTTGTGGTTTTTCAAAACCATGTATTTAGAAATTATTGCCACATATTTGGATCTTTATAATGCATTTGTGGCATATATCATTGTGTACCTAGTATCTTTTCGCATATTTGGTCACAAAGATTGAAAGAGCTTCCTGACTAATTCCTTATGATTCCCAATCAGTCAACCATCAATTTACCATTGTTGCCTTTTCATTTTCATTCCATTTAGACCTTCATTCATCCGAAAAAATTAACATTGCCAAAGTCAAAAAGTTGTCTAGTTGTCCTCATCATCTTGCAATCAAACTTTGTTAATCACTAGGTAGTTCCCCTCTTAGAGATGTCATCTAGGGTACCATTATAGTCTCTTGAGATAAGATACCATACTTTAGAATTTTTCATCTCCTAGGAAGTCATATCTTTCTTGATCTATCAATTTTTGGCTATTCATCATAGCCCTAATCCCATCATCATTTGGAACCTCATTTTAGGACCTTTGCATGACAAACTCCCAACTTTTGGTATTTGTCATAACTTTCCTCCATCATCTTCCTTTTTCATCTTGCCATTCACTCAAGTCAAAAATTCTCCTTTTTACATGGTTGAAACCAAAGCCCAAAGACTTAGAAGAGAAGCTAAGGAAGTTCCAAGAACTCAAGAGATGGATACTTATGCTTTTGATGAAGAGGAGTTTTACAATACTAAGAATTTTGAAAACCACAGTAGTATGCAAGATTTAGATGATGAGTCATTAATCTCAATAGAACTTCAAGATTATTTGTCCAACTCAAAGTTCATCAAGTTGTTTGAGACAATTTTACGCAAGAACCCACAATGTTATTTTATGATCCTTTCCCAAGAGGGTGTCAAGTTACCTCGCGATTTCGATGTGTCTAAACTTATGGAGGAAAATAAAGATGGTTTTAGTACTAGGAGAAATAGAAATAGAGATATCCCCACATTCTAGTCACCTTCATCCCTTTTACAAAATCTAGACATTACTATCTAAATTCATACCTGAGAAACCCATGAGAAATTTTATACCAATGACCTTCATGGTCGAAGAGCTACCAATACATATACTAATGACCAACATCAAGATTGACATCAAGATACCAATCAAGGCCATAATCATGGCCATACTTCCATTAGAAAACCTCATACTACCTTTGATGAGCACCACCAAGATCATACTCAAGGCCATTATAAAGATACCCACCAAGGACATAATCATTGTCATGGTTATACTAGACAACCTCGTGTCATATTTTTAGATCACAACCAAGGTCATTCTTTCAATGTGAATTATACTCATGATCATGATGCTCATATTCACTCAAGACCTTATGCTCGATACCAAAATATGACCCACATAGTTACATTCCTCCACCTAGCACCCAATATCCCAATTTTATTCTTCCCCCAAGTAGTCATTACAATACATTCATCCCTCCTCCTCTTCCACCTAGTTTCTCAAACATAGGGATAAATCGAAGGAATACAACACCTCCTAAGGATGATTTGCAACAAAAAGTGAAGAAATTACAACAAAAATGGCTAGTATCTATACACCTATCAAGAATTACATTCTCTAGGATATTTGGCCTTATCCTTTTGATAAGACTAATACCCATGGCCCCTTTTCCCCCTAATTTTTATGTGCCTAAATCTAACAAGTACAAGGGAAAGGGTGATACCAAGGAACATATTAGAGAATTCTTCAACACTTCTATAGAGGTTGCCCATGAGGATTCTTACTTAATGTGCCTCTTCCCTCATAGTCTATGGGGACAAGCTATGGAGTGGTTTTTACAATTACCACTTGGGATTCGTGAGATACACCTAAGGATGAAAAATGCAACCCTTTTTTATTTGGACTTTTGAGATTTTTTGAAAATCGATAAATGTAATCTATGGAAGATTATGCACCTATATTTTTGGACTTTCAAGATTTTTTGAATCTTTGAGAGTATAAACCTAAAGATGTAACCATAAGAAATTGTAATGAAGTTAAGACCATTGAAGGACAAAATGGATAAAGTTTTTCCCACCACTAGAATGATGAGATATGGTTTGACCTGATAGTGGACTAAATTTTGACTTCTTTGACAACAACGCAAGGTTAGGCCCTAAGGTTTGATATTATTTTGGATTTTCAAAAATTTGATTTTAGGATCTAAGTGCAATGTGATGATTGGAACTAAATGAAATAATATGACCTAAAATGAGGATACCAATGATATATGTTGAAGGGTATATGAATGGACTATTGTGACAACTTTGGATTAGGACTAGTGAACACCCTAATAATGCAAAAATAATGGTTTGACCTTATGACTCATGAGGACAAGGACTATATGAAAGATTATCCTAAGACAATGATGGTATTTATATTATTTTTTTGAATAATGCTAGTATGGACCAATATTCTAAAATAAGTATAGATTAATGCAAAGATTAACCTAAGACTTAGGGTAATGGTAAATATACAAAGTTTGCCTTGAATAACATGAGGTAAATAAGAAAGAATCTAGAATTATGAAAAGTTTACCACTAAATGGTATGAGGCACTATGAAAACGATTAAGGATGTATGCAAGGCTAAAATTAAACCTATGTATGGTTCAAACAGTTTTGATCTCTCGATTGATATGGTAATGTTTGGAGCTATTAGATGTTTCAACATTTGAAGGCTTGGGACAAGTTTTGACTCTTTGGAATGTTTGAAGTTTCTGACATGTTTCAATTTTCTAAAAAATGGCAGTGTTTATCATGAACAATCATAGAAGAAACAGTAGACAAAAATGACCATTTTGAGTTTTCTTGACTCTTAATCAGAGTCTTGACTGAAAAGGGGCATAGATTAGCCCAGATTTTACTGGTATTAAAAAATTAAAGCACTTTGAAGCATGTACTACATAGGCTAGAAATAGGATACTACTTGCCGAGTGCCCACTTGGATAAATCCAAATACTGAAACAAAGTGGATAACTATAGATATTGGTGACACTAGCTCCCCTCCAAGATATAAGCACACCAAATCTCTTACCCCGAAGATCAAGAGATCTTATGAACTAATAAATTTTTGTCCCCACAATGAATAGTAGTAATGTTGGGTGACTTTGGAGGCCCAAACTCATACACCAACAAGAAAAAGGGGTTTTTGGGCTACTAAACACCGGTTCATAGTAATTCTTTGAGGAACAAAGCTAGAATGAGGATGTCACAAAGCAAGCTACTGAAAGCTCTGACAAACCTTATTAGAAGACCCAAATTTAGATTGCACTCTGGCTGCAAGCAACCTTTTGGTAAAGCCTTTTATATAGCGGCCCAAAGAGAAATACCACTTGAAAATTGATAAGAGGTGATGGATTCCCCGGAGCTATTCTTGTTTTGAAATACTTGAATAGGGTGATGAAATCCCCACCAAATACTTCGCTAATAAAAGGAAAAGTGGGTGTTGTTGTTACATTTCTCTTACACCTAGGATCTTGAAGGCAAGAGGAGAGGATACTTGGTGCAATTGTATGTCAACCCTACAGAATGAGAAAGCACTCAAAAGATGGAAGATGCACGTTCATTCCTTTTAAGAAATTTAGTTGTGAGCTAATCTAATGAAAAATAAAACACAATTTTTTTGGGTTTCAAATCTTGAATAATCGATCTACACCAAACAAGTTAGTAGTCTGATGTATTTTGGTCTTCATCTCAGTAATTCCAAATCGCTGCACAAACTGATTAGTATCACATCAAACCTTATGCCAAAACAAAATTGAAATCTTTATAAATCAATTGAAAAACCTTGATTTGGAATCACCTATACCTACCAATTTCAGAACAGAATGTGGCAATTTCATTGCAGAATGAACCAAGTGCACTGCAAGATGAACCAAGTGCACCGTAGGATGAACCAAGTGCACATTTATGCTAACCAACTACACAGTTCTAACCACCACATGCAAATCAAAAAGCAATTCAAGTCAATTTTACAAATTGATGATATAAAACAACAAATTAAGCCCAAAATGGTTGAATTGATGAAAAATAGTGTTAATCCTATTAAGGAGGTGTCGGAGCTTCTTGAAAATCTTGTTGTCATTCATGTTCCTATTCTTGTTCTCTATGCAAGGCTTCTTAGAGATGTTGTACTTTCTCTTCTTCTTCGTCCAAGACAGAGATGGTTTGTCTAAACTTGACCCAGTGAGTTTTTTTGTGCTCCAAGCTAAGGTATTCAATTTAGAAATAACGTCTTCTTGATTATCATGGAAAATTAAGTTAGGTTGAAGTAATAGGGTTTTATCCTCATCCTCACAAGGGAGAACTATCCTGATTCATTTTCAAAAACAAAAAGCATCAAATTCTAGAAGACAAAGATATATTCAAAATACTAGATAGGCATTGTTAGGTGCATGTTGTATTTTTGTGTGTAAGCTAGGACACACATTTCATATATCGTAAGTGCAATGTACTCATTGAGTTATTTTAATAATCAATCGAATTGCTAGATTTTTAGAATGGTTTGTTCAATATTGTTTGCTCTACCCTTCGATAATATCCTAGAAACCTTGACTTTATTCTACGAGGCATTATTCTTTTTGGTTCATTTTCAAAGATAAGAGTATGAGACAAAAACCCTAAACTAAAGATGCAAGACACTAAAGCAAAAGATAAATCCTATTGGGGTTTTGGAGGAGGTGGTTGAAAGGCTTGGTTTCTTTCTTATTCTCTTTGTCATTTTTGTTCTCTTTCTTGCTCAAGTTTTCTTCTTATGGTGTTTGTGTGACTTTGGGATTTTTACTCTTCTTCTTCTTCTTTTATAACAAACATGGTCTGCATATACTTGGCATGCATAGTTTTGGTTTTCTATGCAAGGCTATTTAATTCAAAGATAGCATCTTCTTGTTCATCTTGAAAACCAAGGTTGGGCTGGAGTACAAGGGTAACGTTCTCACTAGGGAGAACCATTTGGGATCATTTTTGAGATTGAAACCCTAATGTAGGAATAAAAATGGATTTCTACAAAAAGTAAATTTGTGATTCACTCAACCCTCCTATTTAAGCTATGTGATATTACAATTGAAATGAAAAGGATGGATTAACCTCCTAATTAAAACTAGATGCAAGTTGTAAACTAGAATTTAAAAGTTAATTAGCCTCCTAATTAGAACTAGTTTCAGGTTGAAAACTAAAATTGAAAGTTAATTGACTTCCTAATTAGAACTAGGTGCAAGTTTTTGTTTATATAAACCCTTAATAAAAAAAATTGACATTCAAATCATCCTCAAGACCCTGCATGCGCATGATCTAGATATTTCAATTTACCTACAAACAAAAACCTTAATCAATGAAGTTCTTGCATGTGACAAACTAAGTAAGGCAAAGCTCTGCATGTCAGAAGCAATCAACGAAAATCAACAAAGTAGACCAACTGAGCAGTTTTGAGTGCCAACTGTGTAATTCTGGTTTCCAGGAGCATGAAAGATGAAAGTCCTAATTTTCTATGAAAGATGGATTCTCAGACATCTGCACGCAATAAAATACTTACAAAGATGTTAAATTATATGCACAGTTCATGTCGGGTTCACTAGATGTGGATCAGGAAAATCAGGTTAATCATAAAAACTGAAGCATAATAAAAAAGAATTGCAAATTACTTAATGGTTATGTAAAATTATCCTAATCTAACCAATAGAGACATTGAATTGAAATGCAAAATAACATTAAAATACAATTTAATCGATATCACCATTTCTTCAATGTGGCTGAATTGTTCTATCTTTCTCCTCTAATTTGATGTCCCTCTCATTATATAGGTGCAAGTATGAATGAAAGCAAGGATGACATCAAGGAATACTTGAAAATACAATTCTAAGATGAAATGATTTTAAAATAACAATGCATGAAAGCTAAATTCACTAGATGTTAGGATAGAATGACAATACTTAAAAACTAGATGATTTGATTGATGAAAGAACTCTTAATTTATAGAAAACTTGAAATTTGATGGCAAACAAGATTGAAAAGATTTTATGTCAGATGGATGGACTTGATTGAGCGCATGACAGACCTACCATTCAGAGAAGGATGAAGACGATGAAGATAAAGTAGAGGAAATAAAAGAAAGCAAATTTTCGAAGATACACATCTCTTTTTTTTCGAATTTAAAATTAAATTTAAATAGATATTCCCCAAATTTATTTTTTTTGAAAATCCAAAAGAATTTGGGAAAAAATAGCATAAAAAAAACAAATATTTGTTTCCATTTCAAAAATTAGGAGATTTGTTTTTAGACTGCAGGAATCAGGTATAGCACCCCCTATAAATTATAGTGCGTCGGGTAAAATTTTTAACATGACCGTTGATGCTGGCGCGACACATCCTTCGGTACCACATGGGCTAGGGGGAGACTATACCTCGTGACCTCGTGCTTCACCACTAGAAAAAAATTAGGAGATTAGAAATTAGGATAAATTATTAAATAAATACAGATATTTATTTAATTATGATGAAATAATTATCTAATTATGAGAGATAGAAATTGAAGGTTTAATTAAATGATAAAACCCATTTAATTAAATTATAGGTTCAAAACTAATTAAATAATATAAATTATTTAATTAATATTAAAATGGGATGATTAATGATGAATGATCAAATGATTAGAGAATAATTAGTAAAAAGGGTTTTAATTAATTAGGTAATTAATTAAACCTTGTAGACACCTAAAATTGTCCTGTCTAATTAAATAGATATTTTTATTTATTTAATTATTGTATCCTAATTCTTCTATTAATTAAAAAATATTTATTTATTTAATTAATTCATTTATCCTCTTTTAAGACTTTCCTCATTTAAATAATACTTTTATTTATTTAAGTTATCATTTTTTTTGAATTAAATAAATATTTTTATTTATTTAATTGATCCCACTTCTATTAATTGAATAAATCTTTATTTATTTAATTAATTCATTAGCCTTTTCTGCCCATGACACATGTCATTCATCTCTTAATTCCTACACTACCTACCCTCTCATTATTTTCTTATTTTTTTAACCTACCCTTTGATCCTAGTCAACCATTTATCCTTACACCTCTCCATCTTATCCTTCCATTTCTTACAGTGTCTTCTATATAAGAGGAAACTCTCCTTCATTATCAACCCTAAGAATTCTAAGCATTTTAATTGTCTAATTAATCTTATGCAATCAAGTCATTTTGCAATCAAGCTTTCAACCATATTTTCGTTCTTTGTTGAGCTCTTGTGCACACATAAAATCTGAGAGCAAATATATCAAGCAAGATCAATGGAGATAGGAAGAGTGGAGATTCAAACCCTAGTGGACATGTGATGGTATAATCTTTTTGATTTTGTTGATTTGCATTGTCTTAGGTAATCTTCATATGTTATGGTGGATCTTTGTTGTTGTTAAGCTACGGTTTTGTGGTTGAATTCATTTAGTCTTTCAATATTATTGTTTTTATTATCCACTTTTCACCATACACATTTTGGCACGCCCGGTGGGACATGGAGTTTTGTTAGATCTATATTTTTTTGACAGGTTTTTCTAACCCTATATTGTTGTTTTGTAAAACAATTTGGAGAATAACCTTGTGTAGCTCGGGTTTTGGACACAAGATTAAGATCTTGGAGAGATTTGATCCGATTTAACAAGCAACTTGGCATTTTTTTGCCAAATTTTGTTTGCAAGTCAAGGACAATATCGAGAGATCTCAATCCCAAATTAAGAATTTTTGGAGCATATTTGAATTTATTATGAATTGTTTATGATTTTTCATAAAAAAAGAATTTTGAGAGAAAATGAGAATTTTTTTTGGATTTTATTACAGTTTTGGAAATTTCTCAAAAATCTATAAGGGGTCTATTTTTTTTAATTTAAATTTTGATGCAAAATATTTCATAAAAAATCGGATCTTTAAAAATTAGGGTTTTTCATTATTTTGATCAGATCTCATAAACGGATTATAAATTTTGCACCAAATTTTGTTTGCAAGTCAAGAACAGTATTAGAAGTGCTCAGTTAAAAAAATCAGAGTTTTTGGAGTATATTGGAATTTTCTATAGATTTTTTATTTATTCACATAAAAAATTAATTTTGAGAGCAAATGAGTGAATTTTTTTATTTTTTTACCGTTTTGGAAATTATCAGAATTATACATAGGATTTTTTCTTTGTGATTTTAATTTTGATGCAAAATATTTCATAAAAAATCGGATCTTTAAAAATTAGTGTTTTCTATTATTTTGATCATATCTCACAAACTACTTGGAATTTTTTTAGGAATTGTTTTATGCAGGTTTGGAATGGTATCAAGATTTTCCAGTAAAAAAATCAGATTTTTGGGTTCAATTTTGAATTTTCTATGAATTTTTTATGATTTTTCATAAAAAAATAATTTTTGGAGCAAATTAGATTTTTTTTGGATTTTCTTACATTTCTGGAAATGTCTTGAAATTTTATAGGTGGTCTGTTTTTTATGATGCAAAATAACTCATGGAAAATTAGATCTTTGAATCTATCAAAAAGCGTCGTGTCGAAGACCCCTATTTCACAGAGTCTTTTGGATCTAAAATTCACTTAACTTGTGTGCTTGCAGGATGAATATTCTTTCAAAAATACTAATAATCTTGGTGCAGGAAATTTGGAAAATATTTGATTTTAAAATTGCTTTCTTTGTCTTCTTAGTCTAGCAAACACTTCAAATGGTGCACTAAAATTAAACAAGTGTCTTTCGTGTTTTGAGCATTAGGCTCTTTTGTGTTTATCTTTAGAGGGCTCGCCTCCCTGTGTGGTCACTAGGACTACTAGTGAGGAGGGAACAACCCAAGTGAGTATGGCTAAAACCCAAGCATTCCAGCTCACTATAATAAATAGACCTCTTGGGATGAAAATTTTGGAGGTTGGAGCTATTTGAGATTTATCTCATATCAAACACTTTGTAGGGCCCTTGAGGTCTAAATCATGCTTGCGTGACTACTAAGTGTTTGATACTTTGTTGGGCTATAGGCCTCAATCATGCTTGCGCAACTCCAAAGGATAGTCTCCTAACGAAAACCCTTACTAGCACCTTTTTGTTTTAGAAAGACCAAAAACCTTCTAGTTGTTGGCGCAAGAGGTTTGACCTCTGAAGTGGCTCACATTCTTATGGCTAGATTAGTAGAGATACAAAGTTCACCATGCAGAGTTTTCATGGGGACTGGTGTTTGGTTTCCTCGGAGAAGTGAGTGCTGAGGGTGGAGCCAGTGGGGTGAAGCACCTAAGTATCCACTCTGAATTGCATAGCTCAAGTAACCTCTCACGTGAGATTCAATAACTATTTTCCCGACCAACCCTAGGATTTGTGCTTGCATGATCAAAACACTCAAACATTTTCAAACAAAATAAAGAAACATTATGTCTACCGTGTTTTCAAGTGTATGAAAAAATATTTCACATTATACTTCACATTTGGAAACATTTTGGATTCTTAAGACACAACACTTTCAAACATTGAGTCTTCATTGTTATTATGTCTTCTTGCCACTAAAATTCAAAACACTAAGATTTGGTCACATTCAACAACTTTACAATTAGACATAAATGGCAAAACATTTTTAAAATCACGTCTAGGTTTGTTAAAACTGAGTCTGCAATCACAGTTGAAAGATTACAAGAAAAATCTTGAGAATAATAAGGACTTAAGTTTTTCCGATCTAAAGAGCTCCTAAGGCTGCTTCCTATAGGCTTCATTCTTTAGTCAACCTGTCTTGGTCACACATAGTCAATCATTTTTCTTCACTTGCATTTCCCTCATACATATCTTCCAAATTTGAGTCAAAAGGTTACTTTGCTTGTCCTCATCAAACTTTGCAAACATACTATAACACAACACTAGGTGAGTCCTGAATCAAGATCCATCATCTTAGGGTCTCATTTGGTCTTCTTGAGTCAAGGTCAACTTACCTCATCAAGAGATCCATCATCTCTTTGGAAGCCACACCTTACTCTCAAACATACATACTTGGAGTCAAGGTCAACTTACCTCATCAAGAGATCCATCATCTCTTTGGAAGCCGCACCTTACTCTCACACATACATACTTTGGTCTTACACTCTTGGACATTGCAAGTTTACCCTAGATTCATCTACACTTCATAAACCTCTTGGTCTTCCATAGTCTTTGCATTTTTATCCTACCTTTCATTTTGGTCACTCATTCACAAAGGTCTAGAAGGGAATCTGAAGAAGCTTAAAGGTCTTTAAACATGAGTACCTATGAGTTTGATGGAGACAAATTCTACAATCCATTTGAAAACCGTAGTAATATACCAAACAATGACAACAATGACAATAACAATGTAAATGATAATGATAATAACAATACATCCATGGATTTTGCAGAAGTTGAGGAAACTATCATGGATCCCCATTTTAATAGATTGGTTCAAGAAATAATGAAAATGGATAGACAATATTTCCTACAAGTCATGGCACAAAGTGGAGAAAGATTACCTCATGATTTTGATATATCATAGATTTTAGAGGATGATCCAAACCAAGAAAATCAAGTTAACACAAGACAAAGGAGGCCCAATAGTGGTGGTAAGAAAGAGCATCTCGTGCTTGAGTCACCTTCATCCCTATTTCAAAAACCTGAGATTCCAAACACATACACTCATTCTCATGCTAGTTATAATAGAACCTGTCATGGACAACTTCACAGTCGTCCTTTCCCACGGAGAAGAACCATTACCACACATGCTCATGATGATACCCAAGATAATACCAATGCATACAATTACACTCAATCAGACATTCAAAATCATGACACGAGGAGACCCCATGTCAGATTTGGGGGCAATGTCCAAGATCACTCTTATGACATCCCCTATCGTCATGGTCATGACATGTATCAAACTAGACCTAGTAATCCTCACTATAATACCATACCAAGTGGTCCATATTCAAGATATAATTATATCCCTCCTCCATATGAACACATCTATGATCAATACCATCCATATATGCATTATATCCCATCTCCTCCGCCCGATGGCTCGGACATGGGACTAGATCAAATAGAAAAGACACCACCCAAGAATAACTTCCAACAATAGATAAAGGACTTACAAAAGAAAATGGCGGACATGAATACACCAAATCCACAATACACAATGAGAGAGATATTTCCTTACTCATTTGATAGAAGCGTTCCAATGCCTCCATTCACTCCACATTTTGTGACACCAAAATTTGACAAGTATAAAGGTAAAGGGGATCCTAAGGCACACATAAGAGTTTTTCATAGCTTGCATTGAGGTAGCAGTAGAAGAAACATACTTGATGAGATTGTTCCCACAAAGCTCAGGCGAGCAAGCTATGGAATGGTTCTCCCAACTTCCACCTGGAATTAAGTCATGGGGTGATCTAGCATAGGCTTTTATACAACATTTTTCATACAACATTGAAACAGATGTGTCAGTATCCACCTTATGCAATACTAAATAGAAACATGGGGAATCCTTCTCTTCATTTTTACAATGATGGACAAGTCTATCTAGTCAATGCTCTTGTGATATACGAGAAAAATAAATGGTAGAAATGTTCACACAAAACGTCAACAAGCATATCGGATATGAGCTAAGAAAAGCATGTTTGTCTACCTTCAAAGAGGTTATTGAAAAAGGAACGGTGATAGAAAAGTCCTTATTGAACAAGGTATCATCAAGATATTCAAAGAAAACAAAGAAGAATCAAATGGGAAAGATAAACCGCACTTTTGGAACAAGAATAAGAACACAATCAATGACGGGGTAGTAGATGCAAATGTCATGAAACCAAAAATAACCTTCTGTAGCGTCCTAAAATTGCGACACTTGCAATTTCGACCGCATTTGGGTCTTCACGATGGCGACGCAACACCGAACCTGAATGGAGACCCTGAAACTTGCTCATGACATCAAAAACTGCATTTTTCCAGCACCCTGGCCTGATCCTCCTTGCACCCTGCTGTCCCGGGAGGTGGGACCAGAGCGCCTAGCGCCCTGGTCCCTGGCCCTATTTTGGGCCCGGTCTCCTATGGGACTTCGGGTCTTTTTGTTTGCAATTTGGAAAATAACATTTCCTGGTCGGCCTAAGGTCGGGAAAATCAGTCTTTTAACCCTAATTGGCAAGTATATAAACTACATTTCCTCTCCCATTTGGGGGAGGAAGGATATATGTGTACAAGACGCGGAAACGATATTCAAACATTCAAGCATTCAAACATTCCTTCAAGCAATTGATCATTCTAAGTCTCCATTCAAGGCTAAGTGTTGCATTCAAGACAAGGATTCAACCATTGAAGAGGAGATCACATATTACAACATACAACATACAACATACAACAACATCTATACCTTCGCATATAAGGATACAAACATCCTTACAACAAGGTATTAGTACTTGTTTTACATTACATTTACAGCTTTTCTCATTTCTTGGTTAATTCCAAAACCGGGGTTTGACCTAAGGGCAAACCCCTAATCCCTAACCCCCTAATCGTCTTCACTTTTCTGTGTGTAGGTTGCAGGTACGCGGCTGAAATTGAAGATCTGGAATCCTTGTGTAGAGACGAACAGATCCCCCTTCGTTTTGCGGATTTTTCGGAGGACCGTGTGCACGCCGGGCGCCATCGTCCTGTCAACTTTTGCTCAAATTTGCAAGACAGTGCCATCTCGACATTTTACTGCTAATTCCAGGTCCGCAGCTTCATATCATATCCCTATCTCTATTTATAAGTGAATCTTTCTTGCTTCTACATGCATTCATAGTTCAATCTTTCTATCTACATTCTTTACAAAAGAGGGTATCCTTGCTATCACAACCCTTGAAACTCATATAGAATCCAATCTTGCATTGCGTGGGATTGGATCTTGTGGGTTTCAACCCCTCTTTTGAATGTAAAGTCCCTCCTAAGTGAAAACCATCAACCCTAGTGACTCTCCCTTCTCTCTCCTCGGAGTTGGGGAGGGGAGAACGACTAGGGTTCGATTTTTCCGCTTTACATTTTGGTGAACCCGACGTGAACATCCTTTCTGATTATTCATAGTTAGATCTGAAAATTGGATTCCTTAATTACATTTCCATGTTTGATCTTTTGCAAAATTTTAGAGGCTAATTGCATAAAAACCCTAAATTTTCTTTTTTAAACTTGTGAAATGTTTAATTGTTGATGCTTGTTTCAGATCTGCCCTTCTATTACAAATTATCAATTCATATTTGTGCTTTAATTTTGAAAATTAAGTGGTTAAGTGTCAAAACCCTAATTTTTGAAACCCTCTTGATTCAACCTTTGTCCGACAATTTCACTGATCAAAACATCTCCAAATCGGCTGTAACTTTGGATTCCGCAATAAAATCACAATATCTTTCATCCCTGAAAATTTGGAAAAAAGTTGCGAGGACCGTGTGCACCCCGAGCGCCATCGTCCCCGACATTTTTTCCGAAATTTCGGGAGCTAGATCTTACTGTATTTTTCTACTAAAATCCAGAATTTTGGCTGATTTTATCAATTTTAACACCTTCAAAATTACAGTCAAAGTTGGTCTAGCGATTGCTTGGATTGAGGCTTCTAATCATTCAAAAATTGTTGAAATTGAAATTTGTGTCAAAATTGTGTTTCTTACAGTCCTAAATCTGAAAAGTGTGTTGGCATTCATTCGAAATTTCAGTGATTTATTCAAATTTTTGCAATTTGTGACTTTTGAAATTAAGTGCTTAATTACAACAACTTTGATTTCCGCTTTCAAAATTGAATTTTGCGTGAAATTGAGTCAAATTTCAAATTTCAAAACTTGCATTGCTTTTGGTATTCCCTCTAAAATCATAAAATTCAAAATTTCAGTTTCCCTCTCTTTTTCAAAATTCAAATTTTGCATTTTTCGACAATCTTGGTAGGGTTCAATTTTGAGATTGCAACTTTAATTTGGCCTATCTACAGATCGTAAAATCACTCAATTTTTTCAGGTTAGCTGTAAAATCATCATAACTTTCATCCCTGCAAATTTCGAAAAAAGTTGCGAGGACCGTGTGCACCCCGAGCGCCACGGTCCCGGACATTTTTTTCAAAATTTCGGGAGATTGTCCTGATTGTATTTAATAGCTTAAACCTAGAAGATTGGCTGGTTTTACCGAAATTTGCTACCTCTAAAAATTCAAAAAATCTTCTCTCTCTCTTTAGTGCATGAGTTTTACAACAACAACGCCTACTTACACTATTCCCGTTAGACGAAGCCTTAGAATTAAGTCTTTCCAAGGTTTAATTACTGAGGAGATGGAACCTAATTTGAATGGCCTTTTTAACGAGGACATGGGTAATTCCTCTAATCCTCTTAATGATGAAGAAGCTCTCCATGAGGTTTCTATAGAACAACTTTCAAAATTGGATAACCAATTTGACGATTTTCGACAGTGGATGTCTCAAGAATACCCTGATAGTCAAGCTCTTCCTTTAATTGAGGGTCTAAAACGTATGCTTCAAAGTGATAAGAATGGAATTGATATTTTGCGTGGTATTGCACACATTGTGGATTCAAATGTGATGCCTATGAAAAGTTGTGCCGAAACTTTAGGTTATACACAACCTCCTACTCAAGTCAATCATTCTATTCCTTTGATGACTTCTATTGCTAGTTTACCTACTTTTACATCAAACATAATGACTACTTCAACACAAGACATTCCTCGTATGATCACCAGTCATGGGGGCAATCCCTCTTCTTCAATCAACCCTCTTCCTTCATTCAATCCAACTTCTTCATTCATTCCTTCAGTGAGTGTTCCTCTCATATCTTCACAAATGAAAATGACGCAAGGGGGCAATTCATTTAACCCTTCCATTCCTCCTTGTAGTGTTCCTCCTTTCCAATCATCTCCTATGACTAACTATCATAGTGTCCCACCACCTTACTCTCTACCTTCTTTCAATAACATAACACCTCCATCACAATCTAACATGTCTAATATGAATTCTTCGACTGAAGCGACCAATAACAATCTTGCACAAACTGTCTCTTCTTTACAGCAACAAATTGCCTCTATGAATCAATCTAAGTTTAGTGTGCCCACATTTGACGTTGCGAGCCCACTTTCTCTTGACATTGTTCGAGCTATCCCCCCTAAACATGTTGAAATTCCACATTTGGAGCTTTATAATGGTAAGGGTGATCCTCTAACACATGTTAAGACCTTTCAAACAATATGTACCGATTTTGCTTATGACCAAAGGTTGCTTGCAAAACTGTTTACTAGAACATTAAGAGACAAAGCCCTACAATGGTATTGCTCGTTGCCTTCCTATTCTATTACTTCTTTCGAACAACTTGCAAATGCTTTCATTCAACAATTTCAAAACAATATAAGTCCTAAAGTTACTTTGATTGATTTAATGCATTGTAAACAAGGTGTTAAAGAAAAAGTGACTGATTTCTTTGGTAGATATAAGCATTTGTATGCTCAAATTTCTTTTCCAGTGCCTGACAATGATATTCAAAGAATCTTTATTTCTAATTTACAAAAAGACATTAGACAAAAACTCTTGTTTTCTGAGTTTACTTCTTTCCAACAGTTGTGCGAAACTCTTCAGAATTATCAACTGACTGTGAGTCAAATGGAACAATCACATCCTATGGCTCCGAGTGATACGGGTGATAGTAGTCAACAACCATTTGGGAAGTTTAAACCGAATAGAGAGTCCATTAAATTAAATGAAAACATCATCAACAACAATGTGAATGCAGCATCAGGTGTGTCTCCTATTTCTAAGTTTTTCAAGAAAGAAAGAAAGTTTACTACTTTGAATGAATCATTGCATAGTATTATGAATAAGTTATTGGAACAAAATGTGCTTACTCTTCCTCCTATAAGGCAAATTGATCCTGCAAAGATTACTTCACCTTATTTTGATAACAAATCTTTTTGTCAATTTCATCGTCACCTGGGCATGATACTAAAAAATGTTTTGCTTTAAAGGGGAAAATTCAAGATTTGATTGATAATAATACTATCTTTGTTTCTGGTGTGAATGATAAAGGCAACACATCTGTAGCTCCTCCTAACCAAAATCTTCAGATTTTTGCGGATCCATTGCCTTCTCATACCTCTAATGCGATTGATACTACTGATTCCTCTGTCTCACCTGATGATCTCGTGTCTATGACTTCGAATGTGATTAACTTTGTGGAGCAACAGAAAATCCCTAAAGAACCTTCCATCACATTTGATTCTAGTGAAACTTTCAAGGCACCTGACGGTCCTTTATATATAGTTGCAAAAGTCAAAAATACACCTTGCCGTGGAGTGCTTATTGATCGTTCTTGCATGGTTAATATCATTATTGAAGAATTTCTTTTTACTTTGCTATTGAATCAAGTGATCTATGACGAAACAAATGTGGTTGTGAAACTATTTGATGCATTTTCTTCTCCTGCAATCGGTTCTATTACATTACCTATTGAGGTCCATAACAAATCCCTTGAGGTGGACTTTGCTATTATTCCATCTTCCGAACAATTTCGTGTGAAGCTTGGTTATCCTTGGCTATCTTCCATGAAAGCTATTGCTTCTCCTATTCACAAGTGTTTGAAATTTCCCCATAATGGTGAAGTTGTTACTGTCAATCATAGTCTCTTTAAACCAGCTGAAAGAACTTCTAGTGTTCCTATTGATTACTTTTGGCCTAAACAATTCCAATCTCTTCCACCACGAAGTGATCATCTTTTCAAATCTTATCAAAAGTGGAAAAAAGATATGATCCTATCTCTAAGTGAACCTAGAACACCCAAACTTGACATTCCTATCGTTCTTGAGAAGGAAGTTCTTCCTTTGAAAGATAAAACCAATGTCTTTCCTCAAGAAGATTCCCAACCCATCCCTATGGATGTGACTATGCCTATATCTAATAAACTTCCCAAGAGTAGACCTATACCTCCTCGTCATGATGGACTTGGTCTCCTTCCTAAACCAAATATTCCTCCCTTATATGGAGCAGTTCCTCCTCCTTCCTGTTATGGAGAGAAGAGACCTTCCTCTATTCCTATTATTCAACCTAAGAGACCACAACCTAAACACCCAAGTGATAAGGATGAGAACATTCCTCCTCCTCAATCTTCGCAACTTCCTACTAAGACTCGACAGAATCGTTCTGCACGTGAACGCCGATGAAAGCGTCGTCTTAGAGCTCAGGTAGCTGCTTCTCAAACTTTGCAATCCCCAAAAACACCTTCAACAAGCATTATTCCATTTTCTCCTCAGCCGACGATTGAGCCGAAATCTCCTAAACATAAGATGCATGATGGTCTTGACCCTGTGCGAGTTAAAGATCCTATTTGTATAAATCTTGATGATGATATAGATGAAAATGTTATTCATGATGAAAATATTACTCCTGTTCATTCTGATAGTGAATATGAACTTGTTGATATTGATAACCATTTATCTAATGAATTTTCTAAAGCACTTATCCTAGCTCCTAGACAAGAACACCGTGGCTTGGTATATGAACATAGCCCTTGTTTGGATCTTGTGATAGCTCCATCTGCTGTGTTGGATGTTCCTCCTCTAGCATGTTTCCTACCTTCCTGAAATACTGATCAGCAAGATCGGGGGGTAGATGACGTGCTAGACTAGTGTCATTAGCATAGCAGATTCTCTCCTCCTCTCTTTTGTTACTTCTTCTATGTGTTATTCTCATTCTTCTATTTGTTGTCCTTAGTTTTGTCTACTTGAGGAGGATGCAAAACATTGAGATCTCTTTTGGTCTCTCTCATGTTGACTCAAAAAGATACATGTGTTCCCTTCTTCTAGGTGACCTTCCTTGATTGGGGAATGAAGAACAATTATGCATACATACATATGATATACATGAATTATCATACAACATACTGACCCCGAGGAAAGCGAAGTCACCTTGTGCTTTGTGTTTTGTGTCTATTATCCTTGGGCTTATCTCACACTTGGGGGCTAAATCCTTGTGATAACGTGCTCCTCTCCTTTCTCATTTCTTATATGTATCACTACCTTAAAGCAATCACCCCTGGTGAGGTGTGTGCGATCGCTTTAACGTAGGGGGGCATACATCCCGTTCATATCTTTTCAAGATACTTGAAAATTTCTTGACAAATTTAGCTTTGCCTTGAAAATTTTTGATATCTTTCTTGCATGACTCATAGTGAGGGAACCTTACTACTGACAGTCATGGTTCTCCCTTGTGATCTTCCGTTTTACTTTGTCAATTGAAGTCGTAAGATCCTTAGTCCACTGGGGGCTTGGTGTATCTTGCCTCCTTGACGTGGTGAAAGTTTTTCAATGTTGCTTCCTTGTACTTTACCGGAAGTATGAGCGTACGCTTATACTTCTGCTAAAGTGGGGGCACAATTTCGACCGCATTTGGGTCTTCACGATGGCGACGCAACACCGAACCTAAATGGAGACCCCGAAACTTGCTCATGACATCAAAAACTGCATTTTTCCAGCACCCTGGCTTGATCCTCCTTGCACCCTGTTGTCCCGGGAGGTGGGACCAGAGCGCCCAGCGCCCTGGTCCCCCAGGACCAGGGCGCCCGCCCTGGTCCCTGTCCCTATTTTGGGCCCGGTCTCCTATGGGACTTCGGGTCTTTTTGTTTGCAATTTGGAAAATAACATTTCCTGGTTGGCCTAAGGTCGGGAAAATCAGTCTTTTAACCCTAATTGGCAAGTATATAAACTACATTTCCTCTCCCATTTGGGGGAGGAAGGATATATGTGTACAAGATGCGGAAACGATATTCAAACATTCAAGCATTCAAGCATTCAAACATTCCTTCAAGCAATTGATCATTCTAAGTCTCCATTCAAGGCTAAGTGTTGCATTCAAGACAAGGATTCAACCATTGAAGAGGAGATCACATATTACAACATACAACATACAACATACAACAACGTCTATACCTTCGCATATAAGGATACAAACATCCTTACAACAAGGTATTAGTACTTGTTTTACATTACATTTACAACTTTTCTCATTTCTTGGTTAATTCCAAAACTGAGGTTTGACCTAAGGGCAAACCCCTAATCCCTAACCCCCTAATCATCTTCGCTTTTCTGTGTGTAGGTTGCAGGTACATGGCTGAAATTGAAGATCTGGAATCCTTGTGCAAAGACGAACAGATCCCCCTTCGTTTTGCGGATTTTTCGGAGGACCGTGTGCACGCCGGGCGCCATCGTCCTGTCAACTTTTGCTCAAATTTGCAGGACAGTGCCGTCTTGACATTTTATTGCTAATTCCAGGTCCGCAGCTTCATATCATATCCCTATCTCTATTTATAAGTGAATCTTTCTTGCTTCTACATGCATTCATAGTTCAATCTTTCTATCTACATTCTTTACAAAAGAGGGTATCCTTGCTATCACAACCCTTGAAACTCATATAGAATCCAATCTTGCATTGCGTGGGTTTGGATCTTGTGGGTTTCAACCCCTCTTTTGAATGTAAAGTCCCTCCTAAGTGAAAACCATCAACCCTAGTGACTCTCCCTTCTCTCTCCTCGGAGTTGGGGAGGGGAGAACGACTAGGGTTCGATTTTTCCGCTTTACACCTTCATCGGTGAAAGTTCTTCCAATACGGACAATCAAGTGAACAATCAAAGGCCATCAAAACCTCAAAGGAAATATACCCCATTGGGAGAACCAATTGAAACAACATTCAAGAAGTTAGTGGAAAACAAGCTCATAACACTACTAGATAATCCACCATATGAGCCAAAAGTGAAACCAAATTGGTGGAATGATGATGAATATTGCGAATATCATAAGAGAAAAGGACATCTTACTAGAAACTACCATAGATTGAAGAATATCATACATGATCTCATTAACAAAGGTGACATAGAAGTTGATAAACATACCTCTCATAAAGAGCATGCAATGTTTAAGGAGCCATTTCCTAAACATGACAAGGGAAAAGACAAAACTACCGATAATCAAGCCAATTATACCAAGATACCCTATGACTATGATTCTACCATTAATCACATTTCAATGGAGAACCATGTTTCAACCCTCATCATCAAGGATAAAAATCCTAAGAGTTCTACCCAAAGGAGTAAAGTTGTTTTAAAAGGCATTGGACCATCTTCCTCACCTTCTAAAACTTAAACCTTCGAATGTAATGTCACAACCCATTGAGTTAAAGTCACCTTGCAAGGCATTCCATCCAAGCCCACAACCTCTTCATCCACAATGAATGAGTATGACCTTGTAGATCAGCTAGGGAAGACACCTGCCCTCATTTTCATCCTTGAGATTTTACGCATATCCCCCACACATAAGGCCATCCTAGATAAGAATTTGAGAGAAACTTTCGTACCCACTAATCTGAACGTGGACTAGTTTCAAACCATGGTGGGATACCTTTCTATTCCACATACCCTCACATTTACAGAAGTTGATGATGTCTTCATAACCCACCCTCATAATGTACCTTTACATATTGAAGCCTTTATCTATAAAAAACACATAAAACGAGTCTTGATAGATGGAGGAGCTGGTCTCAATATATGTACTTTGAACACAATTAAACAATTGAGATATTCTGAAAAAGTTATAAATTCTACACATGCTATCACCATTAAAGCATATGATGATGAATAACGCTCATCCAAGGGCACAATCACCTTACCTCTTAGAGTTGGGCCAGTCACAAAGGATGTGGTTTATCAAGTCCTTGATCTATATCTCACATACAATATACTCTTGGGATGCCTATGGATTCATGAAATGAGAGTTGTTCCCTCAACATATCATGGATGTATCAAGTTCCCACACAATGGAGTTGAAGTGAGCATCAAAGGCGATCTGAATTCATTCATATATTGTAATAACCTACAATGTAGATCAGAAATAACAATCCCAATCAATCAAGAAGTTGTTCCTTCTTCATCATATGTGGATCCAAAATCCTTAAAAGCTTATATATCAAAGCAAGCATAGCTCAAATAAAAGTTCAAGATTAAAGACATGGGATGTGGTGAGTATATCTTTCATGTTGATCAACTCCCACCATCCCCTAAGACATTTAGTCAACAGGAACAACCTACAAATAATTTGCAATGCCAAGGAATTGGGTATGAACCACCTAGTGTTGTGGCTACTAAGTCTGAATGCAAATCTCCTCTAGTGGTGCAAGCAACTCTTGATCAATAGTCCTAAGAGTGGTTCCAACAAAGAATCTGTTGAATATATCATCAGCCCTCTTGAGATATCATATAGCCTTACCATTTCATCCACTCCTTCCATTTCCACTCCTCCTAGACTTGGATCAACAAGAATTACAAAAGCCCTTACTCATTGGGGATCAATAATCAAGCTTTGAAAAGAAAAATCTAAAAGTCAAAAACAAAGAAAAGTCCTTTAGTCCAAATCAAAATCAAAAGCTATTGGACTCTGAAAAAATCAAGGTCAAGGATAAAAATCCTATGAAAGAAAAAGAGCAAGATATGATCTCCCCTAATATGAAAATAACTGGGGGCAAAAGTTCTACAATTTTAAGTCAAAAAGCATTCTTGTTGATCCTAAGTTTCCATCATGTCATGATACTTTCACTTCTTTTCATGATCATAAGCCTTCATTCCTCATCCACTTGTTCCATACATTCATTCCCTTTTGGCGATAAATCACATCAATGGAGCTTTAATGGAGCTTCCTCGATGGAATTTGTTATCAGGGATACCCAACCTTCTTTAGGTGACATGCATACGGGCTTGTGTAGTCCACACGCTACTAATTATATCTAAGTTCCTTTATCAAGGAAGATAGTCACTCGAGCTACACATCATTTAGTCAAGGAACGACACATCTACAATCATAAGGTAAAGCCTCGCACATTTGAGGTAGGTGATTTAGTTCTCGGGGAAAATCCTAAAAATCAACAAGACCGAGAGAAGAAAGGAAAATTTGAGCCCAATTAGCTTGGTCCCTATGTCATCACCACAGTCTATGGATCAGGTGCATATCAATTTGATGGATTATCCTATATTCCTCTTAGCAAACCTACCTATTTTAGGGCACCTGCTGAGTGAATCCTCTCAACGGCTTATCCAGTTGGCAACATATGTTTATCACATAATTGCCAATTCTAGCCTTGTTTTTAGTTTGTCTTCCCTAGGGCACCTGTTTGAGTGAATCCTCTCAACAACGTATCCAATTGATAGCGTATGTTCATCACATAACTATAAATTTTGGCCTCCTAAGATAGACGTGATTCTGTTGATTCCTCTCGAGTCACTCTTTTTCCTGCATGACCTTGTTGCCCTATCTTGTTAGCCCTTTCTAGCCTTTCTTTCTTATCGAGAGATTGTCTGCGATCTTTTCAGACATTTTCATCTGATCTCTCAAGGGGGCATATCATTCCCGTCTTGGGGAAACTCTGTATCAGTTTATCTTATCTTCTTTGAAACAACATGACAAGTTGCATTGTCTCAAAGAGGGGCAAAATGTAGACACCTAAAATTGTCCGATCTAATTAAATAAATATTTTTATTTATTTAATTATTTTATCCTAATTCCTCTATTAATTAAATAAATATTTATTTATTTAATTTATTTATTTATCCTCTTCTAAGCCTTTCCTAAAATTGTCCATCATACAAATTTTACTAGATGGGGTGAAATGGAAGATGAAGACCTTTTCAAGATGTTATTTAAGGACCTAGAGGAACATTCAACTCAAGATAATATTTGAATACCTATTGAGAACTAAGGAAAATGCTTCAAATTCCTACAAAAAATGGGATACGATGGTAAAGGTCCTCTTGTCTTCCAAAAAAAAGAATCATGGAACTTATCTAACTTAAATTAGTACCTAAGAAACAAAGGACCAAAGGACTAGGATATACACCCTTGATGTTGTGTAGTCCTTGTAACATCGTCAATTGTAACTAGTACAATTTACACCTCATGTTTTTTCTCCCACTTTAGCATGTCCTATCCCCATTCCCTCTCTAGGTCTGATTTGACCCTATTATCCAAATTTGATGTCATGTATACCCTTTGGTGGGCCCCATCATAGGATCCCCTATCCCATTTCTTTTTGCTTTGGTCTTTCTTGCTGGAGGATCAGGGTGTGGAACTCCCTGGTCTAGGCCAAGGTACCCCAAAGCAGCATGGTCCCCCTCAATTAGACCTTGATTTGAAATGTGGTAAGCCATATATCCCCCCAATGGCTTCCAGTCCTAATGGCTACACATGACCTTTGGAGGTCGTCCTAATTGGTAATTTACCTAGGGAAACTTATATAAAGACATCCTATCAATTCATTTAGACCTAGAATCAATCCATTACCTACCTAAAGTATTTGTGCATTTGTGAAACATTCATCATCAAGTATTTTCAAAGATTCAAGGTTGTATTTCATCCTTCAAGCATTTTGGAGAAAAGTTACATGAATCTTCATGCAAGCATGTGTGTGTGATTAGGGTTTTTTATGTTCATGTGTTTGTCATGCCATTACATTCAACATTTGTGATTACATTCACATTCAAAGAGAATTGCATCATCCACATTGGCCATTGTAGATTTGAGGTATATCTCCTTAACCTTTATTTCAGTATTTACATTATTTCGTTCTAGGTTGATTCGTAAACTGAGGTTTGACTTAGGAAAACCGCTATCCACGCCATCTTTCCCTCTCTTTTTGTGTGCAATAAATAGGTGCAGAGTTGTACACAAGAATTTTGGTAGAGTTGACAATGACAAACAAGTACAACTTTTGATGAAGGAAAATTTAGAGCACATGGGCGGATCTATGCTACTTGTGTTGGCCTGTTGTCATTGATGTAGTTCGGTCCATCATACATGGTTTTGTTGTGGTCCTGTTGTTTTCTCTGACATATGTTGGTCTGGTTTTCACATCTTTAAATATGCAAAGTATGTACACTTGTTTTGGTGTTTATTTCACGTAGTTTTGTGATCCGGTATTTGGCCCTTTTAATTCATTTGCACTCTACTGTTAGACATTTGGGGTCCTGTCCCATATGGAAATGATGAAGGCATTCTCTACAAGGCAATTCTTGGTTCTAGTCCTATCCAAATATGTTGGAGGAGCATTTTACAAAATATTTTGGATTCAATTCATATTTGACATTGTATGAAGCTATTTTTTGCAGTAGCATGTGTGTATCTCAGTCTCATCCCCTCTTCGGTTGAGCCGACTTAACAGTCTTTTGGCGTGGATATATAATCAATAATTTTGCAAAAAATGTGCAGAGTTGTTTTGAAGAAACAACTGATGTGTACATATAGCATATGTGAAAGTTTTGTAACTGCGAATGTGAATGTTTTATAGGTGGTATATGTATAGTGAATGTAAAATAATTGTGTACTTCAACGAAACTGTGTCTCATGCATATGACAGATGCAATTCTAGCAATTTAATTTTGTATCTTAGTTATAAGCCTATTCTTCAACAATAAACCTTTTTTTTTGTATTTGGGTAGTGAGGCCTCTGGGCAGTGAGCTCCACTGGTAGTGAGCCACCTTTGTGCTGTGTAACTAGTTGCATATTACACTATACTTGAGAGTTCATCCTCTCAATGGTTTTTCCCATGTTGGGTTTTTCTTGTATAAATTTGGTGTTATGTGTTTTGTGTTGATTTCCTTTACTACATTTAAATTATGTTACATGATTGGTTAGTTAGAAGTTTAAATAAGTTCAAGGGAATACTGACTCACCCTACCCTCTTAGTATTTTGGATATTCAACAATTGGTATTAGATCCAAGTCCTTTAGAAGAGTTTAATCACTCGAAAGAGATCCTAAAAGTTGAACTTATGGATTTAAGTGAAGATCTTAGGAATTATCATGAGGATCTTGAGGCAGTAGAAAGTGAATGCATTAAGAAGCTAAGAGAATAAATCAGGAAGTTTAAATTAAGACATAAAGAAGTTAGGGAAGAACTCAAGCAAGAAAATAGCACTATCATAGATTTAAAAACCAAAAGTGAAGATAATGAGAAAAACAAGGAGTACTTAAACAAAATGGTGAAATCCAAATCAAAGGAGTGTGAAAAACTAAAACAAGAAGTAACAACAGGGTGAACTCACAATGTTGGTTCCCACTTTTTCGTACATTCTAATTTTTGTTGAAATCATACATTTTTTAGAAAAAATAATGATTTAAGCTTAAAGAGGTCCCATTTGAAGTAATTAATTGAAGAGATTTAGATCAAAGGCTCTTAGATCAAAATTTCTTGGATAGAACCTCTCTACTTCTAAATCATACCTGTAATGGAGTCTCCTCTGCATCTATCAAATTTTGGGGGGTCAAATGAATTCATTTAGAAGTTTTATTTTTTGAAGTATTTATCCCTTATTATAAGCTTTCCAAAGTGTATAATTTTAAATATATTTGATTTCACTAATATATTTTTAGTTTATTTCTTATGAATGTACGGTTTTCACCGAACATGAACTTCTTTGTTCAATGCTTATGGAAAAATAGTAAACATCACCCAAAAAATTCTGAAAAATATTTACGCACTAGGTATTGAAGTCCTCTTTCCAACATTTATTTATTTATTTTTGTTACATATACAAGAAGTTATGTAATATCAAATGGACATATGTAGTACCCCTGCCCTAATCTATTTCTAACCTTGGCTTAATCTTGATTAGTTTATCGTAACATTATGTTATAGTCAGATGTTTGATTTAACGCATAGCTATTGATGTGGTTTTCACACTAGTTGTATGCAAGTTATTCAGTGTTCCTATTTCGTGATATTAGTATCGGACTAATGCTCTCATTAAGTTATTATATATGTATGCATGTATGTTCTTTGGTTGCAGGAAATTTCAGGTACAATGCCGCATGAGTGCGAGGTTCGTCTTCACCTGGGTGTGCAGGTTGGAGTGTACCTTTTTAATCCTTAGAATTGGATTAGGTGGTCGTAAGACCCTAGTTGACCTTAGTCGTGCTCTAGTGAGCATCGCCAGTCGTCGTCGTCAATCCCTTTTTGTTTGAGTTTGCGAGTCGTCTGTTTGGTTGACCTTCTCGGTTTGCATGCTTGGTGTGTTTGGATAAATTGATTAATTAGTCCTTAGTAATTATCTTGATTATTTATGTGTTTGTGCATTGAAGATTAATGGGCTAAAGTAATCGGGTTTTCGTTATGCGATTTTCGTTGTTAATGGTTTGCTTATTTTAATTGGGAGTGAATTCGATTAAATGATTGATTTGGAATATTAAATGCATTTAGGATATGCTGTTGAAAGAAAGTTTTGTATTTGAATTTCAATAGATTCTATTGCATTCTGTTGGCTTTTAAAATTTGAAAGATTAAATTTGATTAATTGAGAAAATCGATTTGGAATTGAAAAAAGGCAAGTCAATTTGTTGTATAGTTGAAAAGGATTAATTTTGTGAATTATTTTTAAATAAGTATTTTAATTCCAAAAATAGAAATTTTGGGTCAACTCTTCCATATAACCCAAAATTGGGGAAATTTTGGAGGATGGTCATTTTGGAAGATTTTGGTTGGAAAGAAATTTTAGAGGTTTTGGGAAGGAATGATGCTGGATCTGGCAGGTGGGCTCTCCTTCAGCCATTCCAGGATTGCGTATTAAGGTAGGATTCTGAATTTGTTATTGAAAATCAATGTGATTGTCCATTTGAATTGGCTGGAAATTTTGGTTTTGAGATGTGTTTTCATCATTGCTATTTGGGGGTTTGAATCCCTTTGTTATTTGGAAGGAGGAAAATCACCCAAGAACTTGATACCGAACCAGTCCCTTTTAAATCGAATTTTCATTGAATCGAAATTGCTTATCAAATTTGGTGATGGGCGTGTGTTTTAGTTTTCGGACTGTGTATATAGAAAATATATTTTATTCGAACTGTGCGTTGGGGTTTTTTTTGTATTATTGAAAACGAACTGTGTTTTAAAAATAAGGAAAATATATTTGTTTTTCCCTGTGCGTTGTTTCTTTTATTTTGAAATCGAGCTGGGCAAAAAATTCAATAAACCCGAACTGGGCGTTTGTGTTGGTTTCCGAACTGTGTGTTCAAATTAAATTTAAAACGTTTTTTTTTTTTGGACTGTGCGTGTTTGTTTAAAACCCTGGTTTGGGGTTGGAGGGCGGGGAGCGGAGCTCCACCCGCTCCTCCTCCCCCTCCCCCGCACGTCCCCCTTGCTGCTCCCCCCGTTTCCCTGGCCCTTCTCGCAGACCGTTGTGCCTGCGGCTCACGGCGGTGGCCGCAGGGGCCGTGGTGGCCGCAGGGTGCCGCGGCACCTGTGGGCACCATCGCGAGCGCCGCCGCCCCTTTCCCTCGGCTAGGGTTAGGGCACGGCCGCCTCGCCTCATTTTTTTTTAATGCGTTTTCTTATGCGTTTTTAAACGCGTTTTCCTTTGTGGTAAATCATAGTTTATAAAATGGGTTTTTTGTTTTATGTATTTTTTTTCCCATTCAAAAAAAAAGAGCTTATAATATGTTGAATATTATTTTAATGTTAGTGTTAATTAATTCTTAGTTAGGATTAAAGGTGGCATATCATGACAAATGTTAGTTTAATATTGATTAATCTTATAATGGAGTTTATAGGTTAATTGCTATTCAACTTTATTTCGTGACTTCTGCCCTCCTTCTAACTAAGTTCTAAAACTGTTAACTTCACATCTAAATATCATTGATTATATTCTGATCGATCTTGGATTAATGAATCTAGATCTTGATCGTTGAAATACGATGTAATTACTGCTTGATGGTGTTAAATTTTATCGTAGAACATATCATTTGAGTAATTGTAAAGTAGTGAAATATTTATCGTTGGGCATTAGAAATTTAACGATATGCATTGGAAATGACTATCTCCATTTAGATTCTCTTTCTACATTTTTATTTCCGTAATCCGTATTATGTAACTGGAATTGAAAATATGAATCTGTAGAGATTGATTTCGAACCAGTATGTTAATGATGTTTGTTGGAGATTAAATATCTTATTTTAGTTGATTAATGGTTGTCTGAGATTTATTAATATGATTTGGTTAAAAACTCATTATGGCTTAATTTGC